>NW_028186317.1:236828-433283 GCF_003343005.1 Rhea americana
CAATGGCAATAAGTACTATGTCTAGTAAATGGGATAAAACAGAGTCAGAGAACCATAGACAGAGGACGTTGTGTGTTCTAGAAACCAGACCTGTCAGCTGATACAGTGAGTATTGATGAAGAAATGGATGAAGTAAGCAGATATTTCCAGCTTTGGTTTCAGAATTAGTCTATTGCAACAGGTGACACTGTGGTCTAGACAGAAGATAAGCCTTAGAGTAAGTGCTAAGACTTAGGTAGCAGCTACACTTGGTAACTTTTAAAAGAAAAATAACTAAAGTATGTCAGCAGGGCAGCGCAGCTCTGGGACAGATGACTAGGGCAGTTGTGAACTGGTGGACTTTGAAATTTGGCCTAGACAAAGCCATGGCTGCCCTGATTTAGTGTAGCCCTGCTCTCAATGTGAGCTTGAACTGAAGCCTCCAGAGATCCCTGCCCACCAACGGCGCTGGGATTCTGCAAAATGATTAGAGAAATGACCCATCRTCCTCGAACAGACAGGACCGAGGGGGATATGAAAGAGGCAGGAGAAGTACGGAGTGGTATGGGGAAGGYAGATAGGATTTAATTGCTCAGCGTTGCTTCTAACTCAAGAACTAGGGAGCACCACATTAAACTAATAAGATGCAGGTTCAGAACGAAAACGAGYGGAGTCAACTCTTCCTGCAGTGGGTAGCCAAGCTGTGGACCTCCTTGTCACATGAAATAGCAGATGGCAAATATTTACATGAAGTTAAAAAGGGAATGGTGAAACACATGGAAGATGAAGTGCCTCGAGGGGCTAATGTTTCTGGGAGCCAGGGCACCATCCCCACCAGAGGCTGCCAGGCAGTGAAGTGCAGACGTGTTTCCACGGTACTCACAAAACCATATTTCTGTCAGTTGAGACATCCACTGCAATCATTACCTTGTTATTGCATGTGGGCTGATAACACGGGATGAAAACTGGGGAAGGAGCAAAACAGATCATAAACCAAATTGACCCTCGAGAGTTCACTGTCCAAGGACAGGAGTTTTTAGCCATAAACGCAGTCATTCCTGTGCAGGTGAGGTAACARGGACATACATACTCTGAGATATAAATACGGTTATACTGAAAGCAAAATAAAAGCTTTAGCTCCATAAATGACACAGGCAGAAAAAAAGCCTAGAAACAAAACTGATAACTAAAACTCACCAGCTCATGACCTTGCATATGAGACTTCCCCCCAAATAAAATTGTACAGAGAATAAACCGCAACCATGAGAGCAAAGGAAAAACCATCTTCCAAGAAACAAATCTTTCAAAATGCGMTTTGAAATTATTTTCTCACAACTGGAAAAGAAAGGCTAGAAAATAAAACACCTGTAAATAGCTTAGAGTTTTCCTTACATAATTGAGGAATCTGATTTCTGCAYGACACACAATTAAATTAGTGCACTTTTTATTTCAGTACCATTCTGACAACCTGGACAGSTACGTTCCTTATGGTCCTGTGATCCCGTGTTGTCCCATGGCTCTCATACTGTGACCCTAATTCCTGCCTGGTCTGTGGCCTTTCTGTGGGTACTAAAGAGGTAAGAAACAGAAATGTAATGCAAACAATTAAATAAAATGGATCCCGGTTACTATTTAGGTTATCTCCGAGCGCCTTAGGAATAGTCCTGAATTCAGACTCCCCAATTTTCCGGAAGCTAAAGCTCTGAAGCCAACAGCTGCTGCTTACATCTTGTAAGACTGAACTGCAGTAAAGAAAATAACATCCAGGGATGAATAAGTTTCTTTCTATTTGGCCTCTGTGAGCAATAAACAAAAAGTTGATTAATGCTAATTGTGATGTTGAGAACTGTTATGGGAATACATATATTATCTTATCTAAGCATGCTGTATACATATTTGATGTCTCCTGGCTTCAGATGGCCAGAGGACCACCCCAAAAAACAAACAGCCCCATATATTGAATGTTGCAGCAGTATAGCCTCGGAAGATCTGATTCACCATCACATGTGACAGCTGTCCAAGTTCAACTGCCCAAATTATCTTTCTCTGACCAACCTCTCAGGAACAACTGTTCTTTCCAGTCATTTCCTGTTGTGGCCACACTGATTATCATGGCTGAAAGCACACAGTAAGAGACCATCCTTCCCCAAAGTGAAGCTGGACGTCTTACCAAGGTATTGACAGCCAAGAAACTCATTTTGCTGCAGTTGTACTTATGGCGGACCTGGTGGTAAAAGAACATGTAACTCTAGGGGCGCTGCTGCAGATCACTGTTGAACACGGAAATTGTAACCGACAGAGTGACTAAGCTGACGTGAACGTGGTCCTGGTCCCGGTGACATCCCTCCAGAATAATTGCCACAAGGTGAGGAGAAAGCAGAAAAATCACCCTCTAAATTACATGAACAGACGACCAACACCATTCAGGAAACCCAGGTGGGAAAGTAATATTTAAATGAACTGAATGAGCCATGCGAGGAGAAACATGAAGCATAGGATGAGGAATCTGATCCAGACTGGTTGGGTGCAGACATGGGAACATACCACAGATCATCAGGACGCAAGAGGATGTGCTCGGTAACACACCTTGGCCTTGATCTTGCTTGTCCAGATGAGGATCCTGCAGCTGCACCAAGATTCCTTCTCAGCTCAGGTGTTTGGGTTTCCTCCCCGAGGAAAAGAAAAAAAAGCATAAGGAATGGTAATCTACAGTCTCTGAGATGACATATTTCTAGCGTTCAGTCTAAATTGATGTTTAGCTTAGATTAAGAGAGAAGCCATAAAATATAATAACAACAAATTCACCAGGATGACAGATGAAAACACAGTGAAAGAGTTAACATGTAAAAGCATCAATAGCAAAATATCTGCTGTCCCTGAAGAGACAGAAGGAATCCCCTTTTCTTGGGTTCCATCTGAAACACTTTTGTTTATGAAGAATGTAAATGAACTAAATCTTAAACGTGACCAACTTTCTTTAGAGAAGCAGAGCAAGGTGTTAACTGTGAGAAGAAACATCCTTTCCTTCAGGCTGGGTTTTCAGGTCCCTTTGGATAACCATCTTTCACCAGCTTGCATCCCTAAACCTCCTAAACATATTTTTGTATCTAGACAAGATTTCGGTAGGACGAGCTAGCCCACAGCACTACAGTACCTTGTCAGGGCTAAGTGTTGTAGGGAAAGCTTCTGTTTCAGTTCCAGACCTGACTGGGTCAATACAATCTGTACTGTGTGCGCACCGGGCAAGATGAATGATCTGATGCAATAAAGTCGTTTTAGCACCACCAGAATTTTCCCTTGTGAGAGCACAGGAAGGTGTAAGAAACATGCATTAGATTGGACAGCTCCACCAAGTATTTGTTTAACACATTGTCATTATCTCATTTGTTTTGAAAGAAATCTGTAGTGATGTCAAAAAACCCTTTGGGACTAATAGCTGGATAGCAATCGATCTGTAGGACACTCAGTGTGTCAGKTTGTCTCTGTCTGCAAACAAATGACATCTTATAGTAGTCCTGACATTTGGATAATGTCAAGGTCCATATGGACTGCAGGACTCACTTATTTTCTTTTCAAGAGCTGAGCAAGCTAGAATCACCTTACTATCTTATTTTTCAGCCAGAAGTTCTAAAAAAGCTAGCTGAGATGCTCGAGCTTGCAATGTTTGTGCTGAATGTGCCAGTGAAGCAGTGTACAGTTCCTAGAGCTGAGATCCACCAAGGCTGTATGTTCTCTTTAGCATCATATTCAAGCCCCTCATATGTCACTTTACAGTGACGGGAATGGGGTGGGTGCAGTGGAATATGATCAATTCTTCTCTTCTGGCCCTATCTGCGAAGGGATTCCCATTCCACATGGCCAGTCCAAATTTGTTCTCACCCTCAGAAACCTTGACTAATGCTTTGTCATAAAATGTGTTGCACTGAATATGCCTAACTGCAAACTCTGCAGGTGAACCTGTCACAGCGGCTCAAAGAAATCCTTAATTTTCMGTGAACTGCCACTCTACTTTGACAGGTTATACATAGGATGCCATTTATGTGGAGTACATGTGATGCACACAGGCATGTTCATTGGAGGAGAGTGTAACATCTTGCTAAATAAAAGTGAAATGTAATTTTAGCCCGAGGTCATTATTGCTATTCCTTATTTTTTGCTTATTACAAAGAGCTCATTGACTGCCTCTCTATAGTCCTAAAAACTGCCTTGGGATTTTTTTTAGCTTTGACCTATTCCACATCTTAAATTTCTAATGTTTTCTTCTACAGCATTGCAAGAGGAGGCTTTTCCTTAATGATCCTAATATAGTGATGCCTCCTTTTGCAAATGGTTTTAATATTCTGACTAAATATCTCTTTTGCAGGCTTGTGAGTGCCCTGTGGCCCATAGAGACCCAATAACCACTCACAGGTTTGGGACTGAGGTAGCAAACAGAAAATACCCTTCCTTCAGTGAAAGTGAAGAGAAGCCCATGGGTGCATTGGATGAGAGGAACCATGGTGSTAGGGGTGGAGGAGCCTCACCTGGAGAGGTGGCTCCCAGGACGGGAAGACTTCAGGAAATCTGACAGGTGAAGAGATACCCACAGCTAATGGCTGGGCTGGGGCTGTGGGGGCAGGACTCTGAGGATGGTCCTTCTGCCCTCTCTGGGCATGGAGAAAGGGTCAGCAGCAAAGCAGGGGATTCCCTTCTCCCCAGGGGAGTGTTTACTTCTCTAGACTGTTTCTGTGGGTGGGGAGAGACGGAGGTGAAGAGAAGTATCACAGTCCATTCCTTGTTTTTGCCTTAGCAACAGCCATGTTTAACAATAAAAGTCCTGTTTTCTGATAAACAGCCAAAATATCTGCTGATCTGGGCCTAGGCTAAGGCCTTTCCAGCACTACACAAAAGAATGACAAACAAGTTCTGAAATGTCATTTTAGCCTATTTTTAACAGATGTGCCAGAACGGGGTGCTGTGACCTAGTTCAAAGCATGCCYTTCAGCCACAGACACTGCCTTGAGCTTTGGATGAATTATTTCGCTTTCTCTCCCCTCTTAGACTAGATTTTCTGGTTCTGTTCAGTCCAGCTGAGGCATAATGGTTGCTCACACCTGACCTTACCAGTGCCTGTTCAGCTCCCTCCCTCTGCCATCTCATTTGGCCCAGAATCCATTTCAAAAGCCTCTGGCATTTGTTAATACTTAGCAATAGATCAGAAGATGCTTTATGATTGATGATGTTTGGAAAAAAAATATCATTTCCCCTAAGAAGTTTTACACTCTGTCTATTTACATGCCAGCAAGTCAAGATTTGCAGAGTGAGATAATGTACTGGTAAAGATAAAAAAGCTGATGTAACTGGGGGGAAGAGATGCTTTGGAGCATGAAATGTCTTCTTCTAGTCTGAACCAGAAGCAGAAAATTTGTAGCTAAATGCTGGTTAAGAATARCTGTGCTGAATTTCACTTAATTTTTTGGATCTTTTTGAAATAAAAAGTTGGTTGGTGAAAATACAAGGAGTGTCGTCTGYTGTGGGGCAAGCGATGTTGCTAGAGCAGAGAGCAGATAGTCAGGAGGAAACATTCTGGCAGCAGCAGATCTTACTAAGTCCTTGGGAGTTTTATGTGCTCTGAAACCAATGCAAGCCACTCTCTCAAGAGAGGGCAGCCAGGAGCCTTGCTTCGAAAGCATGTGCTCCTGATCCGAACTAAAAGCACAAGCTTAGGTCAAAGACAGTTTTTCCTTCCAAATACTCTGAAAGAAAGGATGAGGAGTTCTGAGGAATGGCTTTTCTCCAGAAGTGAACAGAAGTGCTCAGCGTTCATGCTCTCTTCCAGCCATAGGACCTAGAGRGAGATGGTTCCTATGGAAGAGCAGGTTTTGTTAGGGGCAGGGTCCTGGGCTCCAGGAGACCTTCYGGAGCTTAGAGCAGCTCTGGCCTTTCTAGGAGAAGCTTTATTGCCTCCAAGTCAATGAACTAACTAATTACTAATTAACCTTCCACAGGAGACATTTGATTGTGCAAAACTTAATGAGAAGATGGGAAGAGGTCTCTTCCCACATCTAAAAGGCAGGAGGTTAAATATTGAGGTTCGTATCTCTTTAAACATTTTTCCTAGGTATTAGCTGGAGTAGTTGCAAGTAGCCCTGTTAACCATGAAACTGTCCAGTCCCTGCTTGAAAATTCAGAATTTGGAGGACTTGTAAAACCAATGAACTCAACATGGTAACCATGCACATCACAAACTGCTTCTGCGTAGTGATACCGCTTGACTAGGCACATTTCTACTTGCAGGATGCAAGTGCTGCATGGATCACAGTGATGCAAGAGTGATATGCAGGTACAGATGGACAGTATGTCGGCTGATAGACAGTAAGTCAACTGATCATATTAATAAAGCAAATACAATATACAGCTGTTAAAAATTAACAGTGATGTCCTGTGCATTTTCCCTCTGTCCRTGCCCCAATTATCTCAGGAAGAGCTACACCTCTGTTTGCTTAYGCATCTGTCCAGAGTTTGTGGGCTGGGTGGTATGGGTTCTCCAGCCACAGAACTCAGAGTGGAAGGTCTCTGATCCTTGCTCTTTAGCTTAAATAAACTCACCTTCTACCAGTCTTTTTCCCCTTGCGCATTCACTCTTATACACGCTTTACAAACACTTTTAAAAAATATCTGGCCTGTATTGGACTATTGACAGCTTTGAGCAGGTCAAGACATTCTGAACACAGCAGTGGGATGTTCACTGGTATTTCCCCCAAATCATCTAGATCTCACTGAGGGAAGTGGAGGAGATGACAAATGTGCGGTGGTGGTGCTGCTTCCCGGCTAGAAACAARTATTCTGAAATCTGTTTGCTCCTCRGAGTGCAAGAAAAGCCCTGCCATGACCACCAGACTGCACACCTGCCCCAGTGGCTGAGCAGCCCTTTGCTTGATTTTCTTTTTTGCTTGTTTTGATTTTTAATAGGGCACAGAAGTAAGGCAGAAACGAACAGCCAAACCCCTGTCTTTGGGAAACAGCTTTGGGTTTTCCTACTGCATCCTTTTGTGAAAATCCATCATGAAAGTGTTGGCAGCTTCCTCCCAGGAGATGGCAGAAGAGTCCCAATGACAGCAAATAACAGTCATTGCAAGCTGTCATTTTGCAGGGCAACTGTGTGATGTTTAAACAGTGGGGAAAAAAATCTGGAGAAGTACAATACAAAAGATTACACCCTTACAGATTTACAACTAAAGCTCTTCATGCTAGCTCTAAATTGATGCCCCGATGGCATACTTACAGTGATGTGCTGTGGCTTGATTTTATGTCATACATCCCTCTGGCTGGAGTAGAGTGAAAATGCTTCAGCTGAGAGCAAATGACTTTTTAAAAAGCTGGGACATCTGTCAGGGATATCTTGGGTCCAGAGAAAGGGGATGACAATGCTGTTTTATTTTTTAAGCTTAAAACTCAGATTGCAGGGCAGAACTCCTCAAAACAAGGCTGCAGCAATCACATTTCGCAAGTCTGTGGGTGGCAGACAGCATAAAACTGACCTCACAGCCTCAGAAACAGGGACTCAAGAGAGCTGCAAGGCTGCATAGGTCAAACAAAGCTTGTTGATCTGACTGCGTGCCAAGCTGAGCTCCCTCAGGATTGTACACGGCAGGAGAAAGCTCAAAGCAGGAGCACAGGCACCAAACACCCTGGAAGGGCTGAGCTGGGGTGGCTCCAATTCATGACTTACCTGCTAGAATGCTCCAGCACGGTGTGACTTGAAGGCACCTTGCAGGCATGGGACAGACTCACCACCCAACCCAAGTAACGGAGACGGTGCGTTTTATAAGAAGCACCTGGCACATTAGGTTAGTTAAAGGGACACAGAAAGCACTTGTGCCAAGACTGATAAATCAAGGAAAATTTTTGAATGGGTAGTGTAAATGGTCTGGATCTCACCCAGGGAGAGTCTACCGGACTGGAGAGTCTCTCTTTGGCTCCATGAATACTGAACTACTTTATAGGAAGCTGAACATCTTTAATAGGCAGGAGAGGAAAAGTCTTGTGGTGGGGTACCCTAGATCTACTGCTCAACGTTTTTCATCGAGGAGACCAAAGACTATGATTCAGAATAATTTCACTGTATTCTGCTCTTAAGTATGAACCTGCTTTTGGAAGCTAAAGCTTCAAAAGTAAACTGAGGTTGTTGTGCATCTTCAGATTGCTGCAAACAAACCCGCACACATGCACACGCACTCTTGAAAATCCAATAAAAATAAGAACATTCTGTATTAAGAATATACTTCAGAAAAATATAAGGCAACAAACACTTTAACTCTGTCCCCTAACAATGTTGTGATGGAGGAGGAATAAAATCAACCTACGTCATGTTTAAAGAAATGTTTTACCTGAAACTGCAAAATTTGCAGTCATAAGAGTAGTTACTCTGTGGCATCTGTATGCAGAAGAGTTAATGTTTAACCAGATTACTCAGTCATACTGTATTTTTCTTTTCAGAAAAGTGCTATTTCTGTTTTGTTTTGTCTGCGTGTGAGGTCTTTGCATTTACTGATGCACGCCTTAGTTTGTAATCTAAATTTGATTAATTCAAGACTTTTCCAGAACATCAGAGGCAAAAGGCGCATACTGAATGATATAAAAACCTTGTTTTCCTCCAAGGCGTATAAATAGCTGCCCTTTAATTTTAACAAAGACCTTCTATCTCGTTTTTCATAGATAAGTATAACACTGTGGCAAACAAAGAGCATGCGTGAAAAAAATCTCACTCACTGGCTCAAGAAACTGAACTATTTAACTGTTACTGAGATTACTGTGAAAGCTGAATTAGTACTTAGAAAAGACATTAATCTGTCTATGACCCTGAAATACTGTAGTGAAGGTTTTTTGTTGTTACACATTAGCTTTGCTCAGGAATTTCTTGAACCGTTTAGGAATTCGCCGTTACTTGCTACTGATGGTGAGTAACTCATTAAGTTAGCTTCAGAAACCCTCCTGCGTACCCACCTAACACACAAAACTGGAAGATGTAAAAAAAAGGGGGGGGGAGGGAGAGGGGAGGTATTTTCAATCTGCAATTYGCATGATTCAGGTGCAACTGAACATGGCTTTTGGTTGCAAAATCTTCTCCTAGAACCTGATTGGCACCAACAAGCATGAAGTTGAAATTTTGGGGCCACTAAGAAATAYTGTATTGACCCTTGCAAGGAAGGGCCTTAAGTTTAAGGAAATTTGAAGCAAACTGGTGTTCAGCTGGGTCAGCCTCCCTACTGGGCGTGATAAACCAAAGGGGTGCACGAAGAGTATTTCTTGAATGAGGGGAAAAAGACAACAGAAAGATAATTTTTTTATTTATATTTAATATTTAAATGATCCCCAGGACCAGCAGCGATCTCTGGCGTGGATCCTGTGGGCAGAARGCATCACCAGAGCTTTTTGTCATGTTTTAGCTTAAAATTGCCTTTTCATCTTTGAGAGCTCCCTGGAGTAAAAAATCAAAGCTGTGGGCAACTGGGGATGCATCACAGGGTGTGCTGAGACTCCAGGTGATTCATGCTAGAGCRGAAGAGAGGTCTTCCTTCATGAGAAGATAAAAGCTTGCACGTTAACACCTGGAAGTGTCAGAACTACGACGATAATGTTGTAAAAAGGGAATAYGTAGAAGAAAGATCAGAAAAAAGGTTGAACAGTACTGAACAATTAGTAGCCTGGAATGGCGTTTGCTTTCCCTCTCTATTCTGGCAGCGCAGAAATTTGTCTCTGCTGGAAATGAGGTTAATGGCCTTCTCCCCACAGCAGGGATCTTGGATGCAACCTGCCTTTCACCAGTTCAGAGATCACAGTGATACAAGAAACCGCATTTGTAGAAGAAGCTCATGTATCCCGCTGTATTAGAAGTGGACTAATTTAGCCATGATACAGGATTCTTAATTATAATGTCACTAATTTTTAACAGAATGACTAACGCATCCAAAATATTCCAAAAGATCTTTGTCCTACGTCACTTGAAATGAGTTACTCTGAAAAATCCACAGAGTGAAAATTGTTTCCTTTGTGTGTRTGAGTTAGCACACGCACCAGTTTAGCTGTGGTGGCCCCATGATGGATAGAAGCTCTTAATATTGCCAAAAGCCTGGGAACGATACGCAGTCGCCAGACTGTCACCAATACCACGAAAGTTACTTTCAGAAATTTCGTACTTGATTTGGCTCAGCACTTTTGGACTCCAAAATAYGAGCACACCTTTAAGAAAAACGGCATATTCCACTGAATGGTTTTAAATATTCATCTAATCTCTTGGCTAAARGAAAGACCCCCCACAAGGACTGCCTACAAGGTTGCTATCGTCTCCGTTTGTAAGATACAAATATAGACAGTGGTGGTGGATAGATCCACAAGCAGACATTGGTGTGTAGTATAAAAGCTCTCATGTCGTCCCGGGCATCATACTTTAAAACGAGGACCTGCTCCTCCATGTAACACATGTGAGTGTGGCCACTGAAAACGGGGTGAACGAGAACCGTCTCARCTCACCAGTAAGAAGCAATGAGGAGAGTGATACAACTCAATGCTCTTCCCGTCTGCGGTCTTGCACGAGTCGCTCCAGACCTTCTTTGCTTGCGGTTCACGGGTGGTCAAGTGACAAGCAAACACGACCCTTCTGGCGTATTTTGCCCATGTCTTGTCCAACACGTGAAGCTGTGGAAAAGGGCTGATGTGTTTAGTGCAGAAGGCAGCTGTGTTGAATTAAACTGGGCAAAGGAAGGTGTCACTGAATGCACATGACTGGCTGCTTCTTTTATAGCCCGTGTACCTCTGTCAAGGCGCCTGGTGGACCKGAGCAGGCCTTTATAAACAGGAAGGTAACAGCTGTCCCCTCATGAGATGACCTGGACAGAATACAATGTAGATGTGCTTCTCTTCCATTAATTCCACTTCTTGGGCAACTTCCTACAATGACTACTTCTTTAAGGGAAAAATGTATCTATTTTCATTTTCACTGGGAACACTTAAAATTAAATGATTTGGAAAACAGTCAGTCCTGTTGTTGCTATGTCTCTGGAAAACTCATTATTTTTACTCTACTGTATATTTATTAGTTCACTTTAAAACCTTGCAAAATACAAATAAAGCCTTTTTCCCCCTCCGAGGGATTATGCTTTTGCTTTTCATTAGACCTGTACTAAGAGCATCCTCTCACCCCTTGGAAGTAAAACAAATGAACAGAAACTGTTTTGCAGTTAATAGTCATTTCTCACCAAGGAAACTGTCTTGAAGAAAACATTTAAAACCATGTTCCATGAAAAGAAGGAAATAATGATCCACCAAACTCAAACGCTGATCAAGTCTCCCTCTGATCTAGCAAACATTCACCATTCCGCTTCATCTTCTTCATAATTACTCGTGCTTTATCAGTAAAGATCCTTGCCTCCAAAAAGTACGCGAAATTACCTTTAACGCCAAATTTGCAGTATCTGGACTCCTTGGTGCAAAGGTGCCAGACCTCAGTGGCTGACACAGCTCATCTCTCCCCACCTTATGTACAGCCAGGGCCTTACACCAGGCAGCACAAACGTGAACTTTCTGCCCCACACTAGACCTCTGCGCACCGTCGGCTGCGAGCTTCCAGCCGGGTCTTGCCACAGCCAAGTGCTGCAGCGTGAGATCCCCCTTTTAGGGCTCGTGTCAGCAAGGATAGTGAAAATCTGGTCATGTTCGTTTGGCTTCTGTGCTTGGTGGTAGGCAGCGGGCGACGTTCTGGGTGAGTTCTACCAGCATTACTCTCCTATTCCTCACACTTCTACAAGAGAACGTGTAAACGGGATTTTGGATTCGACAGACTCATTGTCTTCCACAGCACAAACCCTGATATTTCATACCTCAGCCTTGTGTGTGAACATCTGCAGGTCTCTTCACGTGACGGGAAAGGCAAGTCTGCAGAGGAAAGACGCAGAAGAATAAACAGCGCTGTCTGCCTCTCCGTGTTTTTGCACGAATGGCGTCTTCACTAAAAAAAAAATAAAGATGACTTTTTTTTTTAATAACTAGGTGATGAACATTACCGATTCTCTTACTCTTAATGGAGTCTTCCTGTAAAATAGCTAATTAATGCTTACTGCTAAACATAACTGATTRTATGACTGAAGAACACTCAGGTCTTCTTCTTGGGAAGGTTACACAGAGTGGAATCTCACAAATGTATTACCTATGTTGAATTCCACCTGCCCCAGATCAACAAAGTCCTTTGCTTTTTTCTACTAACCTTTTAAACTGAAATTTCATCTGTGCTTCTGTCCAGTGAGGAAATACACCAGAGAGGATGAGAGTTGACATTACATTTTCACCGTAAACCCCTGAGATGACCTCCTGAAAGCAGAAGACCTAATGTTAAAAAAAAAAAAAAAAGCCAAGAAATATTAGATATTTAACTGTTTTCCTTCTTTCTCTTTCTGTTAAGATGGAAAATCAAAGGGAAATTAGGAAGAGCATCCCAGGGAGCCTTTTCTTAGACCTGTGGTGAAGCTTGCAGAAAATTGTTCTAGATGAGAGCATTATAATTTAAATCTCGGTGGTGGCACTATTTAAACTGCAAAGCTATTACAGCAGCTGCAAAGTAGAAGTATGGGGGTGAGGTGGAAATACGCTTTTTTTTGTGTGTGTGAACAGGGATGATATGAGATGGAGATGGAGCTGGCAAAGGAAAAGCAGTCATCATGGACTGTAGAAGACATGCTTTGAGCACCTACTTCCACAGTGCTCTTCACAGGGACTTGAACCTTTCTGAACAAGGGCTCTTAAATACTTAAAATCTGCTTACTGGGATGTTAGTGAAGAATAAGTAGGCTCTTACTCTCCTCTTAGGTATTCTTGCTGGGGGTCATTTATTTATTTTAGCAGACTGCAACGCTTGCCAGGTGACATTCTGGGTATAGACAGAAATTCCCAACAAAAGACTTCATCAAACATATATTAAAGCAGAGCTCACACTGAAAACACGTTGGTTCAGGAGGGTTAAAAATCACCACAGGGATGTTGTCGTTGCATGTGTGATAAATTCAAGAAATTCCAAGTGAAAAATACACATCAAAATAATCCACCTCTAGTTAGGGGAGAAAAGATGTTAAAGCACTTCAAATTGCCTAAATCTTGCCAACAGTGATGAGACATATTTTGCAGCTCTGCTGCCAACTCATGCTATCTTTAAAAAGAATCCCACATGTTCTGCAATATTTTGTGCCTAAGAAAATAATTCAGCTCTGAAAAAAGCCTTATCTGGATGTTTAGATTGTGTACTTCCCACTTATACATATTTGAATGTCTTTCAAGTGTAACCTTAACTGAATAATTTGGGTTTATTGTGCTTGTTTTGAGACAATTATCTCATCATGGAATAATTACAACATCCTTGCAAGACTGTTTGGAGAAAGAGAAGGGTTATGAATGATTCCTCGTCAAACTAGAGCGCTGCATCAAATGGGATTCTGCAGGAGTCCGTGTGGGCCAACACTACTCAATATTTCCACTTAACACCTTGTATTGARCAGATTTTGCTTACTAAAGTTGCAGATGAAACCAAATGATGAGGGATCAGTCGTACAAGGAGACACTTGCTCCTCAGAGCGTTTTTTGCTGATAGACCAGAGATGCGTTATTTTTCATGAATTTTGTCGAACGCAGGCAAGCACATGCCACGTCACTGCGGCAGGGATACTTGACCACACGTAACCACCTAACCAGAGGTTCCCACCTCTGCGATCTTTGCTATGCCCCATGGAGCCTTCTTTAGTACAGTTCTTGCAAAGCGTTTGCAAGTCCGCTGCTCTCGCTGGGATTCAAGAGCTCCGTGCACAGCCCCAGACGTGCAGCGCCGCCGGGATTACCGGGGACAGCGTTCCAAATCCAGCTCTCTGCACGGGGATTTGCGTCACCTTCTGTCACCCCGCGCCGAAGCTGCTGCCTCTGCTGCGATTCCCGGAGAAATCYGGGCTCATGACTGGTCTGCTGCAAATATAATCCCCAAAGTGGGAGTCGTAATGTCATTCTGTTCCCCTCCCACAACTCTTAATCTTGTGAGCTGAAATTCGTTTCAGTTGTACATAACGCTCCTCAAAGCTCCCAGTCTGTGAGATACTCTAACGTGGAACAGCAAGCACTCTTTATTTTCTTGTTTTGCCCAAAGAGTGAAGCTGGGAGTAACAGTARTTCAGGTTCTCTAAAGCTGTTGTTTTGTGGAGGTTGCGTGGGGAGAATGATTTACTCTGCTGGAGTTGCAAGGCACTTCTTCCCAGACGGTGGAGCGCACGCCAYGCAGGAAAAGTGTTAATTCCAGCTTTGAAGCCGGTAGGAGTGTGAGGGACTGGCATCATGTAGGTGTCTGGATATTTACTGTGATGTACCATAGGAGGAAAGGAAGTGATGGTCCAGAGTGATTCTTTGTATGGGAGAATGAAGGTAACTAACAGGCTTTTTTTGGTATTTTTTCGTWAAAAAAGTAGTTTCTAGAATCCTAAGGAAATAATACTTTTTTTTCCCCTAGGGAAAATAAAGATGAAATGGGAATCCCCCTGCAAAGATTTTTGCTTTTGCAACTAAGTCCCTGACAAAAAAAAAAGTGGAGATGACACTTTCAAGATAAACTCTTTGCATTCTCTTTTCTTCAGGACAGTCGTRGAGCCTGCAGGACAACACTGTGCGTATGTTGATGCATCAAGTGCCTGCCCCAAGCATATGCCACTTGGGAAGAATTTAAAGACCTTCTGTTGGAAAAGTAATCCAGAAAATCTGCTCCCAGGCAGCTACTTCTCTCTCTGCTGCATTTCCAA
Organism: Rhea americana; assembly: GCF_003343005.1. Lineage (NCBI taxonomy): Eukaryota > Metazoa > Chordata > Aves > Rheiformes > Rheidae > Rhea > Rhea americana. The sequence goes on from NW_028186317.1 coordinate 251,609, forward strand.
CCACTTGGCTATGCAGTCAGGTCCCACCTTGCTCGGCTCATGGCTGAGGTAAAGCAGTGCTGAAAGAGAGATGAATATCTATACTGCAGGGCAAGCCAAGGTGCCTGCCTAACCCTTCCCTTTCCTCCTTGCCAGGGTCGTGTTCAAAGATCAGGAACCTGCTTCTTTTTGTTAAAATATGTCTGGCTTTGTCTTGGTTAGCTACGAGAATTCATGGGCTAAGTACTGGGTAGACCTTAGGGAATCTCATCTCAGAGGCATCAGAGCAGAGTTTGGACGTGGTGGGTCCTTGCACACACTGATGAATGTATCAGCTGTATCAGTGTATCTGACACCTCCAGACCTGCTCTGCCAAGTGACCTTAAAACATCAGTGAATGAGCCTCAGAGACCTGTGAGCCAGACAGAGAAGAAACACCATCTCCATTTTTCAGGCAGGGGAAAATGAGACATGTTATGTTGAAAAGCTAGTGGGTAAAATATTAAAATAATGCAGGGGACTGTTAGAAAAACAAGTTACCTTAGTCAAGGGAAAAGATGTATGTGCTGCACATGCCCACGTGTGTGTTTTGCCCCCTGGTAAGCAAGGAAGCTAACCCACACACCTTTCCTAAACCACAGGAGGCCACATACACCTCCCTGGGTTGACGGGAACCCTTTCCAGTCTTTCCTCACAAAATATATCATCATGCACAGTCTTTCAAGGCCGCTTGGTTGGGGTCAGTTTTACTGTCTGCGCTACTTGCCTGGGAAAAGGGAAATCTCTTTTCCAATCCCCAAGCTCCTTGTGTCTGACACCAACACTTCTTCACCGATCCCTTGAGACAGGCACCTTTGCTCCCTTTCAAAAGAGCAGCTCCTCATGGCCTCTAGCCAGATCACCAGTTAATAGTGTATGTTATCCATCTTTTTCCTCCTCCTCTGACCTTGAGATTTATGGCTGGAGCTCATGGAGCTTCGAGTTTCTTTGAGGCAGACTCACATTTCTGGAAAGCATTCCTAGAATTACCTTTCCCTCTGAGCATGTTTCACAGTCCTACGTAGTCTCCTTGACAGAAATGAAGTGCTGCTGGCTGGGGGACCTCTGAAGATGTGGTTCATGCAGGGATTTCTTCCTCTCTCCATGAGGAATATTTTCCTGGGGCAAAGTAATGAGGCTAAATGTCAACCCAAATGCTCTAACCTCCTTTAAAAAAGAAGTATTTCTTTCTCTCAGGGAATTTTCCCTTTCCTGTTGGGGTGACAAGCTCTTAAGCCCACGGAGCAGTGCTTTCCACATATCTCGCACAGCCTGGCGGAGACTGTCCCAATGCACACGCAGCAGCGCAGGTCCCCCCAGACCTGCTGCAGCTAAGTCAGGCACCTCTCCTGGTGGCCCTCGACACAGGGCGGAGGTGGCCTGCGGAGCGGATGTTTTATTCTGTCGGGCCATTGCAAGATGCTATTTTTCTTTGCTACCTACTGTCTGAACTGCAGTTCCCTCGGTGAGTTCTCAAATGTCTCTGCAGTTGCGATCATGGGACCAGGAGTGAAATCCCAAGTGGAAAATTCTGGGAATTCCAGCCTTAACGTACTGCTGTATTATCTCTTTAGTGAGCGAGACTGTAACAGCAACCAGATGCTCATATCATATTCATAAAAAATGTTTATGGGCAATTCCTGTGCCCTCGTTGGCATATATTTACATCTATTTACATGAATTTACAGAGTTTTTCATACACATTTGCATCCTCATGCAAAATACCTTAAAAAATTATATTTACTAGATTATCTCACTGTATAAGAAGAAGAAATTGAGATTGTTCTCAGCTTCCAAATAAAACAGAAGGTCCATTCATTCATTAGAAAATACTCCTCAGTCATTCAAATAAAATAAGCATTTGCAAAATATAGTCTAAAAAAAAAAAGCAAAAAAAGAACACTGTCTTTAAGCAGTCTGATTGAAATCTCTTTCCGTTTTAGCAGGCCTGGCTTCATTGCCTCAGTACTTCCTCTTTTCTAATATTAGTCAGTAAAAATTCAGCACAGATGGAATGTGAACTTCTATTGTAATAAATAAATATGAAAGGAAATACTGTAAAACCTTCCAAAGTTTTCTTTGTACATGTGCAACAGGAAAACTGAGCCATGCCAGACGTAAAGCAAAATGCTCCTCGCTATTCAGCTGGACCCTTGTCACCAGTTTGGGGCTCCATGGGGAGCCCACATTGCTCTTCCTCAATTCCCTCCCATGGGACCTCCAGCCTGATGGGCAAAGGCAATGGGCAGCTACCTGCCTGGGTTGGCACATGAGATGTTTTGGGGAAATTTGCCACCTTTGCCAGCCTCTCTAGGTGCCCAGGTTTGTGCTTGCCGTGAAACATCAGTAGACCCTTTGCCTTCTAAATGGTGTTTGGAATCATCTCTCTGAAGAGTATCTGCACCTGGTACAAAGCCACTTCTACCCCATGAAGATCCGATGTCATTTTATTGAGTTACGTGGCTTGGCTCTGTGATATCGATGGAGCCAATGGAAAAAGTGAGGTTGTGAAGGTATGCCAGGAAAAAACCCCAAAGTGTTTTGTGAATACTTTCGTAGATGCTTAAGTGCAGTTATAAATCTTTACGTAAAGATGTATGACTGATGAAAATATAAATCAAAATTGTAACAAAAAGACACTGCCTGATAAGTAACTGACTGATGAAGGTGTACCTTGCATGATGGTGGAGGCCATCCCAAAGACAAGCTGTCCTAAAATGGGAGTGATTAATCCACAACAGTATTACATGTATCATGACTGCACAGCCACATTGCCAGAAATCTGTACTGAGGAATTGGATGTATATTGCAGCTATAGGGAATGGTAATAAATCTCTTGTATTATTCATGAGTCGTATATTTTGCCTGTTCATTTTTTAATGAAGAAATTGAAAGAAATATCTGCTATTGCCAGAAATGTCAAAATTTATGCTATATCTACAATGCATAATAGAAAAAAAATCAGTCAAGAGCCAGCAGAATTGTATCACATGCAATCAAAAGAAACCATTCATTGTTAACTTCTTTGATATAAAACTCAGCTCATAAAAATAACTATTCTACCATGAGCCCAGTGAAGTCCCATTCCAGTCATTGCCTTGATTGACATTTCGCAACATCACATGAATTACAAAGAGAAAAGGATGTGGTGGGGAGGGAAGGTACCTGAAAAGGACTAAATTATCTTCTAGGGAAGAAACGTTTCTCCTGGCAATGTCAGGAGAAAGCCCTTCCTTCTGCTGCAGCTTTGTGGTCCACCCTGCGCTGGTGACCTTGATCCCTAGTGTAAAGTCATAAACATACTGAGAACTCTTTCAGCACTGCCAGAAATATGGAGCTATATCTTCAGCTAAGAACAACGGGAAGACCTCCAACTACTCACCCAGCAATTTTATTATGTAAAAAGGGTGAACCTTATTGCGGAAGGGAAATAGCAGGAGCGGCGTTCGTTCTACTTCCAGGAAGGTTTGCGAGATCATGCCTTGAGTGTTACCAAAATGCAGTGTGTATCAACCACTCACCTTTCATACTGGTGTGGGATGAGTAGCGTAGATCAGATTTACTCCGTGATCCCCCTTTCTGCAGAGATGAATGGTTACGTAGTGTGAATATATTCTCCAAAGCCAAAAAACACATTACTGAAAGAGCTGAGCAGAGGACCGCAGTCCTTGCCTACTTGTATCTCACATTTGCTTGTTGTGAAAGCTCAGCTCCCAAAGTTTTAGCAATTCTCCTGCTGTTTTTCCAATTGCAAGAAAGGAGTTAGGGGCCCAGGCCCTGAACCACTGAGCTGTAGCACATAAATGATAATATGCAAAGATTATAAGATAAACAGAAGAGGCTGAAATGGAGTAGTATGAAGTTAAGAGGCCTTTCTCATAGTACCTAAGATAGGAAGGAATTTGTCGGGGAGATGCTGCTGCCAGAGTCTCTGAGCTGCAGATGGCAGAAAACCAGGTCCCCAAAGTACGTGCAAATCCTCCTCATACCTCAGCTCTACATGATTAGATGCTGCAAGATTATCCTGCCACTCCTTGCTGGGACTGACACAGCTTCACATCCTACAGTCTTTATAACTGGTGTATCACAAAAGCCATGTTTTATCTTTCGAAAGACTGGGCAGAAAAAACTCAATGATACGTTTTTAATAACATGAAAAAAAGGTTCTGTAAGTGAGTTCATTTTAAACATTGCTTTGACTGTTCTGAGTGTGGTTCCAGGGGACATCCCTGGCAGATGCTTTGTAGTCTAAAACCAACGAGTCAGCACATAATGATTCCTGTTACATAAAAGCAGTTTGATGCATCTTGCCCTTGTGCGTGGGAATTGGTTGTTGTGCTCATGACCATCTTGAGCATTTTCCTTCTGCACCAGGGAGCACTGGGTGGTTTCCAGGACACATAGTGTGGACTGGCTTGCTTCCATACTGTTCATGTTCCAGGCTATTGGAGTGACAGATTAAATCCCAATTGCACATCAGCAGGAGCACATTGTGGCGCCAAAGCTATTCCAGAAACTTGTGAATCTTCACCACAGGTGTTCTTTCCAATTCACCCTCTTCCCAGTTCGTTGATGTCACATGCACTTTGTGAACGTATTCATGATCTTCTCAGCCTCTAGGCTCTCGGTCTAATCATTAGAAATACTAGAGCCCTCTGGAAACAGCCCAGCTGTCTATTAATGCCAATTAATTAATGCAGGTCTGGATAGGAAGGACATAGTGTCAGGCAGGGGCAGACAACGCAATGACTCCAAGAACCCAGTGAGACCCTCCCAGACTACTACCCTAGCTGAAAGACCTCTGCATCATCCAATCCTCCGAGCCTCTAAGCTTTTACTGACCCCTCACATCCTTGAAATAAGAACATTGCTTCTGAAAAGCTGAGTTTTGCACTTGCTGCTGCCTTGAACCAGTTCTGCACTGTCTGCTGGCTTTCAACGCTCTCCTGTCTTCCTTTTTCACAAGGATGACGAGACTGAAGTTGACGCAATTGCAGTAAAAGCTGTTGGCATAAGAGAATCAGCATTAGATGCTATGATAGAGTTTGCTAGCTATTACAGGAGCCGGTAGGGCAGCATACAGGCTATGTGTGCAAGTTGTGAGAGATAACCTATTTTTCATTCTGGAATTGGCCTAGCACTGTCAGCAAGAGTTCATTTCGCCCACAGCTTGGGTGAACGCAGAGTACTATGTGCTTCTAGTGTGCAGTTGCCTGCTGGGTAGCACATTACTCCTATCTTTCGGATTTTCTATTTAAACAAATGCCTTTGTTACATTTTCATCAGTATTTTCAATAATGAGCTAAATGTGATTGGAAATTGTAAATGGACATTTTTATCCCAGGCAGCATTCCAGATTGCTTTTACATTTGGCTCCCTTTTGTGCTCATTTCATGCTCCTACTGACTTCTCTTTTCCCACATTTTTCTATAGCCTCTTGTTAGCAGAAGTATATTGCATCAAGCTTTCCAATCCACAATGCTCAGGTGGAACAAAAATTATGCAAAACGTGCTTGCCCATCCCTAGCAGAAATATCACTCCTTAGAGAAATAAATTATGAGCTAAGTGAAAGCAGAAAGAGCAGCTTCCAAGAAGAGTTGGCATCAAACCCTGAGTCTGATAATTGGGTTCTGAAACTGGGATGGCTACCAGGGGAAGCATGGCATCTGTTGGAGAGCTATCACCAGACAGCAAGTGGGTAGGATGAAGGCATTCCCCCTCCCCGTTTCTCTCCTGCTTGCCTGTTGTGGTGCTGAGCAACGCGGAGCCTTTGACAAAGAGGACAGCTTGAGAAGGAGGGAGGAAGGCAGAAACTGGGAGAAGACAGAGCACTCAAAGGAGGATTGCCAAGCTGAGGATTAAAGCTAAGGGGAGGATGTGCGATATCTCTGAGAGGGGCTGCAGGACGTCGGTCAATCTGGACTCACAAACTCTATTTATTTTCCTTCTGAGCACCTATTAAAAGAGATATATCAGGGGCAACAGGCAGCAAGACTGTCCCGACATGTAAGTCTTTCCATCTCTTATTGATCTTCTTTTTCTTATTTGGTATGAGTAACTGGAGCTCTCAGTGGCCAAACACGCTGAAGAGGTAGGATAGATGGCTTTGGATCTGTAATAGGTTTCCAGTGCGATGAGAAAACAGGAGCTTGCAGGCAGTGCTTGCGGGCACTGGTGAGTGAGTTGTCCAAATGGCCATGGAAGAGAATTAGATTCTTTACTGGATGGGTTGAGCATCCCTTCAACCTGTAGACTAAATACAGTTTTCAGGTATACTGTTATAGCACTGTGTGATTCTACTAATGCTCCTGGGAGCAGAATTTGATCTTCTGACAGTTCATATGTTTGGTTCTTACCTTGCTTTGGTATTGGAAATGCTTATGAAGCATGCTCTTTACTGACTTGATTCCCTGATGTGTACTTACAAAAACGTATTTAAATATACTGTTTTAAAAGCCTGCTGCAGACACATCTAGTCACCCTTTAAAATTAGCACTTCTCTGAAAAGTGAGCTGCTGGGTACGTTTTACATCTTTGCTGTAGCTACTGGTGTCAATCTCTGGCAAAGCTGAAATAATGTTTGGATATTCCTTCTACAGAAACAAACAAACAAATAGAAAAAAAGTATAAAAAATTATTCAGAATGGAAACTGAGATGTTGTACCAAAATGGAAAGTTTATGAAGACCTCTTAAAACCAGTGGGACATGCTTGCTAACACGAGTGTCAGTGCCTGGGGTTAAGGGTAACTCACTAGCAAATGAAAAACTTTTTGGGTCTCTATTACTGATGGGAAAGTRAAACATTTCGTATCTCCAAAGCTGTCCACCCCAAAGTTTCATCCTGACCAGCGACCTGTGGGTGTAGAACCTAATTTTAATTCAGAACAAGCCGAGAGTGATGCTTAACCCCCAGCTCAGAAACAGCAGARTTAGACAGCTCAAATACCTTGCAGTCAGACATAACATCTTGTGAGCTCAGAACCTGGAAAGCACTGTTGCTTCAAGCATGCCACAGCACAGGGGAGGAACCGCTGCAAGAAATGCAACCGCATCGCAACATGTCTGTCTGCAGGCATATCTCCGGGCATGACCACACATGACAGCAGTGAGAGTTTACATAGAGTTTATTACTGCTTTTGTAGCCCAGATTAAATACTTGAACATACGAGGATGTACAAGGTGTGAAATGTGATCACCTACAAAGACCAGAGGAAACCAGTACAGCAGCAACCATGACTGCCTGTAAGGCAAAGCTTACATTTTTTCCTGTGTCCAACAGGGAACTGAAATAGTCTGAACTAAAGCAGGGATTAGAGTTTGTGAATCACAGATTTCTAAGCCTTCACTAGTAGYTGAAGTTAAGAAACTGCACCCAGAATTAAAACAGGGAGAGGAAGCAAAAGAGAAGGGGGACAGGGAGATTTATCTTCTCATCCTCTGAGACATGTCCACTTTCAAGACCCTTGGTGAACAAGCAGCAGCAGGATATCAAACTGCAAGAGGATCCAGCCTCACACCAGTGACGGTATTGGAGAATATGCATTTCAAAAAGCCTTTGATGAAAGAAGGTTGTGCTAGTATGTCCACTCTCTGCACTACCTTCAGCATTTTCATGCCATACAGTTGTACCCGTGCTCTGTAGATAAAATTTTTATATGAAGGTGATATTTATGTTGCCCTGACCCTCTGCTTACCTTTATTTCAGGCTCCAATTAGGGCTGCAATCACAATATTGTCCTAAACATGAAAGGGAATTGGAGGAGCCAAGACTGCTGCTACTTTCCTTGTCTTGCAGTCATGGTGCCTGGCTCTGTTCCCATCACAGTGACATTGGCCATTAGTGACATGTCATCTGCCCTGACAACCTTGGTATTAAGTGGGCACAAGAAGGGATAAGAAAATGCACCTGTGGTTTTGCAGAATGCTTTCAGCTGCACCTAGCCTAAATGTAGCATTACCCAGCCTAATGCACTTTCAGTTGGCATCCTACTTCACCTTTTTTTCTAGAAATTTACTTACCTGTTTCCACCAAATAAACAGGTTCACCTCCACTCTCTGCATAGTAAGCTGTACCTGAGTCACAGTATGCAAAGTACACACAGTCACAAACCTGAGCCATCTGGAATACACCAGTGTATATTTATATAGTCCTGCTCACTGTAGTAGACTTCAACATTTGTACTTATGTGCTACAATTTTCTTTATGTGACCACTTCTGCAGAAGTTCATGGAGCCAAGATAAAACTACATTGCTTTCTGCAACTCACACAGTCATGACCCAGGAGAAAAACRGACCTCTCACTTCTTAAGTATCACMAARTAAGCCTGGTATCAGGCTGATGCCACTTTCTAGCACACAATGCTTTTGGCAAATCCAGTAAAGAATCTTGTTCATGGCAGCTGGGCCCCTGAAGAGCTATGGAAGAACCCTTGGGCTGAAGGTGAGATATTTTCTGAGACAGAGGAAATTCTCAGCTCTTTGATGATGCCTACCAATCACCACAACGGTCATCGAACAAACAGTATCAGTGTGAGAAAACTTAAGCGCTGGGATTTTTTTATGGCATCCAAATGTCGTTACCTCCAGCATATTCCCACTTGTTTTTTCTGCAARCATCACCAGTTGTGAGCCAGCCTGCCGCGCAATGCCAGTGAAGGCAAGAGATTGAAGTCTTTTTGGAAGTGAAACATGATGCATTTGTTGGAGGAAAGAGTCACTGGACAGCATCTTTCCCTTTTTAGTGGCATCCATAAAACCACACTGACAGGACAGTCTGGGAAGACACAGACTTGGAGCCACCTCCCAGAAACARTTAGAAAAAGAGAAAGGACAGTTAGGTGTAGAATACAGGTTTGCGAAGCACGCGCACCACATTGTACGTGTTCAGCCCTGGTGCATCAAAACCAGGGGACAAGCCTTTGCGATCGAATGGATAAAAATTAAAAAGTTGCCCATCTTGAGTCTCCAAAGAGATAGAGGCAGAGCCCAGGTGAAGAACACATGGGAACTCCTTGTCGAAAACAACCTGGAAGAYTCGATCTTCCAAATGGTGGAGCTTGATTGTCCGGTACTTTTCAGGGATCAGCTCCTCAACATGAGGCCCAAACTGCTGCATGACCAACACCCCACCAGGTCCAACTTTGATCTCATAGAAAGTCAGGTTGGAATAGGTGTAGTACCCAACATAAGGGACTGAGCTTGGAGGAGGAATCAAGCTTTTCTCTGCCTCTCTGAATGCCTTCTCCATGGCAGGAATGAGATACTCATACGTCTGAGTCACAATGTCTCTCCCTTGTGGCCGAGGCCCTGCCATCAGCACAATGAAGCTCAGACGGAGTTTGGGGATAAGGGAGAAAGTCGCTGAATAACCGTCGAGGTCGCCGTCCTTCCTAATGACATCGTAGCCCAATTGCTCATTAATCTCCCAGGGTGTGCCGGTCTTGTTAGCAAAATATTCAGTGGAGCACTTAAACAGAGGGGTCAGCATGGTCTTCACAGTGTCAGGCTCTAGGAGGCGACGGTGATAGGTGCCTAAGAAGACCATCGCCAGCTTGGCAAGGTCAGCAGCTGTGGAGTACATCTGGCCAGAAGGCCTGTACCAGCCGAGGTCGTAGAGAGGGGCTGGCTGCCGGCTGCTGTAGAAGCCCACAGCCATCTGTGAGCGGACTGGTGGTGTGATGTCGAAGCCGGTGTCCTCCATGCCCAAGCGGTCCAGGATGTTCTCCGAGATCCAGCGCTGGTATTGGCCCTCCGCTGCGTGGTTGGCCAGCACGTGCGCCATTAGTGAGAAGGCTAAATTGCTGTAATGRCACCTGAAAGGAGGAGGAATATATCTGCATCAGCCTTACGCGGTGCAGGTACAACTACACGCTCTCCCCTCTGGGGAAAGATTGTCGTTTATCAGATCATGTGCTAGAGAGAAAGAAGGGATGAAAGAGGGATGGAGAAAAAGTAACAGCGCTTTTACCCAGATTTGTTGGTAAGTTGAGAAAGAATGAGAAATTTCTTAACTGGAACATCAGCAGAGCTATTTAACCTCTACTTACAGAGAGAGAGCTAGAGACAAAAAAAACTCAAAAAAATGGCAAAACCTRCGTATTTGCATATCCTGACTTATTGTTTATAATTGTTTAACAAAGAGTGTGTTTATTCTTTTCAAGAGCAGAGCTGAGAGGTACAGATGCTTACCTTAAAGGTCTCAAAATCCCAGGTAAGCCTCTTTGGAGATTTAACATGGTACAAACTCTTAAGCACCTAAGCTACCATAAGGTGGTAAAAGCACTTAAAAAGCACTTAAAAGCCTGCAAGGCAGCATCCAGCAATGTTAAGTTGCTAAGGACACCAAAGTGCTTGAATCTTTAACATCCATAAAGTGCTTTAAATCTCTACACTTGACTGAAGTTTAATGACATAAAGRTAAGAATGGACACATTCTTTTCAAAGATACTTTCAAAATTCATGATGCTTTCAATCTTATTTCTTCTTCTGACTTGTGTGAAGCCACTAACTATTTAGATCATAAATTTGGTACTAGCTCAACTGCTTCCAACCCATCTGGCTGAATAAAAGTATCTCRAATATATGTATTTTTTCACCCCAGGCAAGAATACGTATTGGATCTAAAAGTTAATATCTAAAATTGGGCTGAAGTTCAACATTCCAAGAAAAATATTTTAAAATTTCCATAGCAATGAATGAAAGTTTCCTTTAGGAAGAATGAGCTGCTGGCATGTAAAGTGCATCTAAGAACAGGGAGACAGAGCTAAAACTCTCACCTCAGAGCTAATCAACACCTTGAGTCATAAGGAGTTCAAAAACTGTGAGTGGATGTCCTGTATCTTACTGATGAACCTGATGTAAATACTCAGCTAGTCAATGCTTCTGTCTGGAATGAAAGCCTTGTTAAATCTTTTAAGGAGCATCTACTCCTACTTTCCACACGGCATTAGACAGAAATTTGTACAACAGTTCCATAATAAAGCCATTAATTTCTTTTCACTGAAGCTCCCCTTAGGAAGGACCATTTGTCATGAAGACTCCAAGTGTGGCTAATGTCCAGGGAGAAGAAAGCGATCCCAGACCAAAAGCCCACAAATCAGTACATCTGACCTGGTCCCTGGGTCAGCAACTAATACATCATCTTTCAGGAGAGCTAGGGCATCTTGCGTGTTGCCTTTCCACAGCAGACTGGTAGATCGCAGCCTCCTGGGTAGACCTGTGCCATGGAGAAGAAAAGTTCAAATAACTTGAGACAAATCCGGCCCAGGAAGCATCGAGCATGGTGAAGAGTGAGCAAAAAAAGAAGATTCAGTGGCAAGATGGAAACAATCATGATAAACACATATACACATGGCAAATGTGGTACAGGGATCAGCTTGTACCAAACTCAGGCCAAACTGAGTCAGAGGCCACTGAATCTGCATAATGTAACTCCTACCCCGGCACCAACTGCAGAYTGTTGCATTTTGGTAAAAGTGTCTTGATGAACAACCAAACCATGACCATCCCCAAGCACGTTTAGGAAGGGAAGAGCACAGTAGGTGCTCAGGAGATTGCTGTCCTTATTCCCATGTGGCTGTATTCCCTTGCCTTCAAAGGGGTGAAACAGCCCCCGTGTACAAATGTTTGTTCTTTACCCCTCTCTGCATGAGACTTGAACTTCTCTGACCCATTCCAGGCTTGGCCCGAAGTATTTTTAGCTTTTTTTTTTTTCGGTATTATCAAAGTTTCTTCAGTTTTTGAATGTGGAAACATTGAAAGAAGTTCTTTTGACTTTTAATTCTACTACTCCGAAATTCACTAAAAACTTTGTGCTGGGACTTTTTAAAATGCCACAGCTCCTTCGGCTTTCACCGAGTTACAAGAATTCGGTGGGTTTGTGGCTCACTAAGTGCAGAACCTCGGCTACATCAGGAATTAAATCCTCCTTGCAGCTGACAGCTGACTTTGATTTGCAGGTTAGGAGAAAATCAGGAAGGATACATGACAGAAAAATGACTTGCCATCACCTGCTCAGTGAGCRTGTGCTAAATCTTGGCAAAGCCGAATTAAGCCCTATTCTACTCCAGCAGCAGCACATGTTTTTCCCAGTTGGTCTGACCTTGGGATTTGAACAGGAACCAGAGCAGATTTCTACTTCTGGTCTGGGGTTACTTGTGCAGCTTAATGACCAGGTAAGAGACACTGAGCATCTTCCAGGAGACACTGGGCTTCTTCGCTTCACACTTGCTACAGTGGCAGCAAAGGAAATGCCACCCCACCTGGAAAATTCACCCAGCTCCATGCCACCAGTGCAGTGTCTCTCTTGAGGTTCACTGAAAGGCTCCAGAAATGGTAAACCAGGGAATGCGTGAGCATAACAGAAAATCCAAGTCATTGATTTGTGCTTCATGGGCTGCTAATTAATGTGACAAGCATGCTGTTACTAATTTACAATAGAATCTCATACTGTCATTCATACACATTTGAAAATCAGAAACTTAACAGTCTGGAATGTCATTCTAGCAACGTACACATCAAGTGTTGGGGAGAAAACTGTTTGGACAGACTGTTTTTTGCAATATGTGATGTAAAAAAGCCCAGATAATGTGGATATATAATAGACCATTTTTTACTGGAAGAGTTTAAGATGAAAAACTTTTTACAGTATCCTCCTAGTGTTCACCCATCCTCAAAGGTCTGGCAGAAACAATTTACCATTACAAATGTCTGGTCCTAATAATATATTGGAGCCGAAAAGCAACCTTCTGATGGCCAGGAGCTAAAGCTGTCTCTYGGGCTCTTGGTTAGCTTCAGGTGAGGCTCTGCTTGCTCCTGAGGTACCGGACTTTACATTCTGTTTTGAACTGAGGTCCTAATTTGGGGTGTTTGTTGCAGTTTTGGGGAGAAGGTGCTGCAGGGTCTAGTCAAAACKCTGCACCAGATCTCAGCACACTTTGGCCAGTGAATTCTGGGATCTCCGAGTTGAGTATTAGTAGCTGTATATCCAAAAGAGGTTGCGGATCTCCACAGTCCTGTGAGCTCTTTCTACATTAGCATCAGARTTACCCACTTACAATAGTAGCAGGAGATTAAGAGTCCTCCGTCAGCAAGTACAAAGCTATTTATAGCTCAGGAATCCCAGATCAGGGACCACATTGTCAGTTAAATTTAGCTCAGAAATTGAGGTCTATCTGTTCAAAGAAAAGGCAGTTTGGTGACACTTTGACCCTTCACCCTGCATCTCAGAAAAATAAGAGCACTCTAGGCTGGAGTGCAAAAGCTGTTGTGCAATTTGAGCTTGCTGTCAGGTCGTGCTATGGTGTTGAAAGAAATATATATTCACCCTTTCCGAGGGAAACAGTTCCCCAGCCAACTGTGCACCTTTCCAGCCCCTTTCCCGAGCTGGAAAGGTGCCTGGAGAGGAGTTTCCTTTTAGCACCTGATGAAGCTGCTGACAGTTTTCCCCCAAGGATCCTGCCTGAAAGCGGGAAAGTGCAAAGGTGCAGAGTCTGAGTTGGGAACTGGCTTCTGCAAAGGCCCTTTTTTTTTTTTTTTTTTTAAATCCCTGGTAAATGATCTGTTCTCTCTGTGGCCTTTTTCAAAAGACAGAGCGATGTGCAGAGAGCAATCGGGTAGCAGTGTCGTCTCACCTGAGAGCTGGCTGGCCATTCTGCGCAAGGTAACGGGCGACGGCTTAAGCGGCATCGAGCCTTTTTCCAAAAAAGTCAGCCCATCTGCTGTGTATCTCTGTTCTGACTCCTTGAGCTTTCCCAGAGGGTTTTTAATAACAAAGCTCTGGGCGTAGCGTTCCAAAGGGTCATCCAGGGATGTGACTTTCCCTTCCTCCCACAGCTTGTACAACATAATGGTGGGAAAGATCTTGGAAACGCTGGCAATTCTGTTACGGAACAAAGATTTACAGAAATTCAGCATTAAGCAACCCATGAACCAAGATGACGGGTGCTCAGTAGATCAGATCACCTAAGTGCCCAACTATCTGGAACTCGAGGAGCAACACCTCTGCTAATTCAGTACGTAGGGTCTAAAAAGCAGGAAAACAGTTTGAATTACTGTCCTTAATTCTATCCTTCATGGACGCAGCCCTCAGTATCTTCTCTGTAGTGCAGTGGACTACCAAACGTTTTCAATCCGATTAATTTTATAAGCTAATGATTTTTGTCAATTTTTGCTTAGTAAATACTGTAAAAAGATGAAAAKGGAATTATTAGAATTTTAAGATCAAAACACAATTAAACGTTTGCATTTCACATTCAGACTGGATATTGGATTTCTTGAGAATACATTAAGATTTGGAAAAGGTCTTCTGGAAGAAAATGCAYGTATTCCTGCTTGCAGGGACTGTGGCACGATATAGAGGAAAAAAACAGCGCATCACAGCTGCTGAAACTTTCCAAAATTGTTTATTCTGAGGATAACATTTGATAGTCATATTGAAGCCCATATGTTGYAAATTTATCAAACTTATAAATCACTAAAAACATGTTTTTAAAGAAAGTAAATACAAAGCAAACATTCAGCTTGCTTTATAGATACACRGATCAAGCATACACAAATCGTTGTTTATTTGTAATATGCATTCAGGGCTTGATTGTGTCTTCATATAAAAAATAAAGGCCGATATATCCTTGACTTCACCAGGGGAATGAATAAGCCTAGAGGTCTAGTTTGCATTCTCAGAAAATACTCCTCCAAATTGCTTTTTTTTTTTCGCTARCATGAACTGGTGCCAAAAGACTGTCCTCACTGTTCACAAAGTCTGTGCTAAGTTTCGGTCTTTCCATTTGTGCCCCAGCCTCTTCAAAACCTGGTGATTTCCCTGTGTGAGGAGCAACGGGACCACTCCTCCTGGATTTTCACTGGTATTCAAATTTAAAATAAAGTCAGATCAAGTTAAAAAAAAATAAATCTCAAAATAAACAACTCATTAAGCCATGGGTGAATGGTAACTTAGGGACTAGCTGCAGCATCGTCTCACGAAGAGTCAGTGTGACCCAGGAGAGGTTTCTGCAGGGGTGGGAGAAAGTGGGGCTTGTGACAGCGGCTCTGTCCCTAGACAGCAGGTCTCCAACACACGCGACTGCTGTTACCTGCCTGCGGGATGTCTGTCTCACCTGTAAATAGTGTACTCGTTGGGCACCACTGAGAAGGGGTCTGAACCATTCTTCTTCCCAAAGTTGCCTGTCCAGAGTACAGTATCATTGTAGATAACTATGGCAGACACGGCAGGGAGACCAGAGCTATGAATCCTTTGGCGCAGCATCATATCCACCTGGAAAAGGACAGGAAATGACAAATCATCAGTGTTGAGGTTGGTGCTTGCTGCCTTCCCCACCCCGGTTTTCAAAGCGTTGGTCTCATTAGTGAATTCACATCCCCAGCCCTGGGGGAGTCAGTACCACTGTCGCTTACGTGACCGGAAAGGAAATGGAAAAATGGCCTAATAGTCAGTGTTGTAGTCTGAAAATTAGGAGGAACAGGCTCAGTTTATCTATCCCTGCTTCCCATTTTGGCAATGAGCAAAACCCTTAGGCATGCTAGGGTCCAGGGCTGCCACATGTAATTAGGTCTTGGCCCCTGCAACAGAGTAACTCTGGCTAGATGAGCTTTGATGCTTGTAGGACAGAGGAAGGACCACAGGTGAGTCACTTGCTGTCTATATGGACGATCCAATCCCTGGCTGTTCTGTACTAGGAAAGGAGCCTCCTTTCACTCTTTCTTTTTTCATTTGTGAGTGAAAGGGTTTCAGAAAGAACTGCAATTTTTGCAGACTGCAATCCAGCAGATGTGTTGCAGCAAGCATGCTGACAAACCAAGACCCCTGCAAGCTACAGGCAGTTCCAGTGTGCTGGCTGGTACTGACGGGAGATGGATGCTGAGCTGCTGAGAGACAGTGCTGAGAGGCTTAAGCTCCATTAAGCATAGATTTCAGGTACTTCAAGAAACTTTTCTGTGTGTTCAGGTGTCCATAGGCTTAGGCAGAACCTGAGGTGATCTAAAAATGCACTTTGTAGGGGCTGGTGCCTAAGCTCCCTTCAAATATTTATCTCTATGTACTACTCTTCAGGTTCTCTGGGCCTTATTCCCATCTGTAAAATAGGACTAGTTTTACCAGCCTGCTTCAAAGGAGTTTACAAAATGCTTGGATACTTCAGTTTTGAGGAACATAAGGGGGGTTAGATGTTCCTCTGATGGACACTGTTCTGCACATTTTTTCTACCTCTGACTAATTCCAATTGTGTAACAAAATGCTCTCCTGCAAAACCCCCACAGACAGTGACAGAGACTTCATAAAAATGAATGTGAARTGATAGCAATTGAAAATAAATGTAGACAAAGTACTGTGCATGGGGGAAAACAGCCCTAACTTCACATAGACATGGTGATGGGCAGTGAGCTGACCATTAGCACTCAGGAACAAGACCTTGGGGCTGTGATGGATGGTCCTATGAAAACATTTGCTCAATGTCCAGTGGCAGGCAAAAAGGTAAACTAAATAATAGGGATTATCAGGCAAGTAGCAGAGAATGAAACAGAAAACTCCATTTTATCATTGTATAAATCCTTGATTCACTTGCATATTGAATGCTGTCTACAGTTCTCATTCCCCACATCTCTGCAAGGGTACACTAAAGCTGGAAAAGATTCAAAGAAGAGTGAAAAAGAGTGATCAAAGACAAGGGATGGCTTCCCTATTATGAAGGAATAGTTAAGATAGGACTTTATAGCCTGGAAAAGAGACGAAGGAGAGGGTATAGGATATGATAGGGGTCTCCAAACTCGAGTGTCCTGGCAGAGTATGGCTGTTCTTATAGCCCATCCAGTCAAGACAAGACTACAATATTTCCTCATTGCATATAACCAGTACTAAAATTTCAAAGATGGTCTATTATGTTGAGGAAAAGGTCTTTTTTTGATATAGATGCAGGTTCTGTTGCCTTACTTTCCCTTCTCTCCCTCTTTTCTGAAGTTAGCTCCAAGTAACTTTCTAATTTTTGATTGTTAGCATGTGAGAAAGCCAGTAAAGTAATAAAATAAGGAAGCAGTGGTCACTGATGAGGGGAGCTATTGGATCATCTGCTTTCCAGGATAGGAAGGAGAAGGTGTCAGGACCAAGAAGAGCTGTCATTTTATACAGAAGTATGCTCACCAGACCTCCTGATGGACAAGTAATGCTGTTTGTTCATTAAGCTTTGGATCAAATAACTGCATATTAGCTGGTATGTGCAGTGGAGGAGTTTTATACCTCTATTTCTAGATTCGCTGGTTCTCCACCTGCTCTACACCTCATCTTCTTCCCTAGAGATGTTCAGCTGCAAAATACATATCCTCACCTTTACACCTTCAGAACAGCAAAATTATGAACCGTGTTTCCCTTCATTTCTGTCCCCTCACAGACCTTCTCCAGTGCATCCTTCAGAATGGGGATGGGGTGGTCCAGTGGTACTGGTTCAGGATAGCGAGGACACATCTGCACGGCTTCTGCTCTCGCTTCCATCACAGATGGGCCTGGGAAACATTTCAGAGATGGCACAGGTTACTGGAAAAGACACACTCCCAAGCTTTAACCACATCCGGCAGTCGCTGCTAGTTTTTTTGCTCACGTTCTCCAAAGCTGAAGGAGATTTCTGCATAGTCACTTAGAGGATATTGGATTGTCTCTACCCAACAAAATACAGGAGTTGAAYTAGACTCTCTAATGTTCATTCCAACATGATATAGCACATGAATTAGGCTCCATCGACTCTGCAGCCTGGAAGAATGAGGGACTGGAATGGCAGGAAATGTTGAGGGCACCTGCCAGTGGGTTTAGACCTGGTGGRAGTGCCCTGCCCAGATGTAGCAGAGGGTCTGAGTTTGAATTCAGGAGGCCATGGATGTCCCATACTGTGACCTCAGGAACTGTCAGTGCCATTTGAAAGTTAATGCTATAAAAAAAAGTTTTGACTACAAACACAGCACAAGTGGAATGCAGAAATCAAATTTTTTTCAGAATATGGTATAGATACATCTTGAATTTTTGGTGCAAGCAAAAATCTTTCATTTTGCTAAGAAATGGGAACCTTTCCACTTAGGTTCACTATTTTCCCATCTGATTGCAAGGTGTTCAAAAGCACAGCTCCGCTGTTTTATACGATATAATCAAAATGCTTGTGATTTCTCTTTTCTCTTACCCATTGGGCTTGAAGCATTAGAAATAGAGCTCAGAAAAGAAATGGCATTACACAGCCTTTGCGCTGAATGAGGACAAACCCAAAAGATCCTACAGGCAGCCTTTGACATTCTGTGATAAAAATATAGGATCTGAAATCTTTTTAGACAATATTAGTCKATTGGTTTATTATCGGCACCTTCACTGTGGATTTTATACCACCTTTGGGGTTCTTAAAACTCTTATCCACTTAAACTGTTTATGTTCCATCCTTGCACACACATTGCCTTTGTGTCTGTCCACTGGGTTTACAACAGTCAACATAAAAGAATTTTAGTGTGAACTAGGCACTTGAGCTGGCTCAAAGATCTAACATCAGGGGAAAAAAGTAAATCCATGAGCTAAACAACATGGTAAGCTGTAAAACTGAATCAGTTCTAAAGTGGGATGACTTTTATACCTGGATGCCAAAGAAAAAGATAGAAAATGTGAAATAAAATTGCCCATCAAGGGATGGTCTGGTCAAGGGATGAACGAATTAATTGAGGTTAAAGTGTGCTGGCAAATCCATCCACRAGCTAGCAGGACTGAAGATATTCCCTGCCCCTTCCTCCTCCCACGCTCAACTTTCTTTTGAGTGTGAGATCACTCTGGACCCTGGCAGAATTTTGTGGCACCCTGTCAACTCTATATTCATCTTTTCTGTATCCTTGCATCAACCAGCAAGTGGTAAATTCATGTGTTGTAGACTCTTTGAAGAAAAAAAAATGGCCACATGGGTAAAGAAAGGTGTGCATTGGGCTCACAAGCTTCTCTGCCAAGCCATGGGAAAGTTTAAAGCTTCTTACTTACTGGGCTCCACCTTGGGGAGGCTATACTGCCAGAGGAAGCAGCCTGTCATGGCAACAGAAAGCAGGAAGAAGAAGATGACGAAGACGTGAATCCACTTCACTTCCATAACAGAGAGCTTGAGGAGGCCTCGGCTGCTGGATGCTTGCTGTAAGCAGAATACATATGATCTTAGAAGGAATAACAGAGCGAGAAACTGCCYCTCATGCATACCAGCTGGGTGAAAGAAACACACTAAATCAGASAATGCAGGTACTAGAGGGAAAGGGACTAATTCCAGAACTCTTGAASCACAAGAGCCCGGCATATCACACCAAGTTGCAACACCTGGAACCAGAGACRACTTCTTGTCTTTTAATGAAGTTTGCAAGATGTTATTCTCCCCACCTGTTTGGTTGTCACAGAAGAACACCAGCTGTCCAGCTGCTGAGAGCTTGACTTCCCCATAACCTACAGGTGAACCTCATCAACCCMGGCTGGCAGGATTCTTCCTTATAGCTCTCATTTCTTTCCCATCTCAATTATCATGACTTATTCCTGGATATCCTTTCCAGCCCCCATTTCCAGAGTCCAGTATCTGTTCATGGAGGCTACCAGCCAGATTGTCTGAGTAGATGCAGCTTTTATAGACAAAATGATAGAGTTTTTCACCATGCACTGCCTTTACCTTCCTAATTTGTCCCTGTAATTCCTATTATATCATGTACCATCTGTAAGCTTGGCATTTACAGAAGTAATGTTTTGAAAACTGGCTAATATTCTGGGTTTGTGCAGCTCTCCACCCTGGAGACCAACCAGGTTGGTGATACCACCATATAAACGTAAAGAATAACAAGGAACAGACGGCAAACGATTAGGTGTCTAAGCACGAGCTCTGCTCTTCCACTGACTATAGGAGGTCAGTAGGGTGCTTTTGAAAGTTTAGCAATTAACGTTACAAAACATATGGCCTGCCATTTGCATCCAGTATTGTCCATATTCCAAAGCTGTTTCAGGTTGTCTAGACTCATTTGTAGTATAGACAGACTAAAATACTCCCTTTAGATTTCCACGTAGCACTTTTCTCTGAATTCAGATATAGGATGGTTCATGTTAGAGCTTCTGCAAGCAACTGAGCCTTATTTAACAACAAGGAATCCTGCGAAGCTACTTCCAGACTTGCAGATGGCTTTCTGGCAGTGAAAAAGGATCCAGTGGGGGAATCTGGCTCCYGCAAAAAACTGATTTGAAATTTTACTTTCTAAATGAGAACAGAATTATGTCGCATATGGTTCGAAAAACCATTTAGTCTGTTCAAACATTCCCACAAAATTYCTAAACATGCAACTTACTCTAGGCTCTTCCATAACATCATCAAGCCTTCAAGGATGGCTAAAAACCACACAGGTGCCTGTTGACCACCTGAGCCTGCTAGAGCAGATACACAGTCCATCAAGACACACAGTCTATCAGACCAAATGACCTCTGTTACTTGCCGGGGGATGCCTGTTTGATACTGAAAAGAGCTTGGCTTAGATATACACAGTCTTATATAGTGCCTTAGTAGGCAGGAACCCTCTATCACAGTAAGGTCTCTCCCACCAAACCAGAGTCCCAGCTATTTTTCTGCCTCTTTCCTTACCTCATTGAGAAACCCTAATTCCTGCATCTCAAAGAGAAAGGTGAAGGGAAGAAATTTTCTGGTACAAGCTTTACTTCATGAACGCCACACTTCCCAGACCACTAACCAGTGACCCAAAGATACAGACACCAAACTCTTCTCATTCTTTAGTCCAAATTTCCCATCCCCTCCTGCGGATGGTGAGTGTCCCAAACACCTGGTTTGTTCTCTGACCCRTAATCCAGTGCCACCATGGCAATGATATGAAACTAGAGATATAGACCTCTGTTCTACTCACTGGGCACCACATAGGCAGAAGTCTAGCTCTGGCTGCGAGMAATATTCTTTATGCTGAGGAGATGAACTGACTGAACATCCTGGGGGGCAGGCAAACAGATGGATATCTACAAATAGACTCCTCACATTTCCCATTCCAATACTTGTTTGAACTCACCTTCCTTTCAGCTGGCTTCTCCATCTCATGCATGTTATTCAGTGACCATCACTGCTRATAGCATAAACACAACATAGCAGGGGGGAGGGTGTACCAAGCACTTGGACACAGTCAGATGATGCAAACACGTGCAGGAACAAGCACACTCAGCTTCCCATTAGAAGCAATCCCAGGGTGAGTTACCTACACACTTTGTTTTTTCCCCTGATCTTTGGYAATTTAGAATGAGGAGAAGGAATGGGGGTTTCACATAGACCGTGATCTTCCCACCCTCCCCACGATCATCTAGGCAGAGTACCACAGACACTACGAGCTGCTCCATCAGTGGTACATCTTAGCAGAGGTTCGGGAGAGCAGGAAATATTCCTGGGCCCCTGCGCATACCATCGCCAGAAGCCGTCTCAATCACAGAGGCTGTTGTCAGGCATTTCAGCGTGCGTGTGCCGTGCCAAATCCACACCGGCTGATTTCAAGCGCGGTAAGGGGGGAGCAGAACGCCTTGCCATGCTCCTGAACGCAGCTGCTCGTCATGGGCTCCTCTGGCCGAAGCGGCCTTTCCTCTTCAGCTGCCTGTTGGTTCTGCTCAGGGATTCCCTGTCCACTGGACCCAGTCGAGGCTTTCAGAAAGTGCTGCAGATCTCCTCTGGGTGAGGAGATTAAGTGACAGGGACAGAGTGGTATTTGCTCTCTGGAAAGTGCCTGAGAGATTGAACGTTAATTCTCTCTAATGCTTCCCTGCCATGCGTGTGAATCACAGCTGAAACCATCGGGGCTTCGTGATCTATTTATAGCAGCTTCATCTCCTCCTGACATTTGAACAGGAGGCGATTAACTCATGAGATGGACAGCCCCCGTGTGCCTCCAGCTGGCAGCCCCTGGGCAGGCTGGGCTGATCACGGGGAGGAGAGATGGAGCAGCTTATGGCAGGAGCTTGGGCACGGTCTGGGCTTAATCCTGAACAGCCTCCTGGAGTTCCCCTGTGCTGATAGACAGGGTTGTCAGCTAACAGGCTCACTAGATGTAGTCAGGGCTGGTGTTCTCCTTCCTATTAACTGCTGGAGACTCCGAGGAAAAGTGGAGGGCTGTGATTTGCACAAGAATAGCCTTACCCGTAGCTGTAACCCATCCATGGCTGCTCAGGAGTCTCTTCTCACCCCCTGTGCTTCTAATYGCCACAGACGAAAAATGGATAAATCCCTGTGATAAAGGAGAAGGAAAGGTTAGTGTAGGAAGGAAAATAGARTCAAAGCAAGGAAGGGGAAGCCCAGACAGAAAGGCAGGAAGGTTTTTATTAACTCAGAGCAATAAAGCTCAACTCAGATCAGCTGAGCAGTGGAGGAGGGRCAGATTTTGGATGGGGAGAAAAGCTAGAGCTAAAGGTCAGTCCCCAGCAGGACTTCCCTCTTTATCTGGTTTGGCGAGACCTTGTTTTTGTGGCAGAGGCTGGACCCAAGCTCTGTGACTTGCCAGGACCCACCTTCACCCCACTTCCCAGCCACAAGGACTGGGAGCTTAGAGCTCTTCAGGGCTGACACACATCCATCATGCCTGCTCTGCAGGATCCTTCCTGCCCTCTCCTCAGCTCCCCTCAGCCTTACCCGTTTCACACAGCCAGTCCCTAAAAACCTGAACCCTCCTCAGTCTCAGGAATCACAGGCAGAGCCAAGAAACTGTACCACAGATTCGGAAAGGTTGGAGATTGTAGCATGGCTGTCTCCCCCCAGAAAAGCTCCCTCCTGCCTTGCTCCCTAACATTGGCAATTCAATAGGTAAAAGAAAAGCTCTCAGAGCTCTTACCAGCTTCGTTGCTGTTGCCCTCCAGGTTCCAGCACTGACGAATTTGGGGCTGTCCTGGTGCTGCAGATGTTAAGAGCATCTGAAGCACTAATCCCAACACTCAGCCTCTCTGAGCACTGATTATTTTTTCCCTGTGCCTCACCCCTTCTCAAGCAATGCAACATCTGTCCAGGGATGCAGCTGAAAGAGAGTATTGCTGGTGATTTCATGGCTCAAACAATGCAGTAAGAGTGGAAAATAGGGTACTGGGAAGGGGGATTGCTCTTAACATGCCTTAACCTGGAAATATTCATAACACGTGGCCATTATCATGTAAAGAACATTATATATGCTTTCCAGAGAGGAGGGAGTGGTCGTGCCCTCAGTTATGCAGAGGATCCGTGGTAGAAATAACCTCAGAGATGTGTCTTCTTGTTGCCTCACCCGTGGTGTTAACTGTGCTCGTATTGCAGGCTGCGATGCTCCCAGGCTGGTGCTGTGGTTCTGAGCTAAAGCGGTTGGGTGGGAACCGTGGCTTCAGCAAGGTGGCACAGGGTTGGCAGTGGGAGCCTTGCAATGGTAAATGTTCAAAGGAAGAKGCAAAATGGAAGCAGTCTTTCCTCTGCTGGAGGCTCGGAGCAGAACCAGAGCCAGGAGCCGGTGTGACCCTGGCTCCACAGGCGGCAAACTTTGTGTTTTGTTGGGAATCCTTCATGTTTGGACAAATTGACCTCAGGAAAGCTCTGGCAGTGTATGTATCCCGGTGAGAATCCCTCACCCGGGACTTTGCCTTCTTCAGTTGTTCATGGATGAGGCTGTGCTCTTCAGTACCTTCACTACATTTCAGTATCTCTAATAGCAGCCCAGCCCCTGATGGCATGCAAAACACCCAATAGGAGATGGTAAGCCCCTATGTCTATGCCCCARAACTGCAAAACTGGGCGGCAGAGGTCCCCTTGTAGATTAGAGTGGATCAAGCTCYTCACAGTTTCGCTCCATCTCCATTTGTGGGAGCTCTTACTTCCTTCTCGCYGTGCCACCAACCTCTCCACACCTTTCTTCACAGTCTGTGCAGTGATTTTCCCTCTAAGCTAAGGAAATGAAGTGCRTATGCAGATAACGTATGTTCTTTATATATTACACACTGTCATCTCATTCCTTCTTCTTTTGTTTTATCTCCTTTTCTGCAGAGTTCATAAATAAATAAGAGTTTTCCAACCTCTACCTCAATGAGATTTGTAACAATTCACTCATTTTCCCATATTTCTTTACCTTCCCTCTGAGAGCCAGAGCTTTCCCCAGGAAGGGCCTGCAAACCCATAACCATGGTGGAGTCTCAGTGTTTCCTGGGTTAGCAGAGTTTCATAAGTTTTGATTTCATGTTTTTGTATCCTTTCTAGCCTCACCTTCTCTCCAGCAAGGCTGCCCAAAGGAGATTGGACAGCAGTTTTTCTACATATCCTCCCCGACCACAGCAGGCATRTTCCATTTAATCCATCAAATTGAAAAGGCTGGCCTATATGCAAGAGGTGTTTGCACCATCAGTTGCTTTTTCTTTTTTTTTTTCTTTTTTTTCCCCTCCCCCGTTTTTTTTGAGCCTTTCAGAGAGAGGCAGGGTGTAATAATGTCCCCAACAGATCTGTTCTCCATGCTGGGAGTCCCTCTTTGCAACCAAATTGCCTTCCACAGCCTGAGAAGGGTCCCGTCTTAGAGACACCTCAAAATGAGGCAGAAGGTAARTAGAAAGGGCTTATGAATAACTCTGCCACCTGCCTGCTCCTTGCTGGCAAGTCCTGCCTTTCATGTTTGCTCTCTTCTCATCAGTCTCAACCCCTGCAGTGCTTTGGTTTTTTGCTGGGTTTCCAGAGCATGTGGTCCTGCTCTCTCGGAGCGTTCTTGTGGTCCAGGAAACAGCAAGAAGGAAAGTAAAGATCAATTTTCCACCCCGATGTCCAATGTTGCACAAAACAGGCTGCAAACAACAGATTCYGTCTTTCATAATGCCAGGGTTGATAAGCCCCAGGGTTTGAAGGTCAGTTCATGCAGTAGCCTTGTCCTGGAAGTACCAGGAACCTGGTGGGACAGGGAATGACTAAAACAGACAGCTGTCCAAAGGCTTTTTATGCCTGAGCTGCGGAATTACTTGCAGAGCTGCACTCGGMCTGGACAGCCCTGGGGGCAGGTTGCCTGCATCCTGGTGCGTCTCCGGCTCGYTTGGAGACAGCCAAGGACCACCGCACAGCACGGTGGGCAGTATAGACACCTCTGCACACACTTCGAGCAGGGCTGGCCAGACACAGCTGTTGGACTTTGTGTCCGCAGCACTGAGCCAGAACTCAAAGYGGGCTCTCTGCAGCTAAATTATACGGTTAGTCCTGCCTAGAAAGAGCATTTTTCACCAGCTGTAATGGTGAAGGCTGAAGCAGAGACAACGGAAATTAGCAGTGTGAGTTATCACATCTCCTACCACCCCTTCCTGCCAGCAGCATCATGCAGAGACCTAATGCATTTCTTTTTCCCATCTTCTCCTCCTCCTTTTTGAGTCACTCTCTCATCCYCATTTTCCTACACCTTTTTTCCCTGCTCCATATGTCTGATAACACAAACAGGCAGAAGCTGCCTGGATGAAATTTTACCCCAAACCCTTGCATGATCTCAAATGAAGCAGCCTGCGTGGCTGAATCAGGTCCTGATGTGTATGTAGCTTAAAGGGAAAAGTCTGGGCACTTTCCATCTGCTAGGCAGAGCGACGGGCGCGTGTGTCTCCATGGTCCCAGATGGTCTCCGAGCATTGGACTTGAAATATTCCATACCCGAGTAGCTRGCTCTGCCTGCTCCCTGACAAGAATGCGAGAATACTCCTTTGAACACATTTTTTTTTAAGGGAATAAAATTAAAATGCTGTTTTTCTTCCTTAGCTTGGCAACATAACRTTGATTCCAAAAAAATCCTGTGCACTGAGACATATATGTACAGCAAAAGTGATATGTCCTAGATGCCACAACCTTATGGAATATATGCAGGTTAATAATACATGTTAGGCAGTCCAGTCTTTCTGCCAGTGGAAAAAAAAAGTGGATTTAAGAACTGCTTACCAGGCATTATGAGCTTTTTTTTACATTTGCCTCAACCTGCTGCTCCTGGAGTCATACAATTAGAATTGCCTTTCAACGAAAACTTGCATTTCTAATCCTCTTTGTTACRACAAGAAAAGGTTGTCCCAGAAGTTGATTCCACAAATGACAAAAAAGAAACCAGAAATATTTACACCCCCAGCTCCACCAGTGTGTGGTCTGTTCTTTTGTATTTTCAGATGGCTGATGCTGATTTCCCTCACCCCCCCCCCCATACTGGGCAATTCCCTCCATTTTCCAGAGCATAATCAAAGCACCTTGGGGACATCTCAGTATCTCTAGCTAAACCTGTACTTTTTTTACACCAAATTTAGACAGCAAAACTTTGAGTACATCAAAAATGTTCAACAATCTGAGCTCATGCAAGAAGAGCTTTTCCATGGCCAGAGTTGATTTCATGGGTATGGGGTGAAGCGTGGTGCAGAAGGCATATAGCAGACCATAAACCTGGAGAAGGGGATYGGGGAAGGGAGACACTCAGGGAACCTCAGTTCTCAACCCTAAGGATGTACAGTAGGAAATGAGCATTTGCTTGTAGAGCCTTGATCTCCCAAACAGCAGGCAATTTTGAATTTGGTGTCCCTCATGGAAGTGCAGGGGGACGTTTTTCTGGGACCTGGCTTTTCTAGAGGAGGATGAGCAGGGGAACAGCAGGAGGCTGGTCCACAGGAGAAGCATTGTGGATCCCCAAAGGGTTAGCYGCACTGTTTGTTTTTAAATGCCCCATCTGAAGTAGAGGAGCAGCAATGAGCTTGGTGTCTCCCAGGCCTCCAGAGCCTGTGCATGGACAAGGTTATGCTTATCCCACTCTTGTTGCCTAGGATTTCCTCTCGTGGACTCCCACCCCCATCACTTGATAGGATTGAATGATGACTCACCTGATGCTTCATGAACCCATAGAGGGGGTCTCAACTCGGGGCAGTGTGTCCTGATCTGCCCAGAGGCCAGCAGAACCCAGTAAAGCCCTGCAAAACCCCCCTAAAAAGGGTTTTCCTCAGTCTGTGGAGCAACAGTGAAGCTGCCAGCCACTCCGTGTCTGCGCAGATCACAGCTGGATCCAGCTTTGGCTCCCTTTTCTCTTTCATTCACGTCTCAGAAGTCTGCAGGGAAGCTGGATTTTTTACTGAGCCATTTCAAAGCTCCCTCATTAACTGCTTGCCAGCAGCCAGTTCTCTGATAATGGGTATCGCCTCTGGAAATTGCAGCCCCATAGCAACAAGGAGTTTAATGGCTATTATTCCTAAATGGAGGACACAGCTCTAGTAATCCACCTCTTGCCTCAAGCAAAGTCCCTTAGAAATGATGATTTCCCTTTGCAGGTAACGCAGACACAAACACAGGCATTCGCAAGTATGTGAAAAAGAGACACAGCCTTGCTTGGCCTTCCACTTGAATTTTTATCATTTTGGAGTATTGCTTTTTTTCGTGCAGTCAAATGAGAATGTGGGAGTCCCGGAGACATTGTGAAAATTGAAAGATTCTTGCCTTCCTCGCAAGAAACACCAGGAAACCTGATTTCAAGAGTAAGACTCATTTTACCTGATTTCCAACGTTATTATAGGTGTCTTCCTCTCTGCTAGAGGCTGTTTGCACTCCAGGCCCTTTRCAGTCACCACAGGTCTGGTCAGAGCAGGGGATGGTTTCTTTTGTTCTAACACAGAGAATTAAACTGATCATTGCATCCTAAAAATTCCCATATCTCTTTACTGACTATCCTAACCGGCTTGCATGGACCATCTATGGCTGTCTATGTTGTAAAGTCTAAAGTTAATTTAAATCCTGCCTGACTTCATAATCACAGAATCAGAGAAAGGTTTCAGTTAGAARGGTCCTCTGGCTTCAGAGTAGGTTGCTCAGGGTCTTGTCCAGTGATGGAGATTTTTGGATACAGCCTCTCTGGGCCATTATGCTAGCGTCTGGCCACTTTYCTGGTGAAGAAGTTTTTCCTTGCAGCCTACCAACCTGTGCTGCAACCCGTGTCCACTGTCACTGTCTTTTCTCTGGGCACCTGGGTCTTTTCTCAGAGTTTCTGTCCTTTCTCCAGCCCCWTTAGGTAGTGGAAGGTATTGTCCTGTCCTTCAGTCTGACCAAACACAACTCTCTCAATTCTCCTCATCTGTCACATGCTCCAGCTCCTAAACTATCTTAACTGACCCCTTTTCTCCAGTCTATCAACATCTTGTACCAGGGCATCCCAGAAATAGATGCCAAAATGTGTGAGCTGAAAAGGGCTAAAGCCAGCCTTGGCTCCCCCTGAGACTTCCAGTACAACAGGAAAGAGCAGGGAAAGCTGGAAGGATTGAGATATGGCTCCTTTCCACTGTCCTCATCCAGGCAGACAGTGATGGGCAGGTGGCATGAATGCCAGCGACAAAGCTGCTGCGAGGCATCCCGAGGGAGTCTGGGTTTAAATGGGCACTTGGGCTGGGTTTTTTTTTTGTCCCCAGCAAGTCCAAGCTGACAACTTCCATTTCCCCCAAACAGACACACAGGCCACCATCTCCTAGCACAGGGACCCCTTGGTGTGACTCTTTCCAGTCAACTCTGCCCCCATGCTCTCCAAGGCCACCAGCTCTCGCTCAGCTCCATGACCACTCCAACTAACTTTATTTCCAGAGAAATTACAACAGCCTTGGGTCATTCCTCCCAAGTACAACTCCATCTTGTAAAGACACTACCATGCTGAAGGCTAGTCTATGCACAGGGAGAACTTGCGTACGTGTGTGTTTGTGCGCCCCRTGCACGCTTGAGTGCACGTGTGGACAGGAGGGAGCAGCTGCCTGTGGAGACAGCTTCGTGCCATGCTTGTCCTGGAATGCACCAGCTCCTTCAGAGACCCCAGGACGTGCAGTAACAGTGCCCGACCCCTATAGCCACTAGCAATCACCGACACTTTGGCCATTGCATGTCCTGAGAAATATGTGGTTTGGAGGCCAAATTGCATGAGTGGCTTAGAAATACGAGGTTTCTAAGAGTGGCAATTGGAGAATGGTTTTCTACGGAGCTTGCTTTTGGAGCTGTCACCACTCCTAGACAGCATCCTCTGCCTTTTTTTTTTTTCTGTGCCAATATGGCTGCAAAAGGTCCTTTAAATTTTTTGTAATGAAAACAGCTTTCCTCTCGCTCCCAATCCTCATATGACTGCAGGAGCTGGGAAACACTGAATATTATAAAAGGAGTAATAACCTTTTAATGTATTTATATATCCTCTATGGAGTGGACAGAAGGCTTGAGCTTTATGTCTCCCTGAAGAACCAGCTAACCCAGCCCAGCCAATTCCTGCTAGATACCAGTCTGACTTCAGGGAGGGGTTTCATAGCAACTGTGCACCGCTCCTCAACAGAGCAATATCCTGCAGCATATTACAAGATGCTGGAGCTGATGTCTGGATGCCTCCAAGACTTGCTTTCAAGCCAATTAGACACCAGTGTAAAACTAACCTCTACAGGCAATTTCCGTGGTTGTGCAAACCAAATCACTGCAAGTAAGAAGAGTTTGTTCATATCTTAAATGCACAGCTAGAGAAGCTGCAGAACAGGTGACAGTGAATGTGCGTCCTGAAGAAACCTCTGCCCATCTTAGGGCTCAGATCGGCTTCTCCTTCCTGCTCCCAAGCATGAAGGACTGTTGGAGAACCTAGGCAGGCAGCAGGRAGGGATCTGCAAGGCTGGCACTTCGTGATCCCCAAAGCCTTTGAGTGCAGAGCCCACTCGTGGGGCCGTGCTGCCATCTGTTGATAGTTCAGCGTGGGATCTTCACACTGGGAAATGACCTTCCTGAGCCCGGGTAAGGCTCACAGTGGTGATGGCAAGGCTTGTGCAGTGTAGTGGAGTCCCAGTGCTTGCCAGGCTCCCCAGCTTCTTCCAGAGACTACACACTGTGCAGAACCCGGTCAGGGAGGGAGACAGAGCATTGCTCCAGACGGCACCAGTTTTTCCCCTTGCATAGCTGGGCTGAAAAGAAGGTACTGGCACCCCATTCCCAAAAGCAATGGCACCAGGATGGCCTTACCMACAGCTGGGCCCAACACACTGCGGGCTGAGGCAGCAGCGACCTGCTCTGCCCTGCCTCTGTGTACGTTAAATAGGTCAGCAGCAGGTGACTGGATGAAATTACCCTTCATTTTATTGCAAGGGAGCTGCAGGCGAGGTCCTTCCCTGTGGCTAWCAGCAGGGTTCTTCAGTGACAATGTAATGATTTTAATCCAGCAATTTTTATTAACTCCTCCAGTGCCATGTACCTCTGGCTGCCCAGCCTCACCCATAAGCACCAACAGCCAGATTGAGAGGATATTGTCAGTGCCTGGAAATACGCTCCGGGGTCTATCTTAGGGATCGTAACAGGCCACAACTGTGCAAATGTGTCACTGTGGAGTGCGTGAAAAGCCTTGCCCTGGGCTGKTTCTGACTTGCTGCAGAGACCGGCAGCTGGTGTAGAGAAGACCTGTAGAAGTGAAGCAGCAGTTTAGCCTGGAGTTCAAAATCTGTCTGTTCCTGGAGGTGAACAGGGAACCAAGCTCATCTTCACCTGGGCACRGAGATGTGTGCAAGCACCTTCAGCCATGACAGTTTAAGACCGGAGGATATGAWACTGAGGCTGTCTTGGTCTTTGGGTACACATAGAGCCATGACCTTGTGCCGAGGAGATTTGCTCCAGATTGTGCCCTTTACGTAGGGATCCCATCCTTACTTCTTGAGTWCCACCATGATGCACTTTCTGCATGAAAGTTAGCTCCTCTCTGCCCTGAGACACAACCTTCTGCACTTGCCCAACTCCCTGGCCTCAGATGAGGCATCTGCATTTTATTTTTAACTGTTAAAAGTGAATATGGTCCACAGCATGGAAGGGCTAGTGAAGGGCAGCCCACCATGGACCGCAGACAGGAGCCAGGACCAGAGGAGTGACAGTGCCTTCAGCCAAGGTGCCCCCAGGGCCAGACCAGACCATAGGAGCAGCTGTCCTAAGGCAGTCCACCACCTGTTTCTGAAATTGTAACAATCCCAGATCCCAATAGTCATCTGGATTTTCTACATTCTCTCCTTCTCTCCCCCTTTCATCTGTTCCTCCCTTCTGCTCTCCTCCCCTTGATCTTTCTCATTCTCTATAAATGGGATCTTGTTGTTAAATCTGAAATCTAACAACTAGCACATGTGACAGAGGGGGAAAAGGCTGTAGCGGGGACAGGTCTACTCTATCAGCTCCTGCTGCTAAAAAGAGAATCTCTCCTCTCCTTTTGCTCTTCTTCCTCCCTCCACCACAGTTTCTTGCCCCCCGTCCCAGCTGCCCAGCCCTGTCCCTTCCCTTGCAGAAGCTCAGGTGCTTCTCAACCCTTCTGTGAGGCAGTTCAATGCATGAACCTTCTGGAGGACCCCAGCACCCCAAAGATGCCTGCTGAACACCTGTGCAGGAGTGGAAGGTAAAGCAAGACTTCCCCCTTGTGCTGAACCTTCAGATCATTGCATCTGTTAAAACTGCAGCCTCGGACAAATGCTGCAGATGTGAAGGCCAGCATGGTGTTGGTCCCGCATGCAATGTGCCTTGCAAGATGGCTTTAGCTCTTTTTCAACAGTGGTCCACAGGTTTTCTGATGGCCCTGAACAAAGGCTGGGAGCTGGGATTTACTACAGRGTCTGGTCTGGGACCACATGCAATTTAAGGACTCTGCTTTTATTCTCTTGACAGGATCAATAAAGTTGACTGACATGTGTGTCTCAGATCAGAGAGACATTCAGTCAGCAGGTTATAAAATGAAAGGACTAGGGAAAAAACTGAGAAGGTGAGCTGAATTCTCTCAAGGAAGAAAAAAAAAAAAGAAAAAGGAAATAACATCCCCGAACTTACCAGAGGAGGAAAGAAGTTGCACAAAGGGGCTAAATGTGTAAGCTAYGTGATTTTGAACAAAGGCAGAACAGGGGAAGGTGAGTTGAAAGGAGGACAGGATCCTTTAAAATTAGCTTGCAAATAGCTGATACATCAGGAACTCTGTCTCCTTTTGAAAAGAGCTTTATTTGTATCATATACAGTTGTATCATATATATGCAAATGCCTCCTGGTGTGTTCATTGGTGTCCCCAGAGGAGTAGCTTAATGTATTTCAGCATATTGGTCTTCCAGAACGAGTCGTACAAAGGTGTTTCAACCAATCAGAAGATAAAAACCCCCCATAAGAATTAACTATGGATCTCCATTAAAGAAGAGGAGAAAAGTTAGTTTTACRGTATGGAAGTCAAGGCAAAACCCACCATTCTCAGGACATYRAGGGTCAAACTCTTAGTGATGAACKCTCATAAACACAATGTTCTGATGGGATATTTAACAGTGAGTGATCTGGAAAGGAAAGCGGACAATAAATAGGTGTTAACCTTTCTTTTTGTCAGGCATCAGGTATACTACTGATAAACAGAGGAGTTGAATCCTCAAACATGGAGAGTCTAAAATACAGGAGAAATTTGCATGCATATGTACCTATATTTGTGCATAGACAGGCACCTTTGAAAGGATTTTGTAGAAGCCAGAGTGCCACGCATTTCTGTTCACGTAGAAGTAAAATTGTTAAGGCTACAAGAAGCTGCAATGACCAGCAAATTCAGCTGTGCTTGTTCCTCTCCCCCGTGTACCCAGTTTTCCAATGTTGTTGGTGGACAAAATGAGGATATGCTGTTAATTCTGGGCTGAAAAAAAATGGAGAGAAGAGATATAGCCACAGCTTTTTTTTTATTTTAATGCAGAATACCAGTACTGTGCAACACTTGGCCCATCAGGAGCTCAGCACCTGCCCCGGGGTTGTGGATCCTTGCTGTAATGTACTGCAATATTTATATCATGGTTGTCTGTTCACCTACTGCTCTGGCATACACAGTCACAAAGGCTCTGAGAGACACTGGGTAACTTGCCAAGAGCCTGATGGTATATGCTAATTGTCATATATATTTACATGAATTTGCATACATCTCTTCTCAGCTTGCATTCCTTCCCTGTGATGCCTTTAAGAACAAGTAAAATATATTCCAGTCTGAATGAGTCAAAGTTTTCTACTTCTCTGTAGAAACGTTCTGTCTTTTGCTCATTACTCAATGATACTCATTATTCCTCTACKAGTTAAGTCATTTTCTTCCTTTCCTACTGCATTTTCCTCCTCCTCTTCGCTCTTAGCTACCTTTAGGCGCGATCTATTCTTTTTTTTACACTGTGGGAATATTTTTATCAAGTCTGACTTTATCAGTTGTTCACRAAGCACGTAATATGCTGAGCCATGGATTGATTACTGAAGTTACACAGCACTGTTTGTTCCCAGGCTAATTTTAATATGCTACTTCATTTCTTAGTTCCTTTCTTGTGTAGACAGGTCTCAAATACATTTCTCAAATTTGCTTGATGGGAAGTTCCATGTGAGTAGAATTTCACAGGTAGAAATAATGATGGGAAATGACTCTAATAGATATTTGCCGTGCACCTCAGAGAACCATATGCAAGACCATAAACCGAAAATGTTAGTTCTGCATACAGTCCCATGGGGCTGGGGAAAAGCAGACATTCTGGAAAATATCTTAGAGATAGGTTGCTGAGCGAGGAGTGACTATTATGTTGCTGTGCCTAAAAAGCCTGGTGTCTCCCTGTACTACCTGTAGGGACGAAGGATTGTCCTGGAAGTGTTGTAAGATTGGAGAGATATATGGGAAGATACCTGTCAGCAAGATGCTTTCTCTACCAGCTGATGAAGTTAAGGTAGTGGTAGTAACTTGAAGCTGAGGGTTTTGATGTTAACAACAAAGATGTTAACAGTGAAGGTGCAGATGTTAACAAGGAAGACAGCTGAGAAATCGGGGGATAAGTTACCTCGCAAACTGGYAGACTCTCATAAACCCCCAAAGGTATATATGGGAAGAGAATTCTGGTGTCCTGCTTGCAGTGCGGCTGTTGCTAACCCTAGATTTGGGTGGCCTTGAGTTTGTCTAGACAAGTCTTGGAAACCTCCAAGAACAGAGATTTCCCCCCCTTGCTCCAGAAACCTGTCCCAAGGCTGCACCCTTTCTGKAGAAGACATCTTGACCTGTGGGGAGAGAGAGTGTGAGAGGCAGACATACACATGTAGACAGAGTATTCAAGGTGCAACCACAGGAGCAGTGTGTGTGTGTGTTTGGGGGGGGGAGAATAAAAACTCTTCTCCAGTGGTCACAATCCTAATGCAGCCCAGTTTGTGCTTTCCCGTATTTGCCATGAGAGTGCAGTGTTGACTCATGTTCAATTAGTCATCTGCCAACGCCTGCTGATCTTTCTCAGCAGGAGTGCTAAATTGACCAGTGGCTTCCCAGCCTGCTCTGGTGCCTGAGGTTATCCTGGCTCAGGTGCAAATCTTGGTCCTTCTCTTTGCTGAACTTTGCTGATTCCTGTTGGCTCAGACCTCAGATTTGCTCTGAGGTCTCTTTGGATCGAAGCTCTGCCATTCACATGCCAACTGTTCCCCCAGATTTAGCATTGTCCACAAAGTGCATCTGTGTCCAGGATGCAGATGAAGATACTGAACAATATGAGTCTCCTGCACGACCCCTGAGAAACTTTGATTGTTCCTGGAACTCAATCAGATGTCAAAAACTGATTACTGCCCCTTGAGTCTGGTGGTCCATTACTGCAGTCTTTAACTCAAAATTGTTTTCATTGTACTGGCTCAAAGGTTCCCAGTCTTTTCTGAAGCAAGTCTTCTATGTTACCTCCAGTGCTTCCCATCCCACTCCCTCTACCTACCACTCCAGCTTCCTCTTCAYCTGTGGGATACACCTTTTGGCTTGTGTCTCGTTCTTTCCATCCTGAGATCACTGCCACCTCCCATGATTTGTGCTGGCAGGAGATGGGCTTGATAAGCATCCCTTGCTGCCTACCATTGTAGGGGCCCCCAGGGACGGTAGGGTTTGCTGAGACATCTGTGTTTCCCAACCACATTCGGAGGTAAGTAGTCCAAGTTTGGGAAGCCTGAATGCATTCCCATGTGCATCAGTTCTCTCTGGCCAGGCAGTATCTCAATTACTGGCCTTCTCAAAGCCAGATATGCAATAATAAATGGCAAAATGGGAAATATTCTCCAGTGACCAGGAAGGGGTGATTTAGAGTCAACGGGATAGAAGGCTAGTCAAAAAGAGATGGGTGATATTCTCAGAGTTTTCCCTTTACAGAAGGCTGGTGTCATGCTAAGAGATGGTCTTTTCCTCTTTTTTAATAGACACTGCTGAAGTACCTGTTTATTTATACATATATTCGCTATTAACCATAAAGTGCAAGTCTAATCACATACCCAAATCATGTAGTACCACTCTTAATTAAACCTACAGATTACTTCAAGCTTGGTAT
Source organism: Rhea americana (assembly GCF_003343005.1). Lineage (NCBI taxonomy): Eukaryota > Metazoa > Chordata > Aves > Rheiformes > Rheidae > Rhea > Rhea americana. The sequence goes on from NW_028186317.1 coordinate 286,935, forward strand.
GCAGTTAGATGCCAACACATACAGGTGAGACCCCCTTAGACGGGGCTTCTGTTTGACACAGGGCACCTTCCACAGGGCGTTCTGCAAAAGCTGTCATTTGGAGAGCTTGTATGCTAGCAGAAGTCAAGTTATTCCACTGCCCCAGAGGGAGGATGTGTTGGGGCTGATCCTGAAGGATATGAAGTTGGAGGAGAGGCTCATTAACTGCTTCCCTACCTCCCCCCGCTATGGTGGCAGGTAAGCAAATGACTTTCTCTCTGATCAAAGAATAAGGCAGGCATTTTTTTTCCAGCTGAATTTCATTAATTTCTCCCTCTCTCTTACAGGAATAAGACCCAAACAAGGGCAATAGCGAGCTTTTTGCTTATAATACTAGCAAAACAAACATTACAGCTAGGACATGATATTCAGAAAGACATTCCATCAGCAGCCTGTGTGATGAAGAAATATCTTTGATTTTCGTTAAACCAACTGAATTCAGTTGCTCAGCTGATCATTTTTAAAACTCTAGGAGGGCAAACAGTAAATGTGAGCTCAGCCTAAGAAACCACATTATTTATAGTTCAAAATCTGCTCCTCCTCTCTATTTCGTATCAAACTTTTTAAAGTTAGTTTGCCGTCTTTTCACCGGTTTTGCCTGGAGAATTGCTTGGGCTGTTTGCAATCTGGTGTCRTCCCCGGTGCACCTCACAGCAGGCAGCGTACCGACAAGGGTTAAACAAGCCTGCATGTGTGCTTCTGCTATTGCAGAACATACTCAACTTTCATTACCGGCTACAGTGTTTAAGACAGAGAACCCAGCGTGGCTTCTGCAAGGGAAAATTGCGTTCCTCTACCTGCTTTGAGTATGTCAGCAAAGCGGTTGGGAAGGATACAATTTACTCGGTCTTTCAAAAGCAATTGTCAAAGTCCCGTCACAGAGAACCAAAGTCATCTTGTGAAATGTAGTCATGCAACAAACTTCAGTCTCCTGGTGGCTACCATCGCTTTGAAAGCCAATGGCTTTTCTTAGCTCTGACAGTCGTCCCGCAGAGGGACTCCCTTGACGTGGTTCTGCAGATCCACCCACGTGGGAGCCGAGAAAACGTGGGCTAGCTCTTCAAATTAAATCCTGTCTTCCAAATGTCACCATCTGTGGCACCCATCCTGTTTTTACTCACGRAAGAATCATTTGAGTTGTCTTCACGTAAGTACGGTCTGAATAAAAGGACATGACTGACAACAGAAAAACTTGTAAGAAAAACAGAGGAGCATTACTTGCGCAAAGACCACAGCTTGGGTGGCTTGTCAGCAGAAGGCCTGTGCTTTGTCAGCTCAGGCAGACCTACAACACATTGTACGGGCCATTTCTCCTCTGTGTTATCCCAACACACAGACCACACCCACAGAAGGCCCAAGTCAAGGCAATGGAGACAAGAGAAAGCAACCTAGCTTAAGACTTATAGGGGGTGAAACAAGCAAAATTCTAAGGCAAAAMAGTTACACTACCATAAATGTTGACTCCTACATAGCACAGAAAGATTGCCCCCAAAACCCTTTGTCCTCCGCTGTCAACAGGACCCCAGGAGACATTGCAGGGACACAGCTGCTGAGATCTTTTGGCCTCCATGTCACACACAAGTGAGCTTGCTGAGACTGCCTGGACACACGTGTCTTGGGGTTTGTGAACATGCACATGAGAATGCAAACGGACAGAGTCAGCTTACTTGGAAAGTTATGTTAAATCAGATCCTCTTCTGCTTCTTTACAGTCTTGCATGGAGTTTTGGTGCATTAATTCCTTCACTCAGAACCTACTCTGATTGCTGAGCTCCTTCGCAGGCTCTGCATTAGCTTGCAGGATGGTGCCTTTCTTTTGCATTCCTGCAAAGGTATGATGCTCCTGGGGGCTAGTTCACACGGCTGAATGGAGATATTTGCTCCACAAAAGCTTCTGTCCCTGTTCCCTGAACCACAGTGTACTTGTTTCAGCTTGCATGCAAGTCTCAAGAAAGATGTATTTCTGCAGCTGTTTTCTGTGAAAAGCTGAGGAGTGAGCAGACCCACTACCTCCCAAGGGGTTAGAAAAAGGCCAGGTTGTCTGGTCTAAAGATACCTGACAGCACGGAGTAAAGAACTAAGCCTGTACTAAACCTCCTGCTTCCCAAATCCTTTTGCTTTTGTCTGCCTGCAGACAGCAGCATCCTATTGGAAAGACTTAAGGAAAGGACATGGAGAGCAGGGAGGGAGATGGAAGACTTGGGCAGGGCTGGAGACACTGCCAAAAATCTGTTTCTCTGGGCAGCAGGASGGGAGTAACTTAGGTCTGAGTAAGACATATATTTTTCTATTACAAAGTGGCAGGCTGATGCTGGGCCAAATACTACAAGTCACGAAGCCAGTGGTGTTAAACTGCATTTTCCAAAGTGCCTGGCGTGGTCAGTTCCTCAGAGAAGTGGTTTACTTACTCCAAGTCACCTAGAACTAAAGGTTTACCTCTGCCTTTAATGCAAACTGCATGCACATTGCTGGAGGAGACCTGTCTTTGTGACTCTGTGATGACTAATAGCTGCTATCCAAGGCCCAAAATGCAGACCTTATGGTGGGTAATACTACTGGAAGTGGCAGAGCTCTGTATATCCCTTCAGACCCTCTGCCACCAAATCCTGATATGGTTTGGCCAGCAAGAATCCAGAGCACTGAGGGGGCTGAAAGAGGTGATCAGAAACTGTTAGTTGCTTCAGTTCTCACAGTTCAGGCTACAATTCTGTACGGTGAATGCAACCTTGATGCCCCATCTCATGCTTCATTTGAAAAGTACTTCTTTTCTCATAGCTGAGTAATGTTTTCTTTAGTGTACAAGAGGTGGTTGTCCACAATTAGTCACCAAAAGCAGTGTCAGCTTACTGGGGAGCAAGAGCCGAAATGATATGAGAAAATACTAGCTTTGTCCTTGACTCAGAAATCTGTGCTCCCATTTGGGCCTAAGGGAACCAGAAGCCACGTTTTAAGGCAGGTCARAATACTCTGATAAAGGCCTCCTCAGTCTTTCCCACTGACACCGTTGCTTTTTGGCATGAAGTACTTCATGCCAGTCTGCAAAACACTGCTGACCCAGGCAAGATGATTGTGTGAGGCTTGAGGGAGAAGACACAGGTGTAAATTGGTCCATCTAAAAGCACTTCCAACAGAAAATCCTGATCCTCCAATTCAGTACTAGCAAGAAAAGGAAGATACATTTCACTTCAGAGGAAAACTGATACGAAGAGCTGCTGCAGAAAGGACAGCAAAACCCCTGACACAAGGCACTTTCCACAGGGAGTTCTGCAAAAGCTGTCCTTTGGAGAGCTTGTACGCTAGCAGAAGTCAAGTTATTCCAGGCTGCAAGCGAAGTGACCCATAGATCAGAATTAAGGGGTTACTGAAAATAAGGAGACTCAAAATGATGACTTGAAATTCAGAACAAGGGGGCATCTTACCACCCTGCCAATACTGCTAACAGAGAGGGCTTAGCAGCAGAGGACGGAGGAGAAAWTTCAGTCCTGCGTATAGCTATAAGCAGCTCTACCCAGAGAAAAGAACTGCATTTATCCACAGTATGTCTTACTTCTGTACTTAATATATATGTACTTAATCTGAAGTACAGTTCCTGGCCTGACCTGGCCTTCTTGCACAGAGTCAGTCTAGCCCTGGCTGTATACTGTCCTGCAAGAGCAGTAACATTTGTCAAAGAAATTGGAAGTGCCTTATGCCTTGRTTAAAATCTCAGCCTCCCAGTTAAGGGGAAGGGCGTAGACAGGAGTCGACTCGCAYGGTGGAGGAAGCTGTTCATCTAAAGCTTCTAACAGGGCCATCAAGGCACTTCTCAGAGGAAACCATTTCTAAATTTATGCTTGCAAGCAGTAGGCTAACAGAAAAGTAGTCCAGTTTGTTAGATAAATTGTACACTGTGGACAGTAGGGTGACAAAATTCTGGGTTTTCTTCTTTGTAAAAGGAAATTTAAGACCCAGGTTGATTTAGGTCTTATAACTTTATATTTTAAGGAAATAAAGTTTTGTCCTGGATTATAGTGTCCTATACAGCGTGGAAAAGAGAAGGATTTGGTGTTAGATGTCTTGGAGATGGAACCATTTAATATATTTATAAGCATATTTTTCTAAAAGGCACTCAGTAAGGATGTGTATGCTACCTTACGAATAATTCACAGTGCGTATATACAGCCTGAAGTTGCATAACGTATCCATTTTCCCTGAGAAACATTGAAGAAATTAAGGATGGAGATGGAGGGAGAGATGATTTCATGGAGAGCATGACTGAGGATGGTTTGGGTGGTGAGATTTCAGCCCAGTGATTTGTAAAGTGGTAATCAAAATTAGTGCTCCTTGAATGCCATTTCCGCTCACCCAAGAAAAGACTGCTCTGGGTCCTGACTTTCCTTGATTGGTTCAGAGACCAGTAATTATCATAAATGATTTACTATTCATTGGTAAACCTCACGACAATACTGTCCAAATTTGTCGCGCTTCTGTAGAGAGTTTATTTGGTTTTACGTGGGGTGAAAGTTGTTCTCATCGACTGCAGCCACGCAAAGCCAAATCGTTTCTCCCTGCCTCTTAACTGCACCTTGCCCAGCTCCCCAGCCAGAAGCATGTGGCACAGGAAGGGTAGGTGACTCCTCAGCTCCCTGCTCCTCTCGCTCCTCGCTGTGCCGAGCAAGTGGTTACCGCACAGCACCCTCTCGGCCCCGACGTTCTGCTTCTCCCAGGGCTGTGGCTGGATTAAGGCAGGCCTCGCGTGCAGCCAGTTTGACACCAAATGTCAGCAAAACCGTGTTTTTGACCTGGCACCTTCATGTGATTTTTTTTTGACAGACAGATGCCTAAACCTGGCCGTAGTGCGACAGGTCCTTCGGTCCCTTTCATCAGGATCTGTACGGGTCAGGGCTGTTCCTCACAGCTCAGGGTTTTCAAAGGCTCCATATCAAAGCCAGTCTTTGGATTTTTTTTTTTTTTTTTTGCTGTTTCTTTAATACATTCCAGAATGGCCTTGTTAAACCACAGAAACCTTTTCAGCTTTTTCCCTCCTTTCTTTTCTTTCTTAGGGGAAAAAGATGACAGAAGGCTGCTTTTGGTGTGTGTGTGTGGGGTGGGGGGGGGAGGATATCTTTTCCATGATATTTCTTCAGTGTCTTATGAAAGCAATGGAAGAGAAGCACCAAGTAGAATAAAAGCAAATAGGTGAAATGTTTTCCTTTGTAAACGTAGCCTTGGAGATATACCTTTGATCCTCTTACTCTTACTGTTTGAGTCCTCGATGCCCCCACCTGCAATCTTCAAATCTGTATCTAGAAACTGGCTATAGAATTGCCCCAACCACCCTTTGGAATTTCCTTTTTATTTCTTTTTTCTTTTCCCTCCCTAAACTCCCAGCTGAAGGGCTCACAGAGAGCTGATAAAACAAAAACAAACAAACAAACAAAAAGACCCATATTTGAGCCAAGCCCCCTTCAGCCCACAGGTACCTGAAGCAGCTCTAACAAGTTCAATCTATCCTAGGACTTCCACTTCTGGTTTGGTAAGTGTGAGCAGTTTAGCCCRAAGTCAATAATTTGTGTCAGGTCCCAGTCACCCAGAGCAACCCAGCCAAATCCCGTGTGCCGGAGTGGTCACCTGCTGGTGCACAGACTCTGGCTGTCCCAAGCATCCAAGTGCAGCCCCAGCAATTGGCCTGAATCCAGAAAGACTCTGTTTGCTCGAACATGCCCTTGAGCAATTGCTCAAAACTTGTCTTGGACTAGGATCAAGCACTGAGAGTGTGCATCCTAACCTTACGTCTTATCACAGGTTAAACTGGCCTGGGCAGGAAAGATATTTTAATGTTAATGATCTACTTCCCTTCCCTATTCAACTCCACCATAAAAGCTGTCAACTTTTCTTGATAGTCTTTTAATATCAGAGTAGATCAAATGTTCATAAACATTTCAAAATAACAAGCTATTAGAGGAAGATTCATCAGGAGTTGCCAAGTCCATCTAGGCAATTCCTTTCCCCAGGTAAGACATGGAGAAACTGGCTCCCCCAGTCCTGCCCTTGGTTGCTGTGGTTCCACATATGTGGCCATTTAAAGAAAATTGTCCCAGCTACTAGGAGGATGCTCCAAGGGRTGGGGAGATGTAGCTGACCACTTTGCTGTGAAAATGGCCACAGTGTTCCTAGGAACATAAAATATATAGATATTTATATACATATTATCTGCTTGTTGGGAGTCTCAGCTAGGAATTGGGGAAAACTGTGGGTTTTYTGGCTTTATTGTCTACTACTTGTTTAATGTCAAGTAAAAATTGAATAAGGCTGAAAAAACAGGGACCAGATGTCAAAACTAGCTCCGGTGGGTCCTAATCATTGCTCTGGCCAGTCAAGCTCCTTTGTAACTACTTTGATGGTGGATTTCAATATTTGCAGCCCACCACACAGGATGTGCTATCACTGATATGGGGGTATGCCCTTGTGATAGGGGRGATGAGGATAAAAGCCAGCATGTTTTAAAACCTTTTGTAAGAACAAAGAGTGAGAAGCGGCAATGGGTTGGCAGCAAGATGGGAGGATGGTGGGAGCTGCCAGTGAAGCAAGCTCAGGTATAATTCCCTGGAATTATGGAAATTATGGAATTRTGGAAAATGGGCTTGAGCCTGGTTTATTCCCTGCTGGCTGAGCAGTTGCAACAGCAGAACAGAAGAGGCTCTTCTACCCTGARACATCTTCTTGGTGAGAGCGCTATCAAAAGCATTCCTTGATTATTCCCCAGCTAACTGAAAGCTTTTGCAGTAGCCAGAACACCACAGGAAGAGCAGGAGGAAATGGCGGTGAGGAGAGCACAAGGCAGCCCCAGCTTCTGGTGGCACAGCTCAAATTGTTTCTCTCTCAGTGCCAAKCCTTTTGCTGCAGAAGCTGGCAAGGAAACCCACAGCAGCTGAGCATGCAGCACAGTGTGCATGCTCTGTGGTGGCCACACCAAGCACATGCAAACTGTTAAGCATCTTCTGTGGTCCCTCATCCCAGCCAGCCCCCAGCACTGCTGCAGGCAGAGCTGGATGTGGACCACGCAGTGATATTTTTTGCTCTGGTTAAGGTCACTGTACCTCAGTTTTCCTATCTTTTGCATGGTGAGAAAGGAATGGGATAACATCCTTCTTRCTCTGAAAGATGAAAATAAGTCATTGGCTGACACACAGGAGTCAGTCTCCAAACAAGGCATAATCAGAAACTGTTTGGCCTGGACACAAGGTACTGTGCCCCAAACCAGGGGACATAAAATCTCCCTTGCCTTTTTAAGACCTGTTGTAGGTTCTATGTAGTTTACCTCCTTTGAAGGCATCCCACCTAATTAAGTATCACGCCTTCCCATTTTGCCAAGAGAAAACAGGAGATCATGTGAGATCTTTTCAGACACAGTGGAGAAGAGGACACAGATTTCTATTACCGCCTCCCAGAATGACCATGTTAATCTCTACCCTTCGCTCTGTGACTGGCTTTTGAAAAAGACATCTGGAAATCTTCAGTGGGACACATYATTAAGCAAAGCCAAATTGCCCATAGGTAGGAGTGCTGGAGAGGTATTTGACAGGCCTGTCTAGAGCAGAAGAACCCATGGTGCCATCATTAATAGCTGTTGTGAAAAGCCGTGGAAATGGCTGGAAACTCACTTATTCTCCTTTATCGCTTACTGTATCTCTTGAACATGTGTCTGAGTTGGCATCTCACCTGCTATTAAATCTTACTCTTTGCCTTTGTGAGACATCTTTACGCTTCACTCTCTTGGGTGTAAGGAGCCAGGGACAGGACTTGGTAGCAGTGTACAGAAATGTTGTGCCCATATGCTGGCAGGATTTAGGGAACTGAAATAGTGTGGGCAACTAATCATAGGAGTGGAGAAAAAGAATACATAAGGCAAAATCTCCAGGACAAAATCACTGGAAAGGGAGGCAAATCAGGAGGCTGAGCTACAAAGCTTAAAGCCTGGCCCGGAAAACAAGAAAAGAATAATTGGATATGGAAGAAGGAAGCCTCAAAGCTTCTAYAGAGAAAGCTGACCAGACGGAAGGGATCAGAAAAACGGAGAAATCATCTTACTTTGGGTCATTATTTCACATATTCTCTCTGAATCATGTCTGTCCAACTCTTTCAGCTCCTTCAGCCAGAGAGCTGAGAATCYGGCATTTCTGATTATAGAGGACTCCAGGCTCTTGCCAGGTTTGGCTTTGCAGCTCATAAGCCAGGCAGGAAGGGAAGAAAGTGGAGGATGGACAGGAATTAGGGAGGTGAGAGCCCCTCTCTGGCAGCTGGTGTCATGTGCACATCCATGTGGGGAGGAATTACCTTGGCCCGTAAGTGCAAGGTGTTTTCACACTTAATGTGTTTCCCCAAGGTCTCCAGAAGAGGTGTCAAGGTGAATATCAAGTAGACCCGAGGAGCCCCAGGAGCTGGGCTAAGGAGGCAGTTGCTATGGTAACAGTGGCTTATCGTAGACAATATTGAATGATATGTCACATTTATAAACTCACTGCGCTGAGGCGGTGTCTCGGAGGAGCCATTAAAGCAAACCCAAGGAGGAGCAAAGAGCGAGCTGAGAGTGGGGCTGGTCTCCTGCTGTCAGACAGCCAGCGGCATAGGGGTGTGGGCATAAAAATACACGCTGCATTTGGGCGCTCCTGAGAGCATGTGCAGATTTACTACATATTGGCATGGATGTGTTTGTAGGTGTGCTTCCAGCCACGAGGGGTACACGGGGCTCCGTTCGTACTGATTCTGAGATCCTGAGCTGCAACTAGAGCTCTGTCACCAAGCTCACGCTGTCGTGACGCAGGTCACAGCAGCTCGCCCTTCCCATTTCATCCATACAAAGCAGTATGAAAACTGTGCTGAAGTGGCCAAAGCATAGTGACCTGATTTTCAAGGTCATTGATTTTACCGGTGTTGGGACAGAGGCTGAGCTCACTTGCTCCTTTTGTGAATGGTGCCTAAATCTCAGGGAAGCAGCGATGGCAGATGTGGACTTATAATTCCCAGAGGCTTCATCTTTCCATCATGGAAAAGATTCTGTCTTCTTAAGATGGAAAGTCTCATTGGAGTTAAACGAGTCACCTGCAGATTGCAAGGATCTACTCCATGTGACTGGGGTCCATCCCCCGGCCCAGGACAGGCTCAAAAGTTTGCCATGAATAGGTCCACATCCCAACCAGAGCTCAGCATACACAGCTGCACCAGGTTTGGCTAAGGGCACTGGGTTAGAGGTGGTAACACTATTACTTAGGTAACTAGGAATGATGTGGTCCGCTGTGCTTCTGGCCTTCCTGATCCTGCTGTGAGTAAAGGGCAGGCTCAGGACTGACCTCTGTTTCCAAAGAGAAATGAGAATGCCTCCAGCTCTGTCAGCTCTCACCTGATTGCAGGATTTAARCAACTCTCCCCATCCTGAATTCTCTSCTTCTCRYGCAGTGCACGGAAACAAGGCTGAGCAAAAACATTCTTAAAAGCTATTTATTAATTAACAATAAAAAATATTTWTTTTTTCCTAAAAGTCTCTGTGTATCCAAGTCAAAAATCATGGAATCATTCTACCTTAAAACTATTTTTTGAACCAGATTTGTAAAGTTTGCTAACAGAGGATTTCACTCTTATTTACTCACTAGCTTAGTAGGATGCTAGTTTACAGGCGTGAGGGAGCAAATCCTTCACAGTCTGAAGGACTTGATCCAATTAGGTTTGAATACTACAGACTACTCACKATTTTGTGGCCAGAAATCTCTCAAGTTGGAACTGTTCCCCTTAGGACGTGGTAAGAGTGTGGGAACAACCCTGTATCCCACTGATTGAGRCTTTGTACCAAAATGCATTTTATGCCAATAATAAATAGAGAGAGAAAGTGAAATGTTCTTTCTGCTGTACCTATCCCAACCGTCTAAACCACATTATTGTATTTTAAATACACGTTGTGATCTGGCTCAAGATTAACCTTTARGATGAGCATTAAGGAAGATATCTGAACAGCGAGCACTGAACAGGAGCCACGTGTCAGAGGCTAAGCTTTGAATATTTGCCAGGCAGGCAATATTCAAACTGCAGCTTTTCTGGGGCTAAGCTGGGAATTTGTTGCTGTTGGGCAGGGGTCTGAGCTATGGCCAATGTGGGGTCTAGTCCCTCCTTGCTTTTTGGATTTTTTTCCCTTTATCCAATAATTGTCAAATGTGAAGTCTCTCATCAGTCAGAGCAGAACCTCAAGTCACCACTTTTGCATTAGAAGCTACACAAGAGGATTCCTACTTTCTTGTCCTCTCCATTGATGACTTTTATGCTCTTATTCCAGCTTAAAACTTGAGATGCTGAATAAGGAGAGCACTTCTGTTTCTCCTGTCCCAGAWAACTGCAGGTGTACCTGCAGATTTCAAGTGGGCTGTTAGACATGGACCTTTGTTTCTTGGGTAGGTGCTCTCATTGCAGGATACCACACAGTCGTAAGTATTTTATAAGACGACGGTGCTCTAAGTGTCTAAGCACAGGAATAAATTTCATGCTCCGAATCCCAATTTCACAACTTGCCTAAGTGTTGCACTTGGACAGACACGTGAGCTCATGTGGAAGAAACTCCGCACAACCTGTGTCACTGTCATTTCTAATGTAGTGCTGTGGACATTCCCAAGTGCAGCTCCTCGTCGTCACAGATCCTASCCTTTGATAGTGTTTCTTCAACATTCACTCTAAGGTTTGCAGAACCCCCTAATTCAGTGCTTTGCAGTGCTGAGCATCGTGAGTCCGTTGTGGATTTGTCCCCCCAAACAATGCAATGCTTGGGGAGACAAATGGAGTAAGAAGACAGTAGGAAAGTAAGAAGCAAGAGAAGACTCTTAAATATTGATGTATGGGTGATGGTACCAGGAAATTGAAATAACGTGAGACTGGACTTGGCAAAATCTGTGGATAGGGTAATKCTAAAGGGCCTCAACCCAATGACCCAAGAACACCATTACGCTTCTTAATACCCCAAAAACAGTACTGTAGAGGCATCCAAAGCACCTGCTTTTCCACTCTAGCCCCTAAATCACTGATTTCAAAGATACAGTCTCTTTTAACACGTGTCCACTCTGTTACCAGGTGTACAGTTCTGGCTAAGTTAGAAAGTGTTTTTACTAGGCTTTCTTTGCCAAATGTTATAAATTGCTCTCTGCAAGACTCTTCTCTGCATCATTGCCACTTTAGCCTGTGTTTCACCCACAGCAGGTCTCAGCTTTAAATCTARATGTGCATTCAGGTCTCTGGTCCTAGAACCAAGTTATGCATGAAGTCCAGTAGAAATTCCTACTCATTCTCCATTGAAAAGTAGACTTTGGAATGCCAAATTAAATCTATTTAAGTTATTTAGATTTTAGTAATATCTCATACTATTTTTTTCTACCACCATTCATTCAGTCAGCTCTCTAAGAAAGTSTATTACACCCACATATTTACCAACAATTCCCTTTAACAAGAAAGTATGTAATCTCATAAGGCATACAACGTTCATCAAGTTGTTTCTCTCAGAGAACAAAACACRTGAGCACATACACACTTACTTTTTTGTGTCATTATTTCTCACTGAAGTGACACTCATCTTGTAGTGGATCTGTGTCATTACTAGAAATTTYATTTCTAAAGTACTCGAAAAACTACTTAATTTTATTGATTGAAGCTGTGGATTTTTCTCTGCTGGTCTTAGCTCGCTTTATCAATTTTCTGCGCTTCACAATATCTAATTTTCCRAGATTGCTAGGTATTCCCCCTCTCTTACTGTTATTTACAGCTTTTCCTTTTTCCAATAGATCAGCCCTAGCCAACTGGGAGATGGCGGGTCAAGTAGCGGGGACTACTGTTGCTGKAAAGAAAAGACAGACCCTGCGGGAGGGTGAATGTGGGACAGACAGATGGGGCAAGATGAAGGGGGGTGATTTGACTGGATACCTTGAGGGTCCGGTAARAGAAAGAATGGATGGGTGCCTAAGAGATGAGATTGCTTTTGGCAGGATCACAGCCTACATACTGAAGAAGAGCGACAAGCAGTTTAGAAATGCAAGCAATTGGTGGTCTCCTGTTGGTTTGCAGCTGTGCTCCACAGCTATTCTGGCTATGCTGGAATCTCAGCAGTTTATGGTCTAAGTGACACGTTGCCACTTCACTGATCAAGGCAATGCTGCCCAGCCCCAGGGAAGGGAGGCAAGACACWGGGAAGAAGCAGAGGGAATGGGGAAAGCTGCTTAGTCCTAGATACACACATGTACCAATAAAATCAGYGCTGGAGAGTTACAAAGAGTAAGCGAGAGGACAGGAAGAAATAAAACACCCACAAAAATGAGAAATATCCAGGTTGGGATGTGATATAGTAGGATCTAATGGAAAGCTCCAGCCTGGCAATGCGGTCTTTCCTTGTTCCCAAAACCAATTCAAATTAAGAAAAATGATTCCCCCAGCTGACGGAGGAATGAAGTGGAGAACTGCTGTATAATCCTCCCGTCTCCTCTCTCCTACATTGCTTCCTCCCTTGGTGGACCTGGCAGAGCTCTTTGGTGCTCTGTTGCACCCGTAGGCTGATATAAAGGCAATGTGGTTCTTCTACTTTTCTACCACGGGTTAGTATCCCGTATCCCTCTGCCCCTTTCCTTAGGAGAGGTTATGAGAGCAAGGCCAATGTCTGTGCCTGGCAGAKGGAGCAGCGAGCCTCCGATCTAGCGAAGCAACCTACCACAGACAGACACCAGTGGCCAGGAAAATCCACTTGGAAAGTCGGTGCTTGTGAAACTGAGCCAGAAATTGGAACTTGCAGCAAAAAAACCTGTGAGTTAGAAAGTGTTTCTGCTGAACAGATTGACCACTGTGCTAAGTCCTGCATAGCTCCACACACTGTGAGTTAGACAAATAATTCGTTAAACTACTTTTTTCATATTTGCCCCCTGTTTATCTATARCTATAAAGAAAGTGAATGAAGATGGAAAGGCATCATTTGGTTCCTTTAAACTCTGGCTGGTACATTTATCATCCAATCTCCTTGTGTGAGGAGAGGAGGTAGTATAACGTGCAGAAGCTGGCAAATGCCCAGGTAGTGAGATGCTATCAGGATAATAAGTCTTCCAAAAGGGGAGCCACACACAYGGAGACGGATCCCACCCGCTGCTCCACATAACCACGGCACCAGCTCCTGCTGCCCACAGGAGCTCAACTTTGCATGTTGAGTATCAGATTTTAAAACCAGAAAGTTGCCTTAAAATATAAGTTTAGTAGATAATTCATATCACCGAGGTATCCTTAAACTAGATGTTGAAGCTTGTCTGTTTAACATACATTTTTTYCAGAAATAYATTCTATTTTCTTTTAAAAATACRTATGACGTCTTCAACACGTTGAAAATCTATTTCAGTAGTTAATCAACTATGCTTATTCTTAGCTAGCATTTCCTTAATTTGATTGTCTTTGGCTTCTACTTCCAAACTTTCATCTTTGTGATACTTTTCTCCACTAAACCAAAATGGAACAAAACTAAATACTATTTTTATTGCCTTTTTTTTTTGCCCCCTCCAGAGAAGATATTTACACTGTGTAAATGACTCATCTCTTGCTCCTCCTTTTCATGAGAAGCACAGGTGAGGTAATGAATCTGTCTTCGCTTAACTGAGACCTTCTCATTCTCGGCACAGTGGGCAGGGAGAGGGACTCCTTCAGAAAGCAGTGCAAGATGACACTGTTAGGCTGATACTCTGAGTGACCTTCTGGAAGAGTGTTTCTTTCCACTGGACCATAGGGCTTATCACTGGGGACTAAGCAGCTGACTCCTTCTCAGGTTGAATGAAAGGAAAACCCACTTCTGGCTCGCTGACGTGCTTGGCTCCGCAGCATCAGGGACTCAACCTTCGATGTCTAAGCCCCGTGTACTGCTGTGACTTATACCATGCTTAGAGATRCCCTTTTTTCAGTGAAGTGGTAAGATGGGAACAAATGAAATCAGCTTCTGACTCTTCTTTTCTCCATTGAATCTGTTATATATCCCTTTCTCATGGAGCTGTCTTTCACATGCCACAGTTCTACCCAATAAAACCCAAAGATTTGTTCAAGAATAAAAATCCATTTAGCAAAACAATTTTAAGATGGCAATTTTTAAGTTTTTTGGGGATGGAAATAGAAATGGAGGTTGTTCGAAATTGTTCATGAAAGAATAAAGACAGGAACTGAACAGAAAAAATGAAACAACTCTTACTTGTGTTTAGAATAAGGGGAATTATCTTCTTCCCAGGCTTGGACTTGCAATTACCTCTCCTGCTCCATACAGAGCAACCTAATCCCTGATGCRTTGCTGGCTCCTTGTTTCCACCTTTGCCTAGCTGGGTAAGCTATGCATTCACGGTTTTGGTCTGCCATTCTTTGCTAAGTTGATGTCATGTGCYTTGTGAACTTGGAAAAGTATGACTAGGGAGAGACATCTGCTAGGAAAGCTGCGAGTGGCGATAAGGAGGGTAAGAATTAAGAACAGTTGCCCAGTCAACAGGAAGAATAATACAAAAAATAATTGGAATTTGGAGGCAGAAGCCTGTTCTTTTGTTTTGGGGTTTGGTTGTTTGCTTCATTTGTTAGAAAAGAAGGCCTTGAAAGAAGTTAAAATAATTAAGAGCAAAGCTATGGAGCTTTGCTGACTAACCAAGACTGAAAGATGTTTCTCTAAAGGATTTCTGGGAGTTTTTGAGGGTGTTTTTCCAATGTTTTCAGTGGTCTTTGCATCGGTCCTTATATCTGTACTAATAGCAATTATCCAAGAAGATTAGAAAGTTGCCCATTGGTATCAGGAACATTAGTCCCAGAGAAACAGTCTAATTAAGAATCAAATAATATAGCATTTAGATAAACTCAGTGTATCTTGATTGGGTCAAACCATCACAGCTTCTGAAGGGAAAAGTAAGCCTTGTTAACCTGGAAAAGTTAATAAAATCGAAGAGCAAGGTGACCTAAGTGCATGCTGTTTACTTGGATTTTTGAATCACTTTTGATAAAGTTCCTCATAAAATATTCTTAAGGCAAGTAAATAGGTGTATGATAAAGAGGAATGATTTGTTGGATTAATAACTGATTTCATTAAAAGATACAAGACAAAGATTTATAATTGAAGTTTTTCCCTAGAGTGGGAGAGGTAGAAAAAGGGCTTTCTCAGGGGCCCAGTGTTGTTTATTATAGTCTTTAATTAAATACAAAAAATTATGTTAATTACATTGTCAACTCAAAACATACACTTAAAGCATAGGAAATGTCAGACTTTCAGGTATCTCTTGTGACAAGACCCTAAACCAGCCATAACTTTCAGGCGGATTTTCTTGATCTTCTCCGTGAAATGTTCAAAGAAATGGCTTTTAAACATAAAACCAGATTTTATCTGAAAAAAATACAAAAACAATCAGGATTTTTTTTTCCTGGCTGCTCTCAGTCCAACAACTCAGTCACCTTCTGGATTGCTGCAATCTCTAACTCCACAGCAAGCAACTCCACGCTGACCCAGAGTGTAACAGCTATGGAGAAGATATGGAGCAGCTTTGCTCCCTACTGCCCAGCAGTTATCAGCTGAAATACCGCACAAAAGAAGCTGCAAATGAGTTAATAGATGCCTTTTGTTGCATTTTYCCCCTCTAACATGAATACAAGTGCATTGTCCTCCACCCTGATGCTTGGGACTGCCCACCACACATCCTTAAACATCCTTTAGGGATGAATTGGCATACGTTTTCAGAAAACAGAAGCTTCTGTGACTGCATGAGCTACCTCCTGTTCTTGCCCCTTTGCAACGGTGTTTATACTTCACGTCTTGTGTCTGAAACTCATCAGGGAGCTCAGCTTGGCACACAGTGTAACTGATACCGGATATGTCAGAATATTGGATGACGCTCATGTAAAGACGATAGACTAGCGTATTACTAAGAAGCCCTCAGGAGAAATAGTACAATTTCAGAAGTATTCAAAACCAAAGATGTTCCAAATTAAGCATAAATTCAGGAAAAAAAAACAAAGAAGAAAGCAACATGCGAGACATGTAATCAGAGAACACAGCTTGCTGAAGATGGTAGATTTTCACCTTCCCCACTCTGTGCAAGGCATTTTGCGACCTGTCTTTATTGCTCATCCAGAAATGACTCTGGCATTGAACATCTTGCTTTGCCACTGCATTAACCCTTGCTCTTCTCCTGAACAGTAAATGTCCTGTTTTTGTGTGATGGGCTTAGGAGTTGTATACACTCTGTCTAATTATGCCTGGATAATAGCTTACTACAAGGCATTTTGGGGCTATATTCCATGAAAACGTGAAAGGTTTCAGTATTTCCTACTCAGGGCCTGCCATTGAGTGTACTCTGTCTGATCAAAAAATATGAAGGAGGGATTTTGCTGGATTGCCCGTGACAGTGAAGAAGGCCAGAGATGACATATCAGACTGATTAAAAGGTTATTTTTCTCAGGGCATGACTAATGATGCAGAGCTAGAGTAGTTTGACTCTCATAATTATACTCACTATTGTTATTTGTTTGTACTATGGCAGAGCCTAGAGGTCCCGGTGGAGCCTGGAATCAAGTTGTGCTGGATGCTGCACAAACACGTATCAGATGCAATTTGAGAGGTAGTAACATAAATAGACAAGACAGCCAGAAAGTGGGAGGAGAAACAGAGGCACAGAGATAAGAGCTTCCTTTAGGTCATTCAGGATATCAGCCACGAGCTGAATCCATCTAGGTTTCCAGCTCTGCCTACCCAGGCAGGCAAATGGAGAACATTCCAGCTTTGAAAAAATTGTATTTCTCCTAATTATTTGGTTACAATTCTGTTAAGGCTTGAGGTTTCTTTCCTAATCATTTCTGGAAAACRTGAACATGTTTTATAGCTGTTCTACATCAAAATATCATCTTTATTGTCATGTTTTTATTTCATTGACCTTATACAGAATGGTTTATACCCTTCGCTGGAAGCAATAATGTAGTATACCATGAGGTTGCAAAGACAGCAGAAGACTAAAAACTTTGCAGAAAGCTGAGGAAAATTTTCCCATGCCCCATACCAAGAAGTGTCAAAAAAATTTATTTTTTCAATCATGATATAAAGCCAAACAATTGAGTTTTAGGAYGTCAGCTGTCTTCCAGAGATGATGGCCTGATTTTTAGAAAGGCAAATAGGCAGGAGCAGGCATAATCGTTTCAAATGATGACCATCTGGAGGGACAAAGAAGTTATTTGATTACCAGCCCAAGAGACAACGSCGAGTAAATTCAATACAATCTATTTAAAGTAACAGAGACCTGACACTCTGTGACAATGTGAGAAAGCTCTAACTGCTAGACAAATCTTGAGGTGGTCATACACAGGTCCTGACACGGGTTATGAAAATTTGCAACAAAAGAAGGAAGAAATAAAGGCATTAACGGGATGATAGATTCTGAGAAATCCTGGGGAGGGTGGAAACAAGCAAGGATGGATGTTATAGGATGGGATTGCATATTAGTAAAAAGTAGCGGGTAGGGAAATGAAATGTGGTGACACAGGCAAAASAGAGTGTTTCAGTGCAAATCACAACCAGGAGGGTTGGAAAGTTCAGAGAAAGACACCCTTGCTAGCTCGCTCTGTGTCTCCTGTCTCAAACCTAATAGTGATTACAGTCTCTGTACAATTATCAGACAAATAAGCAATGAAAGGATTTATGGGAGACTTCCCAGAAATAGATTGAAAGATAATTGCCGCTGAAGCTGGCCCAGATATTTTAGGTGATGGATTTCTTCACAAAACAGTGAATAAGACCATTCTAGACCTCGTTCCCATATGGCTTTACATCCAGTAAAATTTGAATGAAGTGTGATTATGAGATGACTTTTCTCACATTAAACTTCAAGATGGACAGAAGTAGGTCTAGAATGAACGTTTTGGAGCTTAGAAAGGCAAACTTTGAAATCTAAGGAAATGAATTATTGAGTTTGACTAAGCAGCTCTGGGATTTGAGTGCAGAGAAGGCGTAGTTACTTAAAATTCAAAATTTAAAAGGGAGAGAGCAGTGAGAGGAGGTATGTTTCAGAGGTTACACGCTGCAAATAGAATGTAAGAATGACTAAAAACCTGGCTGAGCCTGAGCTCACATATGAAATTAAAATGAATAAGAGCAAATGGTACTTAAAATACAGAACCAAGAGGAACAAAGAGAAAATCGGGACAGTTGCACATTTGCAGCAAAAATAGATAAAAGTTAGCTATRTATCCCATCCTGAAAGTACTTTTTTTCCCGCAGCTAACATTATAGATGATGTAGTATCAAGGGCAGTATACCCAGTGAAAATGACCTAGTAGGGTGGTAGATATGACAACAGTTCAGGAGGAATCGAAACCTAACCCAACTAATATGAAAAATATGAGAGAAAGCTATTTTCTACTTAGACGGGCAACAGAATTGGCATGCAGAACACAAGTCAAGTAGGGAAGTTTTATAACAAGCCAGTAAGTTAGGAATAGCTCCTAGAATGGGCTATATATAATGCCTTTGTCCAGGCAAGGGTAAAGAGTGAACCAGGCAAGTACAGGCCTGGTGGTTTGACATCAATACTGTGCAAAGTATTGGAACAACAGAGTAAATACGGYTGGGGMGATAGGTATAAATATGTAAATGACCAGGTCCAATCTSCTGCTCAGAGCAGGGCTAACATCAAAGTTAGAGCTCCTCAATATGTTTGTGGTGACCAAAGCTGAAAAGCTTGGTTATCAGCTTGGAGATTTGCAGGTGGGACAAAGCTGAGAAGTGCTGCCAAGTGTAGTGTAAGAATCTGATGAGCCTGTTGAGTGAAATGGTACAAAAAGAGGTGACATTTGATAGCAAAGAGTAGAATAATGTGCTTAGAAATTCTCAAAAAAGTTTTTTTTAAAATGTTTACTATGAAACAGGGGTTCAGGAGTTAAATAAAAAGAGAGGTGAGCTGCTAGCACAAGGAAGCTGTAAAAAGGTTTAGGTAGTTATAGACTGCATATGGATATGCATTTTTTCAGGTATGACTACACTGGACAAGTCAGCATTGACACTCATTTGGGATGTGATGTGCAGTTCTGCCACTTGTGTTCATGATTACACTAGGTGGAAGTGTTCATATGACAGAAGAAATGAACTGCCTATTTTATGGAAGGGAATTTAAGGAGATCATTCTGCCTAGTCAGATAAAATTTGAGAGGAGAATGTGATGTCTCTTTTTAAATACATTTCCAGTGTAAATATCAAGGAGAAACAAGAATTGTGTAAGTCGGAAATAGGTCTGAAACAATAGCTGCAGGTGGATCATGAGCAAGTTTGAAGTGGAARTTAGGAGCTTTCCTGTTGAAGAGTAAAGTACACCACTGGAGTCAAGCCAGCAGTTACCTAAAGACCTGCGGCCACRACCTCATCATATTCCACAGAGGCCAGCAGAGGACAGACCAAAACAGTGACCAAGATTTTGAGGTCCAGAGTCACAGGGAAGTGCCTAATTCTCCCAGCACTGCCAGCCATAGCCTACGCTGGTAGTAGCCCTCTTACTAGGCTGCATGCTGGTCTAGAAGGAGATGTGATGACCAAATGGCTGATGACTCTCTCCCAGAGGAAAGACAGGCCCGGACACTTCCACCTGCCACACACATGCAATAGGTATACTTATGGTAATAAATTATAKTATTTGTATTATTATAAATTCCATTAGCAGGATCTAAAACACACTCCTTTTYCTAGACAATCAAGCAAATTCTAAGAAAGATTTCTTCTAAAGCAAATAAAACAAATTTCAAAATACTCACTGTTTACTCATTTGCATTTGCTTACAGAAAACTGTGTCTACTGTAAAGAAAGCAAAGCCGTAATTATTTAAATGAGTTTGATAGATGTTTAGTRGTGCTTTGATTAAAATATCAATTTTAGATACCAGTAAGTTTGTCAAAAGCTGAGCGTTTAAATGGTAATGAATTTTTTTTTCAATAAAAAGTTTCATTTCTCATGAATCATTTTGAATAAARGGCCCTTTCCATATAAAAATTCCAAGCATCTTCTCAAACAATAGAGTCCATGCAGAACTGAGCTCAACATGGTGACCCAGATACATCATGATAAGATAGAAAAGGGGCACGCCTCTATCCGATGAAATAATGATGCGTCCACCACCACACCAGAATGTGTTTGTYGTATGGGTGATGCCCAAGTAGCTCCAACATGATTAGATAACTTTCCTGTAGAACCAACAAAACTTKGATCAGGAATGAAGCTGAAGATCATCAACAAAAGGTTATGTCAGCCTAACAAATCTGTGTGAACAACCAACCTCATAGCAAGCCCTGGAGTTCCTCAGTCCAAGGCAGCCTGCAAGCTAGCAAGCCRTCCTTAAATCATAGAAATAGATCTGGAGAGGAAAGCGTGGGATCACCTCGTCCACTCCTCTGTCCCAATACATGAGGAATTACACCTTTAGCGTGCTTGATAATCAAATTAAATTCAGCAGCTTCTACCTGATTTGTAGGGGAAGCCAATGTACAGCCAAATGCGAGCTGCAATAATCGCTGGGAACTGTCTGGAAAGTGTTCTATACCGCAAGTCATTTCCTCAGCTCTTTCATTACTCAGGAGTGAGTAATGTCCCGTCGTTTGATCTTCGGCAACCACTACATTCAGTGTTTCTTTCATTACACAACCAAAAGCAGACTAACTTGCAGTATGCAGTTTCCACCTAATAATAATATAATTGGAGGAAGGGGGGGGGCAACAGATGGATGCCAAAATGAAAATAATTCAGCAAATGCWGCAACAACAGAGGAATGATTCCTTAACAAAACTATTCACATTGCTTGCCACTAGGAACTAGAAATTTTTCCATCAGAGGGGCCTGGCCCAGCTGCTCGTATCTACACGGACGTAACTTCAGCAGTGCAAATTGTCAGTGCTATACTGTTAYGGCAAATGGCATCATGGAAAGTATTAAGGGAATAATCACTAATCGGTATCTTGGAGAACAATTGCCTCTGAGCTTTCCCTAGTGAACRCTGCATACCCTAAAAAGATTTGTGCATGTACTCATACGACTAAATACATTGCCTTTTTCATTTTAGCTGACGTTTGAAAGAAGTCACCAGGTTTTAATGGGCTCATTATAGCCGCTAAAGAGAGGGAAGAGAGTACGGCTGCTCACGTTGGAAAAGACAATATTTTTCATCTTGACCTTCAGCCTCCTTCACTGCTCCACCCTCTGTCCCCGGAAAATTCCCCACCCCACGGTGCCATGTTGTGAATCAGCACCTTTCTCTGGAGCTCTCCAATTAAGATTCAGCAGTGCTTGGAGAGCAGCAGTCGGCCCACACTGGACTAATTAATTTTTCCTGCCTGAGTAATTACAGTCCAGAGGTGACCATGAAAGCCAAGCAAATCAATTTGTGTTTTACTGAGATCCTCATCAGTCACGGAGCACTAACCAAGAAAAAAAAAATGACCAGAGACAGAGCTGGCCCCTGAACAACAAGCCACAAATGTTGCTTTGAAACTGTTAAACTTCCGTTTTGGATCCAGCAAATGCAGTTAGCAAAATCTTCCTTTTGCCCCATCAGCCACTCGCCACAGTCACCTTCCTGAAAATTTATATATTGTCCCCGACACTGGCACTCACATCCCAWGAAACCGATCCGTATCCCAGCCAGGAACACTTCAAAGCTCAGTTTACAAAGATGAGCACAATCATTTTGCAAATGTCTCAGCAAGCGCTGGGAGCGACTTTCCCACTTCCCAAACACAGGCAATCTGCTGCTCTGCTGAACCAGCGCGTTGCTGTCAGCAGCTCAACATATTTTTTAGGAGAAACTTTTCCAAATGTGCCAGGGATCCAAGCAGACAACTGTCTCCGCATACCCACTTGTTGATACATGACTACTCATATAATGTCTTCCTCAGCTCTTGACAGAGAATATCCCAGAGAAATACAGTTTTCTGAAATCCAGACTTTTCTTCCTTCTCCATCTAATATTTCTATGTTTTTCACTCAAAACTAGATAAAGAAACAAGTGGTTTTTGGCTGGTGGCATCATGGAGAAGATCAAGTTTCTCCTCAAGGTCAAAGAACTGGGACACCTGGTTCTCTCAGAAGTGAAAATGAGGGTTTGTGGACAGGAGCTGTGTCAGATAGAAAGGTGCAAGTGGGCTGGATCTCACTCCAGAAGTGCCATGGCRTTGTGCCTAGCTGGAAGTGATTTTCCTGCTCAAGTCAAACCAGGCRCAGTATCTTACCTGGTGTGCTTATGAACTAGCAGGAGCCAAGTCTTGGCCRCATGAGCCAGACCACGTTCATTTTGCTGTGACGTTAGCAACACTGAATGTTTGCACATATTACGACCTCGAAGTTCCTTTAAAAGTACAAAGTTAGAAATGTGTTATCTCTGAACAACCACACAGTCTATTCATACCCAGATAAGAACACTCACAGCAGGGAGAATGGATTAGACAACAACAAGCAAATTTGCCTTCCAAATCAGAACAGCTGTGACAGAAAGATGTGGATGACATTACAGACCGCTCAGTAGAAATCACTATTTAAGGTGCAACAGCAATGGCCAAGGCACATACCCTGGGTCTGGAGCATAGCACTAGCCACAGCCCTCGAAGAAGATCTTATTGGAAAAAAATGTCTGCAGAAGTAAAGAGATTAGAAAAACCACTAGGTCTGAGTAGATGATTAGGATWGTATCTGGTTAGTCAGAAAGAGGAGTGAAAATGGAAGAAGCGATGAACTAGTAAATAGGTATCTGGTACTACGGAATCTGCAGGAATAAAAGGATGGTCAACAGAATGGGCATGAAACCGTTAGAAGTGAGTGGCAGGACAAGGAGATGCTTTGTCACACCAAGGCTGACTATCCCTTTCCATGAGCTGCAAAATGAGGCTTTTTATGAGCAAACAAAGGCTTTGATTTTCACAGGGACGGTGTCACTGCCCACCTGCAGTGCTGTRAAATGAGCTGTCCCAGAGCTGCACCACCCTCTGGGTAAAAACCTTTTCCTAATGCCCAACCTGAACCTTCCAAGATGTGATTTTTATCTGTTGCCCCTTGTTTGTTGCCCCTTGTTACTGATGGTCCAAAAACACTGAGAATTTTGACTCTATCTACTTTATAACTGCCTTCAAGCATCTGCAGCTACTATYAGATCCTCCTTCAAGTCCCTCTTTCCCTGTATAGCCCAATCCAACACCCTCCACATCTCCTTGTAGSGGCCCTTTGTCCCAGGTCTGACCATCTTGGTCACTGTCTGCTGGCCCCACTCCACTTTCTCCATATCTCTCTTGAACTGATCCCAAAATTGGCCACAACACTTTTGAGGTGTCCTCACTAGCACTGACCAGAGAGGAAACTACTTTCCCTCTTTCTGCTTGYCACAGTCTTCCTAAGGTAAGACACAGTTTGTCTTATTTGCAGTGAGAGCAAACTGCTGGCACACATCTGGCCTCATATCCTCAATTACGTCCAGGATGACCTGTGAACTTTCAACACAGCTGAAAACATCTGATGATGTCAGACTAGGGATTAGGGCTGATTCAGCCTATGGCTATAGGATCTTCTGGTGCATGGGTTGGCCTGAACAACCATAGAACACCAGTCAAGTGCACCTCACTAAACCCTTCTCTTTAAAATATTTATGTATGCTTGTGAATACATGCATATTTATATGAATACGCATGAGCACGTGTGCATGTGTGTAGGATGACATGGGGACTCTGAAAGTTTCACTCCCAGCTCCTTGCTGCAGAGGCAGATACTTGTCTCTGCAAGTTAGTTCACGGCTTTGAGGTTCTTCAGAAGGATGSATTAGCCACATCTTCTATTTGAACAAGAAGCTGAGTGGCTGTGGAAATGTTGCACATACACTATGGTGTGGTTTTCGACAGGCGCTTCCCAAGATGCTCCTACCATGTATACAATCCTGCTGCCAGCCATTTCAGTCAGAAGTCATAAATAACCAAGGAAAGGGGCCCAAAGCTGGGATCAGCTAGGAGGAGGAGAAGACGGGGTGAGAAAAGCACTTCTGCCTGACTGTTGACCTCCATCTCCCCTTGGCGAGCAAGCTCTCTACCATGGAAAAGCATCTCCCTGACCAAATGGTGCCATCAGACAAAAACACAGTGCTATGCCCTGAACATGGACTGAATCATGGAGGAAATGCCCTTCTCCGTTGAGGAAAAAGGAGGTTTGTTTACCTTTTCACTTCTGCCGCTGAAATCCTGCAACCTTGCTAAGGAAAGTCTCGGGGTGCCCATCAGTGGTTCTTCGCCCTGTGCTTGAATGACTCARTGCTCCTTTTAGGCCCATAGCCTGCCACTCAGAGAAGCTATTTCCTCTAAAAGCTGTTCTCATTAACAACACCATAGGGTTCCCCTCCTGCTCCCATGCATGGAAGCTGGATAGGTTTTTCTTTGCTGTCTAAAATGATGGCCCTTTTCCAGAACGGACTTTTGTTGCCAGCACATTTATTTTTGGACTTAATTGCCTTTCAAACTCTTCTAGATGAGTGTGCGTTGAAGGCMGTTTGCATTTGGAAAGGCCCAAGCCATGACTTCAGCAAGAATTTGTGGAGAGAGCTGGATTTTTTTTCTTTCCTCTTTCTCCATGTTTCCTTCCCATCATTCCCACTGCTGTCAAATGAAAGACCTTGTCTTTTTGACTCTACCAACCTCAGCGAAGCGGAGATTGAAGGGACCCGGAGGCGCTATTACTGCGATGAATGGTGCGCCAAGAGCTTTTTGTCCTTCAAYGTAAGCAGCTTGCAGCATGGCAAACCCACTCCGTTGGGTCACAGAGGTTAATAAAAACACAACAAATAATTTACCAACATGGTGGTTTGAAAATTAGTGTTGGTGAGAATTATCAAATTTGCATCCTAGAGTAATTATCTTTCGCTCTAAGATAAAACCCTCCCCAAAAATTATTCCGCCCCTCATGCAATGGCGCCAAGAAGATGATTTCTCTTGACGCGCTGAACTTTTGAACCTGATGAAAAAAAAAATGTCTTTTTTTTTTAGTTATACAAGAGAGTCATCGAAAGTTCATTGCCCTTTCTCACATTTGCACCACCAAAGGGACATAAGGAAAAACATCAAGTGTAATATCCGTCAATGTTAGCGAGGCATTCAGAATACATCACCGATGCATAAATAACCCAAATGAAACTTCTGTGGCAGGAGGAGGTTCTGGAAGAACGGAGATACACAACAATATTTAATTATAAATTGCATCAAAATGATTGTCTTCACTCATCAAAGAGCTTCTCACAGTCAATTCTTTGGTTCAGATGTGAGCCTGAAATCCTGGGTACCCCCATCCAAAAGCTTGAGATTTTTCTTGGTTCACTGGTTACTTTTTCCTGCCAAAGCTCATAAAAATCCAGACACCAATTTACTTAACACATGAGGGGTGTGAAATTCCCACTTAGAGAAGGTGAAGTTAATTGGAAAAGAAAAAACATAAATCCAGGCCACTGAGCAGTTTCAACTGGCGAGCTCTTCTGTGACCTTGATTCATTGTTTTTTTTAATCCCCGAAATGTTTTTCCCRACTGAAGTTGGATGGAAAAATTTCTCTGCTGAAATCACTAAGCATTGTCTTTCCTATCCTCTAAATAGAGCAGCGGGTGTTTACATTTTGTGCAGGCAAACGCTGATGGAAAAATCCTTTGATAGGACTAGCAGAAGGAAGCAGGCATCTAGCTTGCTTGGGAAGTCCAGCTGACAGACTCACAGCTGTTGTGCGTTTGCCATTATCAATGCTTATGCAGATAAGCTTCTCTGGAGCACTTTTATTTTTACAAGTAGAAATTCAAATCAAGAATAATCAATGGCATTTGCTATGAGGAARATCAGGATACTGACTCCTAGAGGAAAATGCTGCAGTAGTATGGCCCATGACCATATGGACGTCCCAGCAAGGTGGACATCCCAGATAGCTGAAGCAATGACAGCAAGGCAGAAGAGAGCACAAGCGGATGTAGACCAGGAATGGGTCTCGCACCAGGAAAGAGATGGTCTTACCCTCAAGTCTCAAGTGAGTTTATCTACACAGAAAAGTAAATTTGGATTGTGGGAACTGTTAATCTGAAGCAAAATAGAAGTGTCCAAGATAGTAATGCCTGTAGAGGTTCTATTATTCCTTTCTAATGTATGCTATTGTTTATTTTCTATCCCATTAATTAACCAGAATAAGGCGCTGTCAAATGAAGCACAAAGAAAACTACAATTACTGCATCCGCTCCATTTGGTGCCACTACTTCTCCCTTCAATTACTTGGATGAGGGATCCCTTCACTACTTCTGCTTACTCACTAGCAATATTACCCACCAATAGATTCCACACTCCCCAGAGAAGAAGCACATTTCTTTTTGTGCATAAACTTTCTTCATGTTACCCTGTTTGCAGACGCAGGAGGGATGGAAAGAAACTGTCCCAGCTGGTGAAACCACCCTGTTCTCCCACTGGTGCTGACGTATGCCCTGTTGTCAGACCGAACTCTTAAGTGTTGTCAAAATCCAGCCAGTTGTCAGGGCGATAGGAAATCCATCATGACTGTGGAAATCTTACTCACAAGGTGTGAATCTTCCACTCTTTCTGGAGGCTTTTCAGTAAGGATGATTTTCAGTCTGGATGCTTTTCAACTATTATGGCTTTCAGCGGGGTAGTGTCTGTAAGGGGGACAGCTACAGGTGCTATTCCCTGCAGGAGCATCAGCATGTTAATATGAGAAGTGGCCTGCAATCAGAAATCATGCTGGATCATTAAGAGACTCTCTTTAACTTGAGTGTCRTGTCAGTAATGACAGACCAGGAAGCTAGTACCTATTACAATAATCTCCAGTAATGGAGATACGGAGTAATGGAGATAGGTCTCTTAAATCTGCTTGTGATACCCAGCAAACGTTCTGAGAATCATAATAAAGACAGATAATGATAAAGAGAGAATCAAGAGAGGATCCAAATATAGTAGAAAGAGAGCAGATGTTCAGTGTGGAAAATAGCAACTACTAGAATTATTTCRGAGAGATCTCCAACAAGCATGGGAACCGAGTGGAGATGTTAAAGAGTCCARGGGAGGGACATATGGCACATGACACAGGAGAGGGAAGGGACAGGACACTGATGACACCAAATATTGGCATGCTGTCCACAGAGCAAAGGTCCCAGCAGTCCTTAATGCATTAAATCTGACCGAACAGTGGCAAAGCAATTGAGTAGAAGGTTTCCACGCGAGGAAGCAGTTCTTTTCTGTGGGATATGGAATGAGACAGATTTAGTGCTYCAAGTTTTGAGAAGCTGCAGAGTGAAAGTGAGGAAACAAAAGTCAAAACAGTATCTCCACCACCCATCAGATCAGCAGGAAAGAGCAGGTGAAAATGAATACAAATAACGATTTTGTGTTTTCAGCTTTCTGAACATATTTTTGTTTATTGAAAACCAAGAGCAAATACAAAGTTACTTTCCATGAACTAGTGAAACAAATTAACAAAGGTCACGTCCTCCCAGCAAAGGTAACCAGTTGTCAATCAATCTTTCTTTTCTAGATATTTTTTTTTCCCTGATAAATATTGAAAAGAACCTGTATAAAAGGTTTTTTTCAGGCTTGGTTCATCATCCCACTTTCATTCCACTAGGCTGTGCTGTCCATATATATTTATGGTCATGGTACAGCTCACGGAGATTTACTACTTGTTAGCAATGCTTAGATGCTGAATGTTTTATCCGTAACATTGCACTGTAATTTTCCTAAAATATACCTGGCTTTATGGTATTATGTATTCTCTACAAGTTCACGCTGCTGTTTGCTAAGTGCAATTTTATYCTTTGTCTTCCTCCAATGGTTGCTCAAAATTGCTAACTCTTGGATTTACATTTATTGAGTGCTAATTGCTAGTGGATCTGAGCAAGTATATAAACACATACATATACACACGCTCAAATGCATACATATATATTGAAAAAAATATCAAGAAGAAAAAGCGTTCTGGAAGGACAGAAATAAATCAAAAATTGTGTCGTGTTTGGCAAATCCTTTCCAATCAGAAAGAAGAGGATTTTCTTGAAGACCAGACATTTCTCCTTAGAACTTTGCATAGATAGTCATCTTCAGGGGGAATCAGACTATTTACTTCTCAAATTTTTAAAATGAAACAATCTAACCTTTGGTTGAAAATAATCCCCTTTTATCAGTTATGTTTGTAAAATAAGAAGAAAAAAAGAGAAGACACTTGGTGAGTTTGTGCAACCCACAGAAAAGAAGAAAGTGACATTTTTTAGTCTGATTAAATTCCTATGCGCTTTTTGGTTCCGTTTTGTTTAATAATAAAAATTAAAACCCAAAGTAATCCTGTTTAGATTCGAGCGTACTCCCCCATTTTCTCGGTTTGGCAAATTAACAATTGTTTGTTCTGTTGTAGGAATACCAACACTGCATTTGTTTACTGCTCCTCAAATCTTCCTCCAGCAGCTCAGAGCTCCGTAACTTCCCAAGAGTAATGTCCTCACCAGCATAAATTTGACACTTTCATATATAAATGTCCTGATGTGACTAATCAAGACCCTCAACATCCTAAGATCAATGTCACCTTATCCTAGCTGCTCATATGTATTAGATTGACCCGAAGTAAACTTTTAATTGATTTTTATTAACAACTTCCAGATAGCCACACTTTTATGTTTACTGTGCTTGTAGTCAGCCTAGGTCTTTRCTTAAATAGTGTTGTATTTTGAACTATGCTGCATTTCTGAATCAAGATCATAACCAAGAWCCTTATGTGTATGTTAAAGTATTAAATGACATGTGGCATGAAGGAATTAGAGAGCAAAATGCAGAARCACACTATCTGAAGTCATATTAAAAAAGAAATCAATCAGTAATGTTTGAAAAACGGACTCAGACAGAAACAAAAATCCAGTTTTCGGAACAGACAAACAGCTTAGATATGGATTCCCAAAAAAAAGTCTCAATTCAGTGCTAAATGTCAGTGAAGGTCTGGACAGAAGAGAGTTAATAAAACATGGTAATCCTTCATTTGAGTCTCTAGAGAAAGATACACATTTTTTCCTGAAGATTTGTGGCAATAGCCACAAGTTGCAGCCTTGGCAGCTCCAGCTGGACATTAGGGACAGCTCTGGGACAGGTCACCAAGCTGATGGGGACCTCTGWTGGGGGGCTTCTTCAAGACTCATCTAGATGAAGGCATGGCAGCCCTGATCTAATGCTGAGGACAGTCCTGCTGCGAGCCGATGTCTTTAAATAACAGGATAACACGGTGGAGGAGCAAACATCCACCTCACTTGCCAGATGGCTTTCTGCTGGGCTTTGCTTCTGCTTATCACCCTGGGCAGCCTGGGGACTTGTGCACTGCAAGACACATTTTCTGGCATAATCTGGCCATTGCTGCATGCACAGAAAGCATCACTTCCAGGTCCTTTTTATTATTCYCTTGGAAACACGTTCCAGCAAACCATCTGGGTGGGCTGTGGCTTCTCTGAGCCCAGCACAACCTCAGTCCTTGCTTCCCATTCATGTTCATCACAGCAGTTCTCGTGATGCTGTGATGCTTAGAAACGTGTGGGTATCTGCATCCCAGAAGCACCTGAAAGTATCTAAAGTCCTGCTTCTAAAGGTGTGTCAGAAAGGAGGTGCTAAACCCTGAAGCTACTGCAGGATCTAAAACAGGAAATGATTTTATGTACTAGATCCCATCCCTGAGCACATGAACGCAGAGACATTGGAGAAATGAAAAGGGATGAGCGCTCAGTAACTGTCCCAACGGTGAGTTTGCACATGTTCTCCATCCTGACAACAGCTATCTGTCAGAGTACTATGCACCTTATCATTTGCTATCCAACAAATCATGTCATATACAGAAAGATTTTTTTCAAATGGCAAGAACAAGACCGTTAATAAATGGATAGTCTGACAAACGTTGTGCTACACTAACTGGAATGGGCAATTCATACTGTTACCAAATCTTAAAAGATGAACTGATCTGCATTTAATTAATAGTAAGAATAAAATGTAAAAAGCCTTGATGAGAGCACTCCAGGCCCACACTGACCAAAATGGGCAATTCACGCTGTTACCAAATCTCAAAAGATGAACTAATCTGCATTTAATTAATAGTAAGGATAAAGGATAAAAAAAAGCCTTGATGAGAACACTCCAGGCCCACACTTACTTCTCTAGGTGGCATAGGCATGAACAATGCTGGTGAGCCCCTGATAAACAAAGTGGAGTGGACCCGGAGGTAAGCAGAGAAAACCCAAATATCCGAGCCAAAAATGTATCAAGATCATGAAAAGCAATAGGAAAAGAGAGAGAAATATGCAAAGAGGGAACTGTGCAAACAATGAATAAAGCACCTTAAGAAAAATGCCTCAYGATGGGATTATATGTAATAACGATGAGAAGATAAACCATTATGTGAGGGTTTGCAGACCAGAAAAAGACAAGGAAAGAAAGCACCATAGCCTGGATACATGCAGTGGCTTAAAAAAAAATCAGATTTTACACTTTTATGACACTAACACATTCCAAAACAGCAGATTTTTTCCTTAAAGCTCTGACTAACACCAGATAAGGGAAAAACCTGGCAGAGGCACAAACAAACAGGAAATTGTATGGGAAGTACACATCAATGCGTCTCCGAATGAGCAAAACTACAAAGGCTTCCACTGCATCGTGCCGAGGGAGAAAGCAAAACTAGAACTAAGCAAAGAGAAATTAAAATTTCATGGGGGGGTCTAAGACAGTGTAAGACACGAGCATCCTACCAGAAAGGATATTTGCTGGCTGAACAACACAAGAATCRTTGCTTTCGGCACTAAATTAAAGGCATCCTGACATGAAATCGGAGAGAAATAATCCATACAAATCCACAGGAGTGAAACAGGCAAGCAAATAGAAAATATTTCAGAGCAGACAGTGTATGATGAGCATAAGAGCAAAGAATAAATCCTTTGTGGTAATCCAGCCTGAGGATTCCTGCTGACATATTGTTACAAACGTAGTGCTAGCAGTTTCAGTCTGTGCTTCAGACACAGCTGACCTCTTCCTCACTTTCTTTTGCACGGAGAAGACACAATCTTGAATGGGTCTATGAAGACCTTGACCTGACAGAAATCGATATCGGAGAAAGTATCAACCACATCAGTTTCAGCACAGGAGTAAGGAGAGCCTAAGAAGCCCAGAAAGTAAAATTTAACAGTCCATGTCTGCTGTCTTTTCAGGAAACGGAGCCTGAGAAAATCAGCAATATTAAGGTGTGCTAACGGTTCATTACTGAGATTRTAGTTGAAAGCAGATTGATCACAAAATCCAGATCTCTGGGAAGAGAAACTCACTTGGGAGTACACAGAAACCRCTATGACATTGAAGGTTGTCCTACAAGGTGAACTGAATTGGTCCCAAAAGGTAAAACTGACCTCCAGGAATGTGTTCCCAGCCGCTGCGCTTCATACTTGACTGAARCCAAGTCCCTCTTCCAGCTGAGGGGAGAAGGAAGCTGAAGCGATGAAGGAGGAATCCAAAGTGATGCCTCCTGTGAACCTGTCCCAGTCACAAAAATATGAAGATATTCAGCATGTGAGCAGGTGTGCACTGATACTGTCCCTGGATGCACACACACACAGAGGGCATGAACAGGTTTTGAGCTGTGATGCAGCTCCTATGCAGTCCAGCAAATCATTGAGATATCTGTGTCTCCTGCGGCAGAAGTGCTTAAATGATTGTGCAGCTGTTTTACAGATAATGATTCAGACCTTCAGGGCCTGATCTCACACCTGGGTCTCAGCTAAATGGCATCTGCCGGGACAGCTGTGAGGTACTGGTAGATCTTTCTCTAACTTCAGTCTTTAGGTCACTACTATTGGAAATTGTAGCATTAGACACACACGATAGAGTCTATTACACAACAGTTTCTCATTCATGTTCTTCTACTGATCCCAAATGGATTATGCCTGATTTACACCAATGTGATAGGAGAATAATCTAAACCACCCAGCAAATGATGATGTATTTCCATGGGGTGTAGCAGAGAAGCTTTTGGGGAGATTTTGGGCTGCTCTTTGCTCAAGGCRGAGAGGAACGTGAGAAGGTCTGTTGCACTGCTCATCTCCTGTCAGCTGGCCTTCAAAGCAGCAAGGAGATAGTTACTCTGGGGAAAAGATAGTAGAGGACAGAAATAGCATTATCTTGAAGAGTTCCCTTCTTGAGTCATGAAAGGAACAGCTTACAGCCAGGGGAGATCAAGGCTATACATAAGACCTATCTGACCGAGATTCCTTGGTAATAGTTTGCTCTGAAAGCATGGAAGCAGCCTGTGAGCAGTCCAGGTAAGACCAGTTCATATTTATGTTCATATTTGGATGGAATAGTTACTCCCCTCCCAACTGCTCCCCTGTATTGCCAAGACCCTCCTCTGTGTTTGATCTGCATGTGGAGTGAGAGCTAGTGTCTGGGTGAACTGAGGGTTGATGACTGGGTGGGCAAACATCACTTGCGCCCCATTCCACGTGACTCAAAACTACTTTGTTCTTCTCAGGGATCCCAAATTTCTCTGGTCTCCTTTTCCACATGCACTCAGCCTACRTTTTGTGCAGTCTGCTGTTCATCAGGGCCTGAGGAACAGCTTCACAGCAGAAAACAAGGTTCTGAATGAAAGCACCCTTAGGTGCTTTCCAGGGCCCTATTAAAAAGGGG
Organism: Rhea americana; assembly: GCF_003343005.1. Taxonomy (NCBI): domain Eukaryota; kingdom Metazoa; phylum Chordata; class Aves; order Rheiformes; family Rheidae; genus Rhea; species Rhea americana. The sequence continues at coordinate 319,690 of NW_028186317.1, forward strand.
CAACCTTGGGTCCTGTCTGGCTACTTAAAGATCAGTGGTGCCATGAGGAATGCTGCTATTAATACCTGAATGAGAGAATTTCTTGGTYCATTGGTTTCAGCCTGATGCTTCCCATCAGTATTTCTCGTTGACAAGACGCTTTAGAAGTGTTGTGTGTTGATCATGTGCAGAGACTGGAGTTAGCAGGCTCAGGCCTGGCTCCAAAAATCCAGAGGTGCATCCAGCTGCTGTTATCAACATGTCGCTCTGCAGAAGTGTTTTACGACTGCAGAATTTTTTACCTCAATGTTTTAAACAAGAAAACCTAAGGGTCTCTTGAAAAATACAAGCAGAAATGTCYTTTTCTGTTGTAAAAGAAATAGTAGGGTGATGGAATCAGATATTATAATCTGTGATTATTAATTCAATTATTGGCATTGTTATTATGAGTAAACTCTCTTTACTGCTGCTGAATTTTAAATTATGAGAATTAGCAGTCTGTGCAGTCCATTTGCTGTATTATTTGTATCAATCATCCAAATTACACCTTGTTTGTGTATTAGCTCTCCCAATGAGTGTGCCTTTAAGGGGTGAGAGTACTGCAGAGAAGAATTTGTGGGTGATAATTAAAACAGAAGTGATGAGTTCATTTCCACAGAACTTGATCCTTTCACTGATTTACAAGACCATTTATACATGTGAGTTCTTTTTTTCCCCCCACTGCCAGAGTTGTCACAGGAGCAGGAATCTCAGGATTCACTTTGAACATGGGGTACAAGTTGGAGGCGGTTGCTTAGACATTCAGTTGCTGCGATTTTTCCTCCTTCTGTTCCCATTGCATTGGTCAGCTGCAATGCCATTGAATTCAGATACTCCCTCTTGCTCCACAAATAGTGAAGATGAAGCAAAACCATCACCAAAGTCACTAGTTCAGGAGCAATCCAATGCAATCACATAAACACTTAGAAAGATCCACATATAAATTTGTGGCACCTTTTTAACTAAAGCACAAGTTAATGACAAACAAAGACAAAAGTGTTCTTGTGGATAATTTGCAAATGAAGCAAATGGCTACATTTGTCAATTAATTATTCAGACTAAATGGTTTGAGCAGGGCAACAGTGATATCTGTTTATCATGAAGCCATTTCCCAGTCAGTAAACAAGCTCTGGGCAGGTTTTGTGCTCTCTAAGGGATCAATATCCCTCATGTTTATCTAATGCAACATTTACAGCAAAGCAGGATTATTGGGAAGGGCAGAAGTTAGACAAAGCACCAAGAAAAGAAAGCCACAAGCAAATGCTTCAAACTTTACAATTCACATTTATTTTGAAAAAATGTTTTGTTAAAAATACTCCTACAAAGGCATTGGAGCAGCGGGTTTCTGTTTCCTTTATAAATACATCTGATTTATTTCTTTCTTTATTTTTCTCAGTAACATCGAAAGACGTCTGACGAAGCCAGGGGAAGCCCTGGTCTGAATGGAAGACACATCCCTGTGTAACAAGGACCTGCACACTATCTCCCCATTCACAATTAAAAAAATACAAATACTGTCATGAAAACTGTTATGTTGTCCACAGGGCCACGGCCAACATACAGGATGATGAAGAGCAGGAAACCAGGGTTGGGGATGCCCCTGGAGCCCAGCTGATGGATCCTTGGACTAGCGTTAGGATGATGATAAGATGTAGCATTGACTAGACACGCTTGTCTTTGGGCAGTTGAAGAGTACACATGAGGGTCCCTCATCCTTTACTGTTAGTTCCCYCTAAAACCCTGAGGAGATGTTCAGAGACCAGCAAAATCTCCTCTCCCTACAAGCCTTTCCTACAACATAGGTAGTTCCTCCACAATGCTTTCAACCTAGGTTGAGGGCTTCACACCTTATCRTGTTGGGTGAGTCGAATGTGCAACTGACCTTAATCCAAGGTCCTGGTAAGCAGCTGGAGATGTTGCCATTGTGGTCAACCACTCCCTCCCCTGCTACATGACTGCAACCTCTCTGTTTCACCTTTCAGACTGGCARGAAGCTTCCACCCAGGACCTTCTTGCTTTCCCCCTCGCACTACTGACCTGAACTCTGGTTGCTGAGCTGGGACAGATCTTCCTTGCAAGGACTCTTCTAAAATGGACAYATGGATAGCTACATTGACTGTCAGTTCTTTGAAAGTCCATTGATATATGATGTCTGGGGGTGCAGAGAGCGGTTTGACCATCTGTGTCCAGCATACCTTGAATGGAGGCCTTTGAGCTCCTGGTTACACTTCACCTGTGTCCTGCTCCCCGCCAAGTCCCAGAGCACAGCTTGACGAGGTGAGTGGGGCTACAGCTTTACTTGGGACAGTTCTTTGAAACCCTAGGCTCACTTCTCCAGCAGGAACTGTTACTGCTTGGCTTTGGCTTTAACCACTTGAAGACCTTGACAATACGTTTTTCCTTCCCTACCCTTCCCACTCCTGACCTTAATATGGAGCCTCTAAGCATGTCCTGGATGGCCTGACTTCACAGCCCATCCAAGGCACATGGCATGGCAGGGACTGACATAAAGCCCACATAGCACATCAAAAGCAGATTGAGAAATAGAAATTACATCCTTAGATTTTAGCAACTAACCCATCTGGTTTCCTTTAAACTCCCTTTCACTGTCTACAGGACACTGAGCACAATAAATCTGGAACACGTGATTGACATAAGTTTCTTTACTGAGTCGACTCTTGACAAGGAACCAGGAGAAAAACCAGTCTTACAGCTAAGGAGTATGGAGCTCAAAGCCAGTCTGACGGTTTCCTTTACCCTGGGATGAGGCACCATGTACTCACAGCCAGTGCTCTGCTATCAGACATGAGTGTCTCATGGGATGACAAGTTCATGAACATGGCCGTTCCTTGAAAGACTGATAGAGAAGTCTTAGGCTCAGATTGATGGGGGTGCTTATTTACCTATGGTAAGCAGCAGGGCTGGACCCCTTTCCCTGATCTACTCCATGGGAACATTGATCAAGGATCCTGATACACAGGTCCCAGTTTCATATAATCTTCCACTTCTTTCTCTGGAAATACCTGGGATCTGAGGTTGCCAATGTTTCCAGGGAACAAAGAGAGGAAGGCAGATAGGCAGAAGGAGAATTTTTTCTGTATGGGAAGAAATGTAGCTAAAAAGGGGGGTCACTGCAGAGAGGTGCTGAGCCAGCTCCAATGTTTGGAGATAGCCCAGACATAACCAAACCATCCAGCACTCCTAGGATGAGGAAGGGCCAGAAGGCAAGGAGATGATGTGGAGAAGTCATAGCTGATGATGAGGGACAACCAATGAAAAAAGGGGAAGGACTGTAAGGTTGCGGGCTGAAATACAGATGGAGATGACACTCAGCAGAGCCTCCCACAAACAGCACCACTGCATCCAGAGACCCAGAGGTCTGTGCTTGGGTCTAGGAGTTAGAGCACCCACAAACTGCAATTGTCTGAGAGCCCAAGTTCATGTTTAGACTCTCCAACTGCCTCATCCCCCAGGGAGTCTTTCCTTCTACTCTTGCTCAAGTCAGATTTTTCACTACCCAGATCTTCTCACTGCTTGATGTGACAGGAGTGATGGGACTTATCTACTCTGCTGTTCCTGGGTAGGCTGAGCCAGAGCACTCACTTCCTCTGTTAACCAGCTTGAGAGAAAAATGCAAAGCTTGAAGACAAGCTGGCCCATGTTTCTCCTGGCCTGAGAAAGCCTGCTGCCACCCAACTGAGGGTGCCCCTGAGCAAGTCCTYACTCCAGAAACACAAAGGTATTATTTAGGGAATTCTTGCAGTTTGAATTCAAATGTTCAAACAGGACTTGTACTTYGACTTCTTYGTGGCTGTCAATCTTTTATCTCTTYGTATCTCAGTCCTGGGGAGAGACCTGGCTTGCCTCTAGGACGTGCGCTGGACAGACTGTGAGGTGTTCAGCTATGGTGGCAACAGAGTGGTCAATAGAAGCAAGGCTTGCCAGCATGAAGCCTAGAGCCCTGAAACTTTTCCTTCTCAAATGAGGGTTATGCTATCCTGTTTATAGTAAGGGCTGCATTTTTCGTATGATCCCAGTGCTCTAGGAGCTGGGGCTTTTCAGAGAGAAAAAAAAAATCCACACCCTCAGAACGTTTATAAAATCACCAGCTACACTGATCTTCTCCTTTTGAGTCCCTACTGGATATTAGAGGCCAGAGGAGACCAAGTAAGACAGATMCAAAAGAAGTACAAGTACACCAAGCACTGCTTCCCTTCCCCAGTCTCTCACTGCCCAGGAAGGTCTGCAGGGGGCCAGGACCAGAGCTACATAACCAGGGAACCGTTTTGCTGAAGGCACATGCTTCTGCCATATTCCTAGGCTATTCTGYAAAGGGAAATGAATCACTGCCTGTTTTTAACAGCAGCTCAAGTGAAAAGTTTCCTTTAGATCCAGGTTGTCCTCAGGACATAGAGGACAAATTCAACTCCAGAGCTGGGCCAGTGCTCGCAACTGAATCTTGTACCTAATAACCTGCCTGTAGCTTCTCTGGAGCTCCCAATGTCTCATGCCTGCTCTAGGATCCTTGYGATTTCACTGCACACACCCAACCCAGCCCTAGAATCATTCTGTTGCATTGGGACTTTGTCCATTTTGGAACTTGTCCTGGGCTCCTGCCTTATATTTTGTTCCCTGAGGCAGCTCTCACAGGTCCATGTGGACCCCTGGTGAGATACTCAAGAACTAGCAGACTGCTCATGTAGACTGAGCCAGTCTCCAAAGTATGGACAACAATCTCACCATAAGAAAYCAAATTGCAACAGAGGAAGGAAGCGCAGCTCAGTGTCGTCTCAGCCCAGCAGCCCCTCTCTGCCCAACAGGTTCTCTGGATCATGAAAAAGAAGAGTTGAGGCAAGGACACTCCAGAAGAGAGCTTTCACATTCCTTATCACCCAGGCTGTGACATTTAATGAGTTTGGAGCACTACATTACACAGAAAATACGGTTAGAAGGGAGAGTGAAGGGTCATTTATCCCTCCTCTGCCCTACAACAGAATCAGATTATCTCAGGGGTGCAGGAAAGAAAATCATAGACTCCCTCTTCACTCCATCCCCTCAAGTTTTTTTGTGATTCTTTCTTCCAAAGGATGATTATGTGGAACAGAGCAGCTTTGGCATGMTGGCCTACCAAGAAAGCATCCCTTTGAGCTGTTACTGCTGTTTGAGGTACTGGTGACATGTCACATCTCTGAGTCCCAGGGATGCTTTGTGTTACACAGGGAATTGGGAGCAGGAAGCAAGTATTTTCTTCTGATGCTGGAAGCCCCCTGGCTCCACACAGAAAYAGTAAAAATGGAAAATCAATGGTGCTTGACAAGGTATTTGGGCTTTTAAGACACTTAAAATGTATGAGCCCCAGAATAGGCTGGTATAAAAGAAACGCTAGAAGGAATTTGAAAAGGGTGATACTGGTGCAGGCTGGAAGTCTAGCCTTTCATAGGTGTCTAGAGAAAAGACTCCAAGCAAAGGTGCAAACATGGAGAGATAAATGTCCTGTTATACACTCCATGCTTCCAGGCATTTGTGACTCAGACAAGCTGGAAGAGGTGTCTTCACTGATGAGACTTCRATGGATTTTTCTTCCACAAATTTGTCCCGTCATTTTTGAAGCCACTTAAGGCTTGCTGTCTTCCACATCCTGCAGTGATGAGCACCACCATTTAGTCATCAYGCTTTGTGCGAAAGAGCATTTCACTTCACCTGCCTTAATTCCTTTATTGTGAGAAACAGTGACTRGTTCTTACTCACCTTTCTCACACCTTTCATGATTTAATGGCATGAAATTTCTTATCACCATTGGTTGCCTCTGCCAGACCAAGAACCAAAATCTCATACTCTCTTCTCATACCTCCCAGAGCCTTTTGACTCTTTTTGTAGCCTTTTTCTCTCTMTATATATATTTTTAAATTCCAATGTATCCTTTTTGAGATGCAGAGAACAGAACTACTCCTGCTATTTAAGAAGTCAATGCATCACAGATTTGTAGACTAATAACAATGTTATCGTGCAAAGGCTACTGAATGCTAATATTTGTTAGCGGTCAGATACTGCACATTTTTTCTCAGCTAGCAAAGGCCAAGCAAGGGTGTGGATTTGCCACGCTATGTGTCTCAAGCTCCTGCCCACAACGCCTGAGATGATACACTGTTCAGATGGGATCCGACGCTTTTATCACCTTCCTCTTCCCAGACTCATGAACCAGCTGGCTCACCACAAACTGCAGTCAATGGTAAGCAGTGCAGAAGAAAGGAAATTTGGGGGAAGGAGATTTGACCGTTAGCTTAAACCACAGGCTAGAATAACATGATTCCCTCTCCTTATTCCCCTTGGAATTCTTTCCATCAGTTTTTGTTAACAGTTTCTGTTAACGTAGCTGTTTTGCTACCAAGAGCTCATTAAAGTTTTATTCTCCCATCCTAGACTCAGTAGGAATCACCAGAAGACGCAGTATGATATCTGTGCTGAAACTGAAGACTGACTCTAGACGTAGAAGTAGAAGCAGCAGTTGGGACAACTGAAATTTTCTTGAAATGAAGGAACTGGAAAAGCATTAAGCCAAAGCTTCATTTTTTATTATTATTTTTTTTTTTCATGAAGGCAAAGTGGAGTTTCTGAAGAAGATGAGGCATGCAAGGTCAGGTCACGTGGCTTGGCTGCAGGAATTGCAATCAGGGCACTATGAATGCTTAACAGCCCATGGCTGGAGGAAGAGTGAGTCGGTGAACAAACTGTGCTACAGAAATGGGATTAGTGCTGCACTCCCACAAAGAGCGGGGCTGCAGAGATACAATTTTCTTACAGAATTTGAAAGAAGAGAGAGAAACTCCCGAATCATTTATAAGACAGTTAAGTCAAATGGAGATTTGTGGAGACGGAGGACTTCTCACTCCAAGGTCTGCATTTCTACAGCAAGCATTCATCTGTGGAGCGGACAGGGAAAACACAGCAGAAGAGCAATACTTTCCCAGCCCTGGGAAAGCTTCTGCACAGTGCAGGGAGATTGCGAGGGCACTATGGAAGCTTGCACCATGCATAGCAAACACAGACTGAAGGGGCGTCACGTCTTCGGAAAGAGCTCCACAGCTGCAAGCAGCAAAGCCATCCTGGACAAGTCAAAAGACAAGGCAAGATGTGTCTGAAGAGAAACCAAATACATATGTTCTGCTTGGTGAGGAGGACTCCAGCAGCTCTTGGTAACGACAAGATGAAAGCAGCAATATAGAAATGTTTTGGTGGGACTCACTTGTGGGCCAGCCMGTGGCAGGGACACACTGAACTGTGAACACGGGGGAAGCAGTGTCACGAGCGGCTTGAACATACTGGAGCAGAGCACACGTCACGGACAGAGCTCCTGGACAGGACTTGGTTGTGTGGCCTGCAAGCAGGGACAGCTCAGATCACATAAAGGAAGATGACTGCAACTCTGAGGACATGTAATTTAGTTCAATTGATTTATGTAATGGACTATTGATCCTAGCTGAAAGCATGTCAAACACTGGCCTCACTGAGAGATTATGGAAGGAGGGGAGCACAGTGAAGCAGATAAATTTTAAGATGTCTTTAATGACATTGGACAATGGCCAGCAGAAGGTAAAAATGAAGTTTGTACTACATTAGTTGTTCCTAAAACTTAGAAGGGACAAATACTGAGTCCTATATGTGAAGAGTATGTAAGCATGGAAAAAAAAGATGAAGATGGAAGAGAACTACATGAAACTAGCCTCAAATTATACACGCAAAAAGGGAGATGAAACATATTAAAAAAAAATAGACTCTGATAGAACAAACCAGACAATAGTGGTGGTTGCAGACCCTCTGATTCATAAATCCACGGCCAAGCCAGCAGTAGCATTAGTAGAGGATACAACCAATGATGCAGCAGAGTTAAAGCCCTGGCTCTAGGTTTCACATAAGTCAGCCTGGAAAACATAACAAGAAGTTTTCTCAGCTTCTCAAACTCTTTTTCTCTACAAGCCACTGCTAATCTGTGTCTGTGATGATCACTATTAAAAAGAACCTTTATTTTAACACCGATTGAAACCAGTTCAAGGGGTGTGCGAAAGCATTCCTGGAATAGCCAGCACCAAATACTGATAAAACATCCTCTCTCCTTAGCTTGTGAAAWGCCAGAGGAGGAGGCAACTCTGCACCAGACAGTGCTTAAACAAGCAACGAGAAGAGCAGGATCCTGTTATCGTAGCTGGCCAGTGATCCCTTTTATGGAAGATATTCCAAGCCAGAGCTGCAGGAAAGACATGAGCAACGCTTTCCCCTTAGCCTTGCATAGGATGCTATGTTATTTGTGACCCTGCACATCACTTTCTTCCTTCTAAAACCAGTGCAAGCTGGTCCAAAGATGCTAAAAAGTTACCTCTGCTATATCACGACTGCAGCGGAGTGGTAGGGCAAACTGCATTTGCTTTATAATAGTGAAATACTGCTGCACAAACCGTTAAGTCCTGTGACTGCAACATCTACCCAGCTCACACGGAAGCACCATGTGTGGCTTCCCGGCACTGAAAGCTGCTGCTCGGTAGTGAGGATAATTCGGTGAGGAGACGCTTACAGCAAGCAGATCCTCAGTTGCTGTGAACCACAAATCACCATTAAGTTTATAGGATATTTCTGAGGCTTTTAAGAGGGAAAAAGAAAAAAAAAAGGATAATATGAGAAGGGGGAATGCAATCACCGTGCCCTGTGTTTGTGTCCCCACAGCTGGTGCGGGCAAGTGAGTCTTCACGGCAGCGTTGTATTTTACATGTTTGCTTTTCCTTTTGCCTGTATTAACTCTTTGCTGCTAAGTCCAGCCAAAGGACTAGAGGCAACAGCTGAAAATGACCCACTAAATTCGGTACCATGGAGATTCTTTCCCCTTTATACTATCCGTATATGCTTTGCTTTCTCCATTCTGCCCCGTGATGCTCTGCACAGTACGAACGTATGGGCCAACTGACTCAATAGCATGTTCAGCCAAGTGTCCTGCTCAGCTCTCCTGCTGGTTGCCATCACCAAACGTGGGTGACCCTCCACAGTGAAAACAGCAGAGGAGAAGAGTAGGTCTGGGAGGTAGCCTGGAAGGTGGAAGGGAAATGCAAAAATTGCAATAAGCTGCCTGAAAATCTCATTGTGTGTGGTTTTTTTAAGTATTCTCACATGCACACATGCACACGCACAACAGTATTTCACAGTGTCAGTGTTACCGAGTGACTTTTCCCTTTGTTACTTGTTCTCCCCATGAAGCTGGATTTTGTCATGAGACTCCTATTTCATAGCGGTACATCTGATATCCATGAAATAAAAATACTGAAGTCACTTCAGTGACTCTGCCCTCCCCTGGCACATGCTCCAGAAGCATTTGCTGCTAGAGGACTTCACAAGAACTTTGTTCCTCTTGCTCCCAGGAGAACTGGCGGGATGCAGAAAATAAGTGCTTTATGGATYGTTTCTATTTTAAGTCTTAGTTCTCCATTAGTCCTTTACAGTCAAATACAGACAGATGTCACAGTGATGCCTGGTATAAGCGGATGGGAATATGTTACTTTTAGTACTGACACCGCRTGATTTTTGGTCAGAGGAAGAAACATGGGATGTGCTTTCTCTGTCCTGCAGACAGCTGCCACGGCACTAGCGAGCGGTGGTGCTGAGCTCTGTATGGTCCCATCCTTCACAGTGGGTTGGGTCTGGCAGGTAGATGTGTATAATGCTAGTCAGTGAGGAGATTCAGTGCAAYGAGACAAAACGTCTCCAAACGTAGAAGACCTGAAGAGCCCTTCCAAGACCTGTCTGCCGGTGACTGGCTCTGAACRGACACTGCCTGGACCTTGCTTCTCCTTGGTGTATGCAAGGATGTAACGGATGGCAGAGGCCAGTCAAGAATTGTCTGGGAAAGACCCTCAAAGGGCMTCACATGCTCCTTCCAAATGCCTGCCCCCCAGGAATTTGCTGGTGGGTTTTCTAGATGGACAGYTCTCCTTGTACTGCAAAGCTTCCCTTGTACGTTAAGCAGCCAGTTGGTCATGGTCAGACAACTTGGCACAATGCCATACTTCCCTCACCTTGGACTGCCACCAAACAGCTTCAGATATGCCTTTCGGAGAGACAGACAACTGTTCCTCATTAAAACACAGCAGCCATAATGTGAGACGGAGATGCACCACGTGAGCAGTTCTCACCCCTGCTTTGTATTTCCTTGGGACCGAGAGGGCATGGAGAAGCCTCCTGTTTCTCAGCACGCCCTCTGCAAGTTCTTGCTGTGGTACAACTGACATCGTCAATTTTTCACATTTAAAATCGAGTCCATTCCCTGATCAAGAGCAAGGCTTTTTAAATGCAAGGATGTCAAAAGCATGCTTTAGCTAGACACACAGGCCAGATGTAGGACAGGCAGCTGATAYGTCCAGGTGCCATCTACAAACAACACACTTCTTATAGTCCACTCACCCCTAATTGTCTCTAGACCAAATTCTGTCAGGAATGAGCTCTAGGGCAAAGGCATTAATTTCAGAGGACATGCATTAAGGTCACTGAGAGCAGAATATGCTCCAGAGTCCACACAAACCTGCTGCAGATGTTTACACGACTACAGATGTACTTTGGGGCTGTGCAGGAATGGAGAAGTACTATATAAGGAAGAAAATGCAGTCCAGCTCTAGAAATTTCCGATGAACAGTGGCTAGACACAAAATTCCTTCATTTAAGGCTCCTGCTGCTGAAACTGTGCATCAAACATTTGGMCAGTACAAGAGCTAAGCAGAGAAGTATCTCACACTTGTAGGGAATGGTCTGCTGCCACTCATGTGTGCTTCATCACTGGATCTGATCCAAGTGGAAAACGCTAAATACTTTATACAGGGCCTTCTATTTTACAACAGTCTAGGGAGACCTTGTCTGGCCACACAGGGCTAGACAGATTGGGACTTTCATCCACAGCAGCCACAGGACTGAGCTCCTGTAAAATACAGCACACCCAGCTCCCAATGCACAKGCCTCCAAACACCCCATGCCTCTGCAAAGGAGTGGAGAACCCCATGGATGACATGGTAACGGCAGACAGGGCCTTGGGAATGCAAGACATGCTGGACAGGGCCACGAGATGCACGGAAATATTCCACGCATGGCCAGAGGAAGGTGGGTGCCAGCAGCCACACTTGAAAGGGTATGAGGTGGCGCTTAACTGGGAGAGTAAGCCCAATTATTTTCATTTGCATTCCCCCTGTACTTTGTTGGTGGCATTTACACATACCAAAGACCTGTTCAGTAACTATTTATTTCAATTATTTATAAATCCACTGACCGACCACTCAGCTTCAGTCACTGCATTTTGCCTACAGAGATCTGGGCTACTTGATCAGAGTTTCCGCCTTTGCTGTTCCAGACTCTCCTAGAGGCCACCGGCTGAGCCTGAAGCTGCCTCCGAGTCTCCAGTGCATCATCTAAAGAAGGGACTGCACGTCCAAAGGGCACCGAGCATGTCCACGCAGAGTTTGGTTACTGAAGCGGACCATCCGCAACCTGGCTGCTAGCACAGTCCAGACTCTGAGAAACCACGCACACACCGCAAGCTCCTCTTAGAGGACCGGAGCGCTTACCCTGCCTTTCTGCACTACGTGCACCAAGCCTCCTCTGACCTTTCTAAGCGGTTACACGTTTCCAAGGGGCTCTGACAGCCAGCCGTGGAGTCATCGTTCCCTCCCTGCAACCCATCSGCCCTCCCCTGCTTTTCCCTCCCCCCCCCCCCGGAAAAAAAAAAAAAACCCAAAACAAATCAAAACAAAAAAAAAAACACCCTCTGTGATGCTGCTCACCCCTGCATTAGCAGCCCTGAATCGAGCAGGTGGTCATTTCATCTTGGCAAACACTCGGAAGCCCAACAGTTAGAAACATCTGTCAGGCCATGACAAATTGCAGAACAACAAACAAGCAAACAGGAGGAAATGTGCATATAAAAAATTTTTCTCCTGGCATATTGTCAATAAGCTGCAATATCTCCTTCCACAAGGAAAGGATTTAAGTTCTTGAATGATATGATGGTTGGAAATGTCATTTCTTTTTCATTAAAAAAAAAAAGAAAAACAACCAACCAAAAAATTCCAACCCCAAACTTGCAAATTGATGTTAACAAAACAAGGTAAAAGGACAAATCTCCAAACAACAACAACTGAAAAATAAAGGTACACGTCAGCATTTGTAATCAAAAACTACTACATACTGTACTTGGGAAGTCTTCTGGGAAAAGATCATTGGCATCTAGTGAGGACATCACTAAAAGTCTTGTGCATATGATATGTATGAGACAATGATGCCATTGGAGGGTGGATGGACGGACCCTTAGGAAACTGTCACTCTCAAAACTGTTCCATGACAAGAGAAAATAAGAGATGTAAAAAGGATTGGTTTTCCCCATCCCCACCCCTCCCCCGAGTGTTACAGATTCCTTCTTATTTGTCAGAAACAGCCTCTTCTAGTCTCAGTTTATTTGTTAAAAAAAAAATCTTCAGCTTTTGAAGAAGTCCATCAATTTCTGAGATGCACTTGGTTCCACAGCACCGAAGAGCTTCGGCTCTCTCCCCTTTGATCTGCTAACAAGGGCTTTCGGGAAGGATGGCTGGCTGTGGGACTTTCCCAGAGTTGCCATCCTACATGAGAAAGAGAAGTGCTTCCCATGACTTTTCTTTGTGTTCATCTTCTTGAAAAAGTCTCATTGCTCCAGAGATGTCTGGGCCCAGCTGCAGCAGCCTTGTGCAAGAGGAAGCAGATGAAGCTGCTTTTTTCTCTTCCTTTGGAGACTCCCACTGATTTTGGAGCCCTTTTCAAGAATGCAATTGCTTTATTATTATTATTTAAAAATATTTCATAGGTTTTTTTTTTTCAAAATAGTTGTCTTTTTGTTCCCTTTTTCCATTGCTTAAATTCTAGAAGCTCTTGGCGACTTCTCATTATTGATGATAGGACATTTCTTCCTGTTGCCATGATCCTCAGAGCAGCTGCCTGTCTCTGGTCCATGCAGAACACTCAAGAACTGGAGCTTGGACATACAGGGGCAAAGGGGAGCAGGGCCTTGAGGAAGAGGAGTATGAGGACGTGTAGCTATCAAACCTCCACAGATTGGATTTGGTTCATCTGTGCTCTCATCACCTGGATACTGTTCAGAATTTTCTTCTGGTGTCCTGCTAAAGTGACCCCAACTCGCAGAATGTCCCTTGGGGAGGGAAAAAAACAAAAATCAAATAAATATCAAAAGAAACTTTGTAATGCCTGAACCAGCCTGTTTCATGAGCCCAATCTTTCCACTCTTGGAGACACGTGGGAAGGATGTGCTTGCTACACCTTCAGTGATGTGAATGCCATTCCCTTTTTGCGGATGACGGCCGTTCTTACTACTCTTACACTGTTCTGATGAGACCATGAAGTGATAACCTTTTGCAACTTATCTTCTCTGCTAAAGCATGGCAAGTTAGTGACATTTTTTGCACTGCTTCTGTTTTTTGATGCGTGTTAGGCATCTGGGAGAAATGAAGCTCAGGTCGAGAGCGTGGGTTTGACTCTGCATTGGTCCTATCTGTGATTACTCTGGCTGGGTTTGCAACTCATCTGCCCAGTGGCAAATAAATCTCAGTCACGAACTCTTTCTGCTATGGAATAGATAACATTCGTGAGATTTGACCCATACTTGATACTGTAACTATATGGATTTTCCGTTGCCTTTTCTCCTCCCCTGAGTGTTAGGAATGGACTTTTTAAAAGAAGTGTGGCAAAATCATTGCACGTTTTTTGCGTCAGAGTCATTGGGCAAGGAATGGAAGCCCAAGGAAAGGTGGGAGAAATCCTCCAGCGYAACAGTGACACATGACAGCGTGCTTCAGACCTCGTCTCTCTTTGGTCAAAAAAAGAAAAAGGAGCATAAAGAAGGAAAGCTGGGCAGGTGACTGTGCCACAGGATTGCATGTTCTGGCTGGTGTCAACCGACTGGAGACTACTGTGAGCTAGAGCAGCCTTCAGCCCACGCTCTCTGAGATCAACCTGCCAGTGGACATCCAAGCCACAGCCTTGCTGCCATTCAGACTCTCGCTCAGCAAAGCAACWGGAAACCCGCTAGTGCATCATGCGACCGGCACCAGGGACGGTGTCCTTCACAGTGACTGCTTGTCTTGCTGAAAAGGTTTTCCGTTCCCCCCACCCCCTACTGTGCAGACATCTTCCTTGGGGAACTTTGCTACCTTAAGTTTTGTTTTTGTTCTGATTAGGAACAAAGCTCAAACTTTTCCCTAATGTCTGTTAATTGGAACGAGACTGTGGCCCTGCATGGCCCTGTCCTTCCTAAGCTCTCTGCCCCAGAGACAGACCTTAGGTGTCCTAGCTGTCCCAGTCTGCAGAAAAACCAGCAGGAACCCTTACTAATGGGTCAGTGTTGAAATCTGCTGGATTTGGTGAACTGAAGCAGCCTTCAGTAAACATTTAAACTTCACAATGTCTCTCACATTTAAACAGTGTCTTATGGCAATTCAACTCCATTTACATGATTACTTCCTTCTGCAAAGCCCAGCAAGGATTAGAAGGTGGTCTCAAGTAAGGTTTTAGCATGATTTCCAAACAAAAAGGAAATTCTCTTGGCCTGCCAAAATTGATGGGGACACGGGAATGAGCTGACACTACTCTTGTTACTCGGGTGAAGGCAAATGAAGAGGAGTTGGAAGATAGTGTGATGGACATGACTAGGAATCAGAAGAAGCATCATTTAAGGCACACTGAACAAGTCCATGAAGAAAACAGGCTTCATTATTCGGACTGTCGGCAGAAGCATGTGCTTTTAGATAGACTGCAAACAGCAAGCATCAAACTGGGYAGAGTTGGGCTGTGGCATGGGTATGAAGTGTTAGTTTGGTATCAGTTTTCCTCCTCTGTCTCTCAGACTACTTGGGCCCTCTCGCTGYAGTATGAACAGAGCCTAAAGTGTGCCAAAGTCATCTCCAGGGCCCTGGGGTGGTACCAAGGTTACACTGAAACATTCAAAACCACCACGTGAATTTCCTGGCTGGAAATAACAATAAAAAAAGCCAAAAGAGATCAGGTTGGCTGYTTTGTGAATAAATTGTGATTGAGTGGTAGTTTTAAACTGTGAAATTAGGCACCTAATCCAGGCATAAACCTTCCTAGTTTACTGGGCGCAGAGACATTGTGGCACTTGCAGATGGCTTTAATGCTTAGTGCTTTTTAAGGCAGAGTTTCTACAGCTAACTGCAACCAGCCACAAATCTTTCACAGGCATGAAAGCCTCAGCTAGCCTCAAGAGATTTCAGACTGCACCACAAATGGATTTCAGCTGCCTGCTTTCTCTGAAGAACTTGCTAAAATTTTGCCACTGAAGAAAGTTTTTAGTGGCTACAGGACAATTCAGAATAAACTTGAAACCATCCGAGCCCTYAGAGGCCTTTCTTAAGCAGAATTTGCTTGCAACATGCTTGTTTCAATCAGCAATAAGTCGCACATCCAAAAGAGGACTGCCAAGTCCAAAAGTGCTCTCCAGTCACTGGAAAACTGCCTGATGCTGCCTGAAATCTCCATTGTTCTGCTTTGTTCCATGGGGGCAGTTTGGAGGTCCTAGGGGGGACTTTCATTTTCACAGTAGGGATATGCAATCTGATACCCAGTCTGGAGATGAGTCAGAGTGAACAGAACAGAGAGGTTCTGCACCAACTGAATAGACCAAAAGTGGTTCCACAAGCTAGCAGTTCTAACATTCTGTAAAAGTAAAACTATGTCATATAAAAAATAAAAATAGTTTAATAATGGTCAATTGTTAAACTGTKGAGGCTTCTTCTACTACTTCGGGACTAGAAGTCTAGGCACTTACTCTACAGTCATCTGAGATACTACATCAAAGGTGGTGAAGCCAGCACTGGCAAAGCTCTCCTTGTACTGGCTCATTTTGATGGCATCCAGCCATTCATCCACAGTGTTGAAGCTGGTATAATCTGGGATTGTGCGGTCAAGTAGAGGAAGGTTGATCCTGAAACACAGAAATGGAGAATGAGCAGAACAAGCAGCAGCAAGCGCATATATTTCTGCACCCTCCATCAGCAGGGGGGACCTGGATGAGCATGACTCAAACTGCCAGCACTGCAGTGAGTTATGGCAGTGCCACCCAGAAAGCACTAGCTGAGGGAGGGATTGTGCAGAGCACCAGGGAAGAATGCTGGTAAATCTGTTTCTGGATCAGTTCACCCAGGAGAGGTAGGAACAATCAAAGAGAAGATGATGGGGTGCAGCCCTGAAATTCTGGACGAACAGAGTAGCCAGTGCATTACCAGAGTTGGACCAGTGCTTTCCACAAGTTGCTGCATCCCTCCAGTTCAGGGAAAGCTCAAACYGCCTGACAAAACCTTCTTTGCCTCCAATGCATGGGACTGGGTTACCAAAGCAACCATACCCATCCAGCAATCRTGTGCATAAAATCATGCTGCTCCTCTAACTGCGTAGAGGACACACTCTCCAACTCAAGGAGCCTTCTGTATTCTTCCTAACCAATGCTGGCCAAGGAGAGGAACCAGAATGACTATTTCTAACTTCCCCTCCTATAAAGWACCAAGCAACACAGACCAAGCAGCCTCTACAATAGCTAGAGAAATGCAAAGATGGTGTCTACGAGGCCGTGCAGGAGAGCAGATCTACAAGTGGAAACCAAAGGACATGWAAAAGACAGAGATGCATACCCAGAGGAGAGAGGTGCCATGGCTTTCAGGCTATTGGGGTTTCGGATCATTTTATCTAAGGTGTTGACAATTTGCCCAAATTTGGGTCTATGATTTCGGTCTTTCTGCCAACAGTCAAGCATTAGCTGGTGCAGGGCATTTGGACAATCCATAGGAGGTGGCAGTCGATAGTCCTGCTCAATAGCATTTATCACCTGTGAGAAAAGACAAAGAGGTCAGTGCAATGGGATTAGTGCCTTCATCCCRGAAAGGAGGAGGTGGCCAAAGAGGAACGCATTTAAATCACCATGTTCTTTTTCCTCACCTCCTGAAGGTGACTGGCATGGCCAACCATAGTCCAACAAAGCTGCTCTCTCTCCACTTACTGCTGCCCATCTCGGCCACCTCTTCTTGTAGCAATGCCCTACCCTCCACTCTCTCTAAATCCCAGCCCTCTGCCTTCTGCAGTGTCCTCTGAAGTGACACTGAAGTGACATCAGACAAGTCCTCTGGCCTTGATCAGCCAACAGCAAGCACTTGTGATGAGCCATGTCTATCAGTCTCCTRATCTGGGGAAAGAGGCCATCTCCATTACCTTTCCAAGAATGWGTGATCCTGCAGCTGCAAGCATGAGAAAGTTAGTCAAGAGTCCATGCTCTTGGTGGGTGGCTGCACCGTTATTGTGTCGATACCAGGGTACACAGCACACCAAAACATCTCACTGGAAAGAGAACACCCCCATAGAAGGAAGGGTCTGCTCTTGGGTGAGCTGTAGGCAGGGRAGTTGTCCCTGTTTTCCTCCCCCAGTAGTCCTTTCTCTCCCACACCCTGGCCGACATTTAGCCCTTCCAGGCAGCACTGTCATATCATGGGACTGGGCTGGGTGTGCTGCGCCAGCAGTGAGAGCTGAATTTCTCCACAGCCCTGCGTACATGCAAACCAGAGCACTGCTTCATCCACACAGAAGGGCAGGACAGAGATCTCGGTCAGCAGAGCCGCATGCAGGAGAACTTTACTAAAGCATGCAGAGAAGGGTTGGAGCACACATCATCTAAGCCAATCGGCAGCTTTGTGGGCCAGTGCAAGAAGGTCTGGACTGGCACCTGTTTGATCTCTCCTTGCTGCACCACAGAAGCTGCAAAAACATTCAGCCTTGCCATGTACAAGGGAAATRGCACACATATGGGACTAGGGGATCTTCTTCAAAGGAACCTCCAGCTCTGCACTTGCAGTCTACCACCCTTTCCTGGATAATCAAAGAGGATGGAGCTCTAGCATTTCTTCCCAGGGCACATGCTCCTCTGACAGGAGAGCAGAAGGAGCCYTGGACACTAGAAACAGGCTTGTGTGTGGCAACAAAAAGCGAAAGCATTGCAGTGACTGAACTCAGGGACCATCCTTTGAAATGAGAAGCTCCCCACAGAAATGATAAAAAAGGAGAAAGGGAGATAGAGAAAACCGTGCCGTGGTGGGGCTGGTGGAAGGGACCTTGGTGTCGCTTGTTCAATCTCCCACTCACAGAACGATTACCCTCTACACTTATCAGAGTTGCCACGGCTTTGTCCAGCATACTCTTAAGGATGGAGAACCCCTCACTTATCTGGTGAGCTATCTCAGGGCTGTACCAGCCTCCTGGGGAAGGATTAGCCATGTCTGGACCACTTCTAGGWGAGTACACTGCTGAGCAGAATTGTTGCATAGAGAAAATAAGAGATACTGCAGTTGGGACTGGGAGAGCAGCAGGGAAGGGGTGCCAGAGAGGTGACACTGGAGGTGCTGTGGGAGTAGAAAGCTGCCACTCCAAGTGAGCGTGGGTGGCAGATCCAGGACAAGCAATCCAGGGTGTGAGGTGAGGTATCTGGTAGGATTTAAGATTGGTTGTGACTCCAGGGAAGTGAGAGGAGGAGGRTGCTGCAGATATTAATGTGCTTGGGCAAGGTGCTGGGCAGGCTGATCCGAGACAGATGGGGGCTTGCACCGCTGCTGCCAAAATGTGCCAGATGGAAAAAGTCCTCCCACCCATCCCTTCCTCCGTGAGGCAGCTCTGGCCAAGCAAGAAGGTGCCCCCACCGGGCCTGTAAAGGCCTAACCTGAGGAATCGCTAGTGGGCTTTGTGCAGCTCTTGGCTCCTGTTCAGGGACTCTCCTGAGAGATGCAAACTGTCCCCTCTCCCAGCTCTCTCTCTGGATGGCGGATCTATCCGAGACAGAAAGGAGGGGAGCGGACACACAGGGGGAGCGGGGCTGGGGAGAATCATCACACAGGCATCAGGCTCTTGGCTCTGGCATTGACCAAACAATTCCCCAATAAACCACCCGCCTTGCTGCCAGCAGGCACATCCCGCGAGGGGGCACAGGTTACACTTGCTGCCTCCTCTCCTCTCCCCAGCTTCCCCGGGTGTTCACACCCGAGGGTCAGGAGGCTAATCTGCAGTGAATATCCGGCACGTGCTAATTCGCAGGAAGGACCAGTAGCAATTAAGTGGTGACAGCTTCTGGGGTGCGATGTCCTGCGGCAGGAGAAGGGGGAGAAGAGGCTGGAGGAGGCGGGGGGAGCAGATGCCACGCAGCAGGCTGTGCTGACAAGAAGGGCACAAGCTCCACCATCGCCGCCGGCTCAGTCAGCGCTGCTAGAGCACAGAGGACTCGCAGCAAGAGAAGGGATCCACAGGAGAACGAAGGGTGGAGGGACAAGGGATGAGGAAAGCAGAGGGCTAAGCTCATAGAAGGATGCTGGGGCAGGGAGAAGGGCAGTGACACCTGGCTAGAGGAGATGTGTAAGGCTGCAGGGGATGACAAAGCCCTGATGTGAATGAGAAGGGAATTAGCCCTTGAAAAGGGCATACCCTTAACTCCCTTCGTTGTGGGTCAAAGAATTATGAAAATACTTCTGTGGTGTGCCAGGGCCTGGGCAAGGACTGGGGCAAGACCATGAGTAGTCAGCGGTGCTAAGGTATCATCTATTTGTTTCAGGCCTTAGGGGCTCACTTGAACAAATTCTCCACCGGGCATTGGGAAGGAAATCGCCATGTTCTGGAGAAACCTGAAAACAGCATGAATGGAATTATACTGATTTGAAAATGCTATGATTTGGTGCTTTGGGTAGGGAGCGGGAGTCAGACAGGAGCTTGGGCCTCTGTCTCCCTCCCTGCAGTAGAGCACTTCTTCAGGAGCCCATAGGCTGATGGAGATGGAGGTGGCAAATGAAAAGGTCCCAGCACGCTGCCCAGGAGCAGTTCMAAACGAAGCCTGAGGCTGTAACGCGCAGATTTGCAAGACCAGGACTTGCAGCAGAGTGGACAAGCAGGAGGACAAACTTTCTGTACACTGGAGAGTCTACCCAGGACACTGTTTTTATATGCTGATGGTGTACAAGGCCTAGACCTTGTGAAGAAGGGCAATGTATCAGAGAGAGAATATTACTGGAGTTTTGGGAGCCTTCACACCAAAGGGTGCTTCTGGACACACATGTGCAGGCCTTAGCATGCTGCACAGCTGGACAGCTGGTGTTTGACCAGCCAGGTTATGAAGCCAAGAGAAATGGAGAGAGAGTGGTATTTTTATGATGAAGGTGTGGACTGCAGCCATAAGTTCCCCTCGCATGGAGGCAAGAGCTCCGAGAAATTCTTGGCACCCGGGAGCAAGGAGTGCTYGTGACAGACCGCTATTTCACCAATGCCTGTGGTCTCCATGAATGGAGACCTGCCTGCTCCTGCAGTAGCCAGGCACGGCTCCTGGACAGTGTAGGTGAGTTGGGAATGTTTTGCATGGGAGGCYTGGAGCAGGGCATGAGGAGAAGAGTTGCAGACATGATGCCAAAGAGCCCATGGTGCTTCTTCTACCCCAGCCTGACGAACAGCAGCCTGGTGAAGTTGGCTTTGTACTATCCTGGTGCTCTTCAAAATTTTCACAGAAGCTGCTTTAATCAGTGACCATTTCCATTAGACTTTTTGGATCTCCACTGCTCTTGGGACAGTGGGAACACTTCTTTTTCTGTCTGCTCCCTATATTCCCTGGTATCTGTCAACTACAGCTGAGGTTGCTCACATCAACCTTATCCTATCTCTGTGGGTCTTGTACAGTCTCTAACCTCTGCCACAGCAGCACAATTGGACCAGAACAAAGGCAGAAGTTATCTCCATTTTTTCTTCTGAAAGGGTTGACTTTGGACACATCTCCCACATTTGGAGAAGGCTTCAGCCACGCTACAGGCTGAGACTAGCTGTAACCATGCAAGGAGCTCTGGCCTAGCAGTCTGCTCCTGATTTCAGTGTTTCTGCGCCTGGGTCCTCAATAACTTACATCTTGATTGGTCATATCCCAGTAAGGCCGCTCGCCATATGACATCACCTCCCACATGACTATTCCATAGCTCCACACATCACTGGCTGATGTGAATTTTCGATATTGAATTGCCTCAGGCGCCGTCCACCGTATTGGGATCTTCCCGCCCTGCAGGAAGAAACAAAACAAAACAGAGAGGATGGTGAAAGAAAGATTGAGAAAAACTGAAAAAGAATGGTGTCCAGGATATTTGTACCCCTTAAACTGGAAAAATCCTAGAAGTATTACTGGAAGGGATCTCTGTAGTCTCTGGTCCAAGCTCCTGCTCACAGCAGGGCTATGCCTAGCACCAGATCAGGACAGCTATGGCTTTGTCTAGCCAAGTCTTGGAAACTTTCCAGGATGGAGAATCTCCCACTTGTCTGGCAACTTGTCTCAGGGCTGTACTTGGGCACTACCTTCTTGGAGAAAAAGCTTTTCCTAATACTCAGCATGAACATCTCAAGGCTATTGCCCCTTATTAAATCATCTGGCACCCTTGGGAAGAGTTTGGCTCCATTTTCTTTGCAACTGCCCTTCAAGTACTGCAGGCCACTAATACATCTCCCCTCAGCYTCCTCTTCATCTTATTAAGCAAGCTCAGCTCCCTCCTCCTGACCTCCCAGGTCATCAAGCCATAAATCTGGAGTGTAATTACAGGTATCTCACAGTTCCCTCAGCAGAGTTGTCCCAGTATAATGTGCACCCTACAAGACCACACAGAACTGTCTTTCTTTGCAAAACCAGCCAACGKCTACTGTTTGGAACAGCCAGGCTACTGGGCAGAATTCACTTGCCCCCTTCTACGTTGCAGAGAAAAATCAGAAAGGGCCGATGAACAATTTARTTTGTCAGTCCTGACTACCTACTGCTATAGTAATCTCTGGCATGCCAAAAYGCCCATTACATTCGTAGAGCCTTTTGTGGAAAAATGAATGGCTAAGAATTTTAAAAAATCCAAACTGATCCCCTTTAAATCTCCCTCCATCCTTTTGTTGTTAACTAGCTATTTCAGGAGCACARCAAAAGGAATTAAAATAGCATCCTCTTCAATCGTTCTCCATCTGTGGGCCCTTAAAAGTCAGTGATATACCATCCTCCTCAGCTCCACACGTGTGGGTCTTTTTGCTGATACATGTATAATCTRGCAGTCTTAGATCCTGCTTGTTTCTGGAGACGGAGGTGGAGTGAACATCTTCAGCATGGCATGCTTGGGTACTGAACGAGAGATGGGAGGAACTGGGTTTGCAGTGATCCTGCTGGGCAACAGCAGCTCTGCAGAAATCAGAAGGACTATTCTCTCCTCCCAGAGAGGCGTTACGCACATCAGTGCACAACACTGCACATACACAGCATGTGGCCACGGGCTTTGCAATGTTCTGCTTAAGCCCTTGCAGCCTCCTCATTTCCCACGAGCATCTTTGGACTTCCCCTGTGCTGGAAAATAAACAATTTTATCCAAAGTTTGTGGCTGTGAGAAGATTAAGACTATATTTTGTCACTGGGTAACTATCATATCTTATTAGGGGTCTTCTAGGAATTAAAAGGACTCAGATCCTACATATGCTAAAATAATGAAAAAATATAGTGTTCCTTTAACTTTTTACAGCCACAAACCTCAGATGAAATAACTTGTTTTCTTACACTGGGGAAGACCAAGCTCTCCACACAAAGGCAATGTTCACTCCATCTCCGTCTTCACAGACAGGCATGCTCTYTACAGAGATCCTCACAAGCAGTGGATTTAAAAATTGTAAAAAATAAGTCTTAAAATGGGAATTACAGAATGTAGGTATTTGGAGGAGCCTCWTGGGAGCTCATTTCAGTGAGATGAGTGAAATCTCCCACCCCCTATTGTACCTACCTACAAGTACAATAATAGGAATAAAAAACACAGAAGCTCCCGTGTGTTTAGCTTAACAAAGAGAAAGTTAATAGGCATAAGGATCATGATGTGCAAATACTTCCAGGAGAAATAAATTTTGCTAATGTTCCTAAAACCTGTAGGATGACTGTATTATTATAAAAGCCAGTGGTTGATGTGCGAAGCTACGCAGGTTCAGAAGTGAAGGTAAGTGCACATTTTTAGGTGCTGGGTAATCGATCACCACTGCAATTCACTAAGAGCCATGGCAGATATCATTGGCAGCTCCAAAAAATCCAGGAGACGTAATTTCTTACAGATCATGCCCCAGGTCTACCACGGCTGGTTCCAAAAATCCTGTCACAGGCGTTATGCTGAATGACAGCAGTGATGCTGTCTGTCCTTATGAACAATGACGTCTATGAAAACTMCTGGCTGCAGCCTTACTGAACACTAACAGTCATAAAATTAGCCTTTAGCCCTGGTGTAGATTATGCAGTTGTGACAGGCAATGAGTCCTCAGTGATGSTTACGTCACTGATACTGCAGCATCCCTGGGAGGGAGTTACAGGCCATTGCCGAGAATGTTTCTTTCTCTGTTTAATTCAGCAAGTATCTGGAATATGCTTTGCCAAGCATGGATTCACATACATAATTTCTGGGGCTGAGTCCATGACAAGACACACAGAAGGATCACTGCCTTCTAGACAGTCAGACAGCAGAGTTGGACAGTGGCAGGATAAAACTAACCCTTGCTGCCCTGGTGACACATTTGTCAGGCTGGCATCTTGGAGGACCCCAGCACTGGATGGATGCAATGCATCAATCCCAGCTAAGGGCTTTATCAGGGACACGGGTGCAAACATGGCTGGAAAAATGCTCAGTTATTCATAGGAATGACTATAGGGCCCTTCCCTGTCAGTGGATATTGGAATGACAGTTGGGCAGGACCTTGCAAGAGAAAAATCTTTCTTGATTCATTTCATGGGTCTTTCCCCATCTGACACATTCTTTCCCTTCTTAGTACCCTAACAAAAGCAATCCCAACCTGTCAGCAGGGACTCCTCCCATCTCCCTCTCTTTGCTTGAACACCCATTCTTCCCTCTTTGGAAGAGCAGTTTTACCAGTGCACTGGTGTAGGTGGGATCGGAGGTGTCATCCTCTAGAAAACGGGAGAGGCCAAAGTCAGACACTTTGCAGACCAGGTTGCTGTTCACCAGGATGTTGCGGGCGGCCAGGTCCCGGTGCACGTAGTTCATATCRGCCAGGTACTTCATGCCTGCCGCGATGCCCCGCAACATGCCCACCAGTTGGATCACGGTGAATTGCCCGTCATTTTGCTTGGGGAAGAGAGGAAGAGTCCACATGAAAGGAACATATTCATAGCTTACCATGGCATGAGGTCAGAGAAACAGCAAGTAGCCTCTGTCTATACAGCATGTCAAGACGTAGTCATGCCACAAGAACTGTAAGCTCCCTCTCAAAGCATGACGGTGGAGAGTGGAGAGCCCACAGGGGCTAGAAGTCACCCTCCCACCCCCTACGGACATCACTACCGATGGGTGCTGTCATGCAAGAGCAATAGCTCTAGCATACCTTGCACGGGAGGATTGAGGACGGCTAATCTATTCCTATTAAGCAGGTTATCTCCCTTCAACACAATGAATTATTCATCTCAGATTGAGACCTATAAATATTTAGGCAGAGTAGCTGAAGATGAGGTTCTGCAGCGATAAAGTTAATAGCAGAATGTCCCTTCATGTTCACAGAAGCAGAGTTTGTAAGTGTATCGGTGGGCAGGTACACATGTAGGCACARCTTAAGGGTACAGCTGAATATGTGCATGTACACATCTGCCACTATGCCGTCCCAGTTGCAGGGGACACTGGGCAGTGAAGAATGGTGTTATACTGTCACAGGACCACAGGCACAGGGACCCTCCCCCCTTCAAACCCTTCTCCGGCCCAGCACATCTCTGGGGCAGTACGCTCTTAGAACCTCATACCCGTAGGAAGGAGTCCAGTGAGCCGTTCTCCATGAACTCAGTGATGATCATGACTGGAGAACTCTTGGTCACCACTCCCTCCAAGTGGATGACGTTGGGGTGGTCGAATTGCCCCATGATGCTTGCTTCACTCAGGAAGTCTCTTCTCTGCTTCTCCGTGTAACCAGACTTCAGGGTCTTGATGGCCACAAAGATCTCTCTCTTGCCAGGAAGCTTAAGATGCCCACTGCACACCTCACCGAACTCCCCTGTTAGCAAAGAGAGAAACAGGTATGGTGTGTTGGCCTCCCAGACCTCTGCCTTCCTCACTGAGGGACTCTTCTATAGGGTTCCAGTTGTGCACAGCCCTGAGCCATTCACATGCGACACGTTTTGTGCTTCTTCCCGCTTCTATACCAAAAGCCTCCCTCTAGGTGAATGCATTTTCTTGGTGAGGAGCACTGGACACTACTCTGTACCTAAACATGGGAGAAGTCCTTGTCTCCAGCGCTGGACCTGCTTCCAAGACCACCTTGTTCTTGCTAGTTGAGGCAGGTTGGGGCTAAGTGTAAGACCTTACTGAAACTCTCTTATGGTGAATTCGTTCTCTAGTCTTSCCAGTACACACACATCCTCACCAGGACCTGAGGCACGACGGAGAGCGTACTGCTGAGGGCCAGACAGACATTCACAGTTTACCTACCTGCCCCGATCACCTGCTCGATTTTGACACAAGAGATATCGATTTCTTTTGCAAATTCCCTGACAGCCTCATTTGGATCTTCGTAGGTGAAGGGGTCAATATAAATCTTCATCCCTGGGGTCACTGCATAAAGGTGAGGAAGAGAGTCAGACAGACAGATGCAAATGAAATGGCTGATAGTTACATTGTGAAAAAATATAACCTACATGTGCATGTGTGCATGGGGTTGTGTGTGCACAAGCGTGTGTGTAGGGACGTGTGCATATGCCTGTGTGTATGAGCATGTGCAGGCACATCTGTGCGTGTGCGCATCTGGGTGCACATGTCTGCGTAAGGGGGGYGTGCGCACTGATGCATGTGTATGAGAGACAGAAATGCTGTCAACGGTGAACACCTTTTTTGGCCTCAGTAAGTCACATAATCAAGGGCATGAAACAGACAGCAAAGCAATTTGAGAAAGAGCATATGCAGAGCCAAGCTTGCACAGGCTGCCTTCTGGTGAACATTGGGCCCATAAGCCATGGTTGGGGCAGCATGGGGCTTGATCTTGAGCTAGGACCGCAAACTGTGATCATGAAGAAGCATGAATCCTTTGCAGCAGGATTTGGCTTAAACAGATCCAGAGGAAGGGCAAGAGAATCATTTGCTCTTGGGAGATGGTGCTTAGGCAGACCAATATCACAGCACGTCCACCATGCAGTGCAGCATTGCAAGAGGATTATTGCAGAGATCAGGTTGGCTTCCCTGAGCCTCAAACTCAAGATATTTGAAATATTGCTTTTCTTAGGCTGTAATGAGATCCCACTTATTAGCAGTGAGCACTTCTTCAAAAAAGAGGTGTTAGGTATCCTGGGAGCATCTGATATGATGTGGTGATTCCTGCACACTGAGCTGCCCCTGAAGAGGGCTTAACCTGGTGCGCCTGAGCCACACTGACACTGGGCACCTCTGTGTTGTGCCKGCCTAAGGTTAATATTGCAGCAGGTTAGGACATAGCAGGAAGCTGCTCAGCCCCTTCTCCAGCCTTCTTTGCATGTGGCTTCCTCCTTAATACTCCATCWTATCACAGATAGGGGAATGTACAAGAGGGGATGCAGGACTCAAGCCTGAAGATGATGAAGATGTGCCTTGGGACATAAACTGAGGCACATGCTGCCCCTTTGCCCACACATAGACCCACAGGCTCCCCAAGCCATAGCAATTTGYTAATCAAACACTATAGCCTCTCCATGGGTATCAGTGGTGAGAAACTGAGCCTTGGATCAGTCTCTTGAGTGACGATGTGGCTAAAAAGCCCCCCCAAGCCTGTTATCACTTCATTTGGATCCTGTGGCATCTAGCCTATTTCAACAGTCGTGAAGGCACAGCTATTAATGCCGTCCCAGCCTGAAGCTGTCATGTTATGCACCAGACCCTAAGAGAAAGTGTGAATGTATGTTTACACATGCAGTAAGGACTGGTAAACAACTGAGAGTTGCATTTACATAATTTTTCTTTAAGATAGTCATTTTTACTGGTAAGTTTTAGCAACACCAGCCAGCACACTGCTATTCTGGCTCAGAGGTGCAATTCAGCTGTCCATCTCTTGGGAGATGTTTTTGGGTGTAACTGCAGAAGGTGGTGTTCTCCAGGTACAACCATTTTTGGATAAGCCCCAGGTCCGTACAGGAACAGGTGTAAAAAGGCCAGAAATCCTGAAGCTGCAAGTATAACATGAGGTAAGTAACAACTGAGATTTAAACATAGCAGAATTACAGCGACAGGTCTCTAGGGAGGGGGGAAAAAGGAATTCTAGAGGACGTGCAGCCAGGGAAGAATGAGGAGGCACTGGGATGAGACAGGGTCTAGCTGGTACTTGATGGAGTAAGAGTTCAATCTTGAAGAGAGTCAGAAAGTGAAGACTGCTTTACAGAAYGTTCCATCAAGTGCACAGTGAGGTTGAAAATAGGAAATTTAGATATGAACAAGTGCCTTGCAATGCACAGGTATGTTGGAAGAGATACATTGCAGGGAGGGACGGGATTCCGGGAGCACTGGGACGGGCTCTAGCAAAGGCACCAAGATGCATGTCGGTTCTCGCAGGGAGGACAGCACTCCACAGGATGCAAGTGAGTCAGGGTAAGGGTCTTGCTGCTGCCTACGAGCTAGGCAAAGCTCTGGAATCCGAATTGCAAGAAAAGGTGGGGTCATAGGGGCTGCACAGCAGGAGAGCGTAAGGCTTCAGAAGCACATGGAGGGGTGTGGATTGGATGTTTGTAGAACATGCACGGATGAACCACAGCAGGGTTAGCCCCCAACAGGATGTGTGTCCAGAGAGCATGGACTCTACCAGGCAGGGCAGGGATCTAGATTACACAGGGCATTGGAGGTGGGAGAGGGAGGTGACATGAGTGGGTGACCTAGACCATGCTTGCCAGCCTGAGTTGTGATTACAGGAGATGCAACGTGCAGGCTCAGGAGTGTGAATCGTGGGCTACAGTAGGAGTCTAGGAAGGTGAAGTGGAGGTAGGATTCAGCAGATGCATGCTGACATGGTGGGGCAAMTGGACACAAGCCAAAGGCATATAACAGTTCAAACCCCTCCAACAGCTCCTTGGAAGAGCTCCACCTTTTTAGTCCTAAGGGCAGAAAGTTTCTCAGGGCAGGGATCAGAATGCATCTGAGCGCTATTTCTGAAAGCCCTGGCCAGCAACAGAGCTCTTTCTTTCTCAACATGCACACGAGAGCCTGGCTAGGTGGGCCTGAACCCTTCCCGCACGACACAAGGAATGAGTGAACAAGAACACAAACCGAAGAGAGAGCGGACCCCCAAGCCTGACGGGCYGCGGTACGTACTGTGGCCACTGGTATAGTGCTGCAGCTTGTCAGTGTACTCAGAGTCCGCACGCTCAAAGCCCCGTCTTCTGGAAAGAAAGGGAGTCCTGAGTGCTGGGCACGAGTCAGGCCACGGCTGAAATACAGACTGCGAGAGCATGCCTTTTTTCCCCTTAATCTATCTCTCTCCATCCCCCACTCTTGCACCTCTGCCTCCCTCTCTCTCTCCTCGCTGCCCTTTCACACAGCCTGCTGGTGCCCTGTCTGGAGAYTCATGCAAGCGCAGGTCAGGCTCTCAGGTTGACCTACCTGTTGCACACAATCGCAATGACGACCACAGCAATGAGGAACACCAGTCCTGCCGCGGAGGAGCCAATGATGAGCGGCAGCTTCTCCTGGACACTGGTCTGGTATTCAGCTGATACACAAGGTGGAGGGAACAGGTTATTGCAGCGCAGGCTGGGTCTACGCTCATAAGTACATCAAGGCTAGAACAKGGGCCCGTGCACTGGCCTGCCTTTTCTGGGCACTGCTAACATGCTTCCTGGCATGGTTTTGGCTCGGGCCAGCTACCGTTGTTCTAGGCATTGCTCAGGGTCACCTGTGACAGGGACTGTTCCCCAAGAGCAAGGTTCAATGGAGCTATCCTTTTGGRGTGGGAAAGCTTAGGCTTGTGGATGCAAGCTCTACCTTAATATCTGGCTTCAGGGCCAGAAAACAGGCTTGGTCTGTTTTATTTAACAGTACAAATTTAGTAAATAAAGACACTAGCTCTGTATTTGTCACTGACAGCTATACAGACAAGAAGCATGAAATTTTGTTTCCTCTAAATCCAAACGAGTGAACAGGTCTCTGTGCCAACAGAGCTTGGGCAGAAATTGGCCTAGTCTGCGTGATTCCCTGCACGGACCACCAAGTGCCCATGCTTTTCTCCAGGTCCTGTATCAGGTAAATGCATCTGACTTGTCAATGATGAGACTACCAGCTAGGGGACCAGCACTGCTGCCAGTGCATCTCCTTCTCACGCAAGTCTCYCTGCAACCTTGGGTCCTACATCACCATTACACAGCAGCAGCTGAAGACTCACCTTCGGTCATGGTCTGGAAATACATCTTGCCGCTGTACCGGCCATAACCAGCTACGGTACGTGCCCGCACCTGGAAGACGTAGATGGTGCCAGCTTTGAGGTTCTGCACTGTCACAGTGTTGGTGGGGCTCTTCACTGTTGTTGAATTTAATTCACTCAGATCCTGTCAAGAAAATACAGATCTATCATCAGAAAACAAGAGTCCAAGCACCTGGTCCTGCTCCAGAATCAGGTGTTATATGTCTAGAAGGAAACACAGAAGAAAAGAGCAATGTAAATGGCGTAGGTTCAGTGAATAGGGAGACCATGGGGCTGAACAAAAAGGCCACTTTCCTGACTCTTCCCCCAGGCAAGGAGCCACTGAAGAATGTATATGACTAACTGCATCACTGGGATAGCACATGGCTAGAAATGCCCTGAGGAAGGTGTTAGCTACAAACTTGAGTTAGCTTCTCCAAACCTTGAACTCAGTGAGTAGGGGAACTGCTTCTATCTTCTGCATCCACTTTCTCTTAGCATTGTCCTCCTCCCTCATACTCTCCTTCTGTGTCTGATCCAACCTCAGACCCTTTCCATTTGCTCTTCCTCATCTCCCTTTGCTTGCGCAGTAACTAGAACCCAGCTGAACACAGATTTCTGGAATCTGGGTAGACAAGTCCTGCTACTATCCCTCTGCCCTGTTCCTGCTTTGCCATGGCTAGCTTTTAAAAAATGAGGAACCCACACTCATATTCAAAAGTGGCAATGAGASTCCTTTCAAAGTTTTGTCTTGCTCCTTGTGTGTAGTTATTTGTCCAGTTTGACAGCTCTGGCTTGAGCAGTCAATAGCAGTACAGATGGAATTATACCAGTGTGGGTAGTAGAACCATCACTGCCTCTAGGATTTGCATAGCTGTGCATACAGAAGCACCAGCGGATGGTCCAGGGTCTCACTGTGCTAACCAGAACTGCAGAGGGATGCAGAAACACGCCAACGGAAGACGATGAAAGAAGCCAATGAATGGGGTGCTTCTTAAGAGCAGTGGAAAGTGTCCCGGTGTCCGACAACTACAAAACTCCTGAAAATCWGTGCAAAAAGAGCAATGTGTGCAAACAGAATGATCTTCCTGGAAAAAAAAATTTCTTAGGAAAGCCAAGCTGTGAGTGCAGGTGACCATGAAAGGAGGCAAATTTCTGAATGTAATTTCTGCAGCTACATTGAAAGCGTTCATCCTTTCCTGTAATATCTCCGGTCTGGCAGGTCAGGCTGCTTGGCTGGATCACTGATTGGAACAGGTCAGCAACTGGCAGTTCAAAATCTGATTTGGCAAGTTTACCCGAGAGTTCGGGAAAACTACTAACTTCAAGCTATTGCAAAGGGCTTATTAAACTCAGGAACTCCCACTCTGCAAATATTCACCAGCCCAATGACACAATCTCATCTCTCATGTGAACTAGGCAGGGACTGGTAGAAAAAACACATCATCCCACTGGCAACCTGTTCTTTCACTTTAAATACTTTTGCCCTTTTACCCCTCTGAACCTCTCCTGCAGACCCTGGCATTCCAGGTGGCTTAAARATAAAGTCCCTTTGCCATCTCTCCAGCCCACCTAGCCTTGTCTTCTGCAGCATTTTTTTCTTCCTTTTTTTCCTGTTGTGGTTTGAGTTTGGAAATACTAATTCAGAATAACACACTTTTTACTTCCTGAGAGGTTTGATTCTGAGTCCTCATCTGATTCCCTTACCTCGAGCCAAATTTGAGCTAAAACTCAAGTCTGATCAACAGTGAAAAGGGTTTCTTGAAAAATGGATAGTCTTTGGAAAATGCCTGAAGGACTTGCAAAAACTGTTTTCCAAAAAGTCATGTTTTATCAGCCAAAAAAAAAAAGCCAAAGAAAAATGTCAACCAACTTCATTTGGCAGACAGCTCTTCTGTGAGTCTGCATGGCAACAATCTGCTGCAGTTYCTGGAGCAAACAGAGCCACATGTACAAAGCTAGTCCAAGGCTGGGTGCCAAATCACAGCACACATCTGATCTTGTGGGATCAGGTGYGTTAGAAGAGCTGCTCAGGTCTGGTAGCAGGGTGTCGCTGGCCACTCTGGGGATGGGTCCTGGGCACATGCTGGGAACTCACGGGTAACATGAAGGTTACACCYAGCTCTATTCTTACCTGTACCAACCAGCTGTCAGCTACTGCAGTTGCCCTTTCCCTTACCCTTCAGCCACACCACAACCTGTTAGCCAGCATTGCTTCCACATAGTAAAGGGCTCCTGCATCTCCTAACACGTTTGRGCTGAACGTCTTCAAATAATTGCAAAATCGGCAGCTTGCTGCATATGCTAAGCCCAACTGTTTCACCTAATGAGGAATGCTAATTAATCTTCGCAGTGTTTGAAACTGCACAAGCAATGCAGTCAGTCCCTGCCGTGAGGCAGGASAAGTTAGGAAACCCTGCTAGGAAATCCTGCTGATCTGCTCTTCAAAGGGGACCAGGCCTTCACGCAAGTTGCCACCACGGACTGAATGCACCTTGCAGAGCTTCAGAAAGCGGCCTTTGCATAGAAACGCTTGCCGCTTCTGCAGGCCGGGTGGGTGCTCAGATGTGTCCCTTGGTGAGGACGTGCAGAACTAGACCCATTTGCAAATTTTGCAAATCCATTCAAGAGACTTATTGTCCTTTGTGCATTCTCATGGAAACCATTTTCATCCTGCACATCATAATGATGCCTCTGTACAGGCATTTTAAATAATTTTAAATAATYGTTATTACAAGAATGTTGTTTATAATACAACAAAATATACTTTTGTTTCAGGTAATGCGAACACTCYCTTTGTTAACGCCAATGAACTTATTCTAACTTTTAAATTCATTTTATGTCTCTATACAGAAGAGAATCAATTCAAAAGGAAGAGCCAAAACACTTTTTATCTAAGATGCATATGYTACTATACTTACATTTGAACTGTTTTCATGCTAATAAAATATAATTTTCTAACAGGAAAAATTTTCCACTAGAAATAATTCAACCAAGTCCAGAGATATTTTCTGAACATTCAGAAGCACATGGGACAGTTTACAATAAAACACTTTGGAAGAAAATCACATCTGTACAGACTGGCAATGGAGTGAGAGCACACCTGGGATGTGTCACACACCGCATCCAGACTGAGATTCCAATTGCAATATTGATGAGAAACAGGGGAAGACCACAGCAAATCCAAAGCTATGCATTTTGGGATTGTTTCCAGGGATCAAGTCAATGGCTCTGAATTTTCAAAACTCAGCACTGCAATGGCTAGATTAATGTGAGATTCAATTCTGCCAACTAGACAGAAAAGGGAATAACATCACTATRTTGCTGAAAATGCAAAAATGGAGACGCCTGGAGGGACAACTCCGTGGAAATCCCTACTCAAAAGGGCAAATCAGAAGTCAGGATGCCTAAAGAACAGGATGGAGGAGACAGCGGAGCAGATTGTAGTACCACTGTCTGAGCAACTAGGAGGTGCTGACCAGCTCCGCTATGAGTCACGCCTTCTCCAGATGACACTGTAAAACTAGCGCCTGGGCATTAGAAGAGTGGTGGTGGTAGTTGCAAGTGAGATGCTCCCTTAATATGTAGATAAACTGGCACAGTAAATGAGGAGAGACAGTAAATTCAGAACTGGCTGAAGGGAAGCATCCCGCATCCAAAGCGCTCGACTCACYATCTGAAGTATGAGAAAATACAAGCTATTGGCAATTGCTGAGAGATCAGACTATGTGTGTATGACTGGGACTTCAGAGCTATGAGAGTAAAGGCTAACAAACACAGAGGCATTTTGGAAAAGAGACAAACCCACTGCCATTGGCCAGGTACTGACCTCTAGTTCCTGTTTATACTTTTTTTTTCTTTTTTCTTATTTCTTTTCTTTTTCTTTTTCTTTTTCTTTTTTTTTTTTTGCATACTTCTAAATCCTCTGACATTTGTTTGCTGCTGGACTGGATACATCTAAACTTTGAGCCAACAATTCCCTTCCAAGAACGACATTCATCCTGCTTGCAGGAGATAAAGACTGACCTTTCTTCTTCCACCAAAGCACTAGCAAGAAATGGACCAAGACATTCAGATATCRGGACAGCAAGAGCCTCAGCACCGGCACGTGGCACTGCCCCTCTTCAGCAAGCTGAGGGACCAAGCCTGGAACAGCCTCTCTGGCAGGGCTTGTGCTCTACTCGCAATCTTGCTCCCACGTAAGCCATTGCTTGAGTGCAGCTCGGGCCACTTATCCCTACAGCGAGTGACACGCTGTCCCCCTAATCTCCAAGAAGGGTGGCAAATAGCTGCTCATCCTGTGGTTGGCCACTAAACCAGGCCATGAACAGCAGCTTCCCCTTTAGACAAAAATTCTTTCTTTAGAGTTTCTCCCAGAAAACAGAGGAGAGAGGGAGGAAAGATAGAGGGAGAGAGAGTAAGAGAAAGTAAGAGGAGGAAAATGACCTCCCTGAGATCTTCTTTCTCTACTCAGAGTGTCCCAGGGGAAAGGACCCCTCTTGCTTTCCAGATCTGTCTTGTTACCTTCTCATCCATCTTGCTACGTATTCTGGGATCATTTCCAAGGGTCAAATAAATGGCTGTGATTTATGCAATATAGGTCAGGACCTATTTAACAGCTTACAAAGAAACTCCCCCCTCCCTGTTCTCCCTCTGGCTCTTGGTGATGAGAAAATAGGTCACAGGCATGCAGTGGGGGGGATTAATCATTTCTTCCAGCAACTGCTGGGAAAATATTTTCAATCCCATTTAATCATAAAGCTTTTTAATTAGTTTGCAATTTTTAATGTATAGTTTATAAGCTCTAGTGCAGGGAGGCAGATTCCTGGAAGGAGAAATCTGTTCCTCGCTCCCCATCTCCCCTGAGTAGCACGGGTGCAGTCTGCAGCCACAGAGAGCTTGGCAGGTCCTGGGAGTGCATACCAACATCAACATGGTCTTCAGGTCCCTCAGCAGCCATGCACTTTCTGTCCCTTGATTTCCTCACATCCCATAAGATGCATACCCTGCCACAACCCTGGCTTGCTGCTCTCTCTGCCCTCTTGGGCAGGTAGGAGGTGGAAGGGGCACTCTGGTGCAACAGGTACTCACCACAGGAGTCCAG
Organism: Rhea americana; assembly: GCF_003343005.1. Classification (NCBI taxonomy): domain Eukaryota; kingdom Metazoa; phylum Chordata; class Aves; order Rheiformes; family Rheidae; genus Rhea; species Rhea americana. The sequence goes on from NW_028186317.1 coordinate 354,293, forward strand.
CCCAGCTTCTCTTCGGCACAACACACAGCTACAGCGGTTCAGACTGCCACACACAAGTACCGAACTCACCTTTAGTGTAAATGCACTGACTGACAGCATGCCACCAAACCTCAAAGACTAGCCAGTTAGCTCGTGTGGTCCACCTTGGCACAACATGTGCTCTGTGGCATCCCTACCTTTCCCATTCCCCACTAATGGCCCAAAGGTGAAGGRAAAATTTAGGCCCTGGATCTGGACCCTGATTACCTAGCTCCCCCCACGACTKGTCCACCTGCTGCAAGTACTGGACAAGTGAAGGAAGAAGGTCCTCCAGGAGGACCAAGAGACTTCCATTCTCTTTCACACATACTTGCRATACCTAAGCAGCCAACATCGTCATCACACCCATTGCTGGGCTCTGAAGGGATAACAGGCACTGCCACCCACAGGGACAACTGCAACAAGAAAAGCAACGTCTTCATGCAAAGCTTTGCACCACCTTCTCCCTTATGGGCCCCTTACGGACTCTGCTGAGGTCCTGTAGTACCTTCTCATAGTATTGCAGCTCGTAATCCAGGATGACGCCGTTGGGTTGGTCCGGCTGAGACCATGAGAGGGTAATGCTGTCCACGGTGCGACTGACCTGATGCATGATGGAAACAGCAGAAGGAGCTGGAAGAGAGAGASAGARAGAGASAGAGWGGTCTCAGTCAGATGCTTGCACAGGCAGGACCTGCATCCTGTGGCTGGGGACAGGAGGGTGGATATTACTGCTACATGGCGCTACTGAATTCACTTCCAGCACTGGCAAAGCCGTCCGGGGGTTAGGAGATTCTGCTTTTTGCTGTTTGGAGAAAGCAGTTAGGGGATAACAAAACATTTCTACTGTTCACCAAGGGTTTGTAATTAGGAACAATGWAGGGCAACATCTCTGGCAGGAAAGCTGAAAAGAGATCATTCCTCTCCCAGGCGAAATGAGCCCAGGGTTGGAGCAAACGCAGCCTTGTTGCTCTGGAAAAGTGCTACCGGCCTAGCAATACACAGTCCTCCCTGCTCGCCATAGGGAAGTAGGAGGTTTGGTACTCCAGCGTTTGCATAAAGAAGCCGTGTAAGGCACAGACAGATAGGAAGCAAGCAGCTCCTCCGCCTTGGTGTGCTGGGTCTGCAAGTTGTGCATGCCAATCAAGGGAGGTGCATTCAGCAGCCTGAGCAGGCAACATAAACCTGACCTGACATGCTGACAATGGTGAGTCCTCCGCCTTGTCGGTGTCCCCTGGAAGTAAYGTATCCCCCCAGATGCCACTTGTTCCACCAAGCACAATGGGACCTTCCAGCAGCTCCTCAGACAACCCTGCCAGCTGCCCACCCCCTGCACTGCCCTGGGTTATCCACAGGCTTGACACGCGGCCAGGTAGGAACACGGCAGCCCTAGCTGGTGCTACGCTGCGGGAAAGCTGTCCTCCAGGGACCTGTGCCAACAAGCAGATGGGGCAGGGGGCTCACAGCACGGAGCTGCCACCTCTCTAAGAAACCCTGAGCGAGCCTGATTCTGCTTGCTCTGGACCTGGCGAAGCTGCATGAGCACCCTGGTCTAGTTTTAATCTTGTCAGCTCAGGTGTTGATAGCAAAGATGCCACAGCAATGCAGGCGTTCACCTCAAGCCCTCCACCCTTGCACGAGGGGCTGACACACACACACGCCCCTGCTGCCTCCTCCTCGCTGGGGCTGAGACTGGCAAGATGAGCGTGCCTCCTTGCCTACCCCACACCCAGGCAGCTGACGGCACTGCTGACACGGCCTCCACTAATGTCAGTCTGGAGGCCACCTCAAATCTCAGTCGGTGTCAGTCTGGCCTTGGTGACCTCAACCTGTTTCAATTCAGCGTGGGAGAGGCTAACCCCAGCATAGAGTTAGCCCAGGAGAGCCTGCCAGAACCGACTCACTGCATCGGCAGCTTCAGGGCGGAGGGGAACCCTCAGGAGGTGGGAGAGAGGTGGAGAGCAGCAGTGAGAAAGCTTCCCCATCACTCTCATCACGGGCCTGGTTACAGATGGATGCAGAAAGGCTTACACTCAGAAGAGCTTTTACCAGGTCCAATCCTTTCAATATTTCATGGAAGAACAACTCATTTGACAGCTCTGAGAAGCAGTTTGGAGGAGCGGCACACAAAGTAAAGCACCTCTCACCCATCACCAGTCCAGTTCCCCTTGGCATCATGAACAGTGGCAGAAACCATACCAGCTGAGGACTTGCCACAGGGCATTTCTCAGATTGCACTGCTTCAACCAACTTGGCTGTAGCATGTCCAGCACAGCACTGTAAAGAATTACAGCTGAGCAACCCTTGTCAAAACATACCACCAGASTACATTTTCCTGATCCACTGACTTTATCTCTTCACTTATTTACCAATTTGCTGGATTCAGTCAACCAGACCAGTGTAGCTCCTCGGAGGTGTACTACCTGTGGGTCAAGGGGATTAGGGGCCAGGTGTGGGAACAGCAAGGGCACCACAAAAACCTGCCATCATGCTGCTGCACCATTTCATTTCACCCGCCCCGGTTTCCCCAGTCATGAAGCAAGGTAAAATATGTGTCAGTCTCAGCAAGGTAATGGAGATCACTGGGTATGACCAGCCTTTCTTAAAACTGAACGAGGGCAAAGAACAGATACCATGCCGAGGTCTTCATGCACTGTTACTCAAGCATCCYCTCATCCCAAACTCAAATCCTCCCATCTATTTCCAGTCAAGCCAAGTCTTTTGAGACACAGTCTTGTTGCTCACCGTCTGAAACTCTGTATCATCTTGGATCTTCCCTAGCTCTACGGCATACAGTAAAGCTTCCTTCTCTCCTCATTGCCCCAATCCTATAGCCCCAGAGTCCATATTCGCAAACTTCTGGGATGAGTTTCTCATGCTGATGTTAAGACAAAACACTGTTAACTTTTCTAGTTCTTGTCAGTTGTTGTCAGAGATGTTTCCTCATAGAATTGTAGAACCATAGAATCAGTAAGGTTGGAAGGGACCTCTGGAGATCATCARCACAGACTTCACAGGACACCTGTAACTCCCAACAAAAACATTTCTCCCTCTGTGGAAAAAAGCCTGGGAATGAAGATGAGACCAAGCTCCAGACTGCCCTACAGCAGAGAAGCATGAGAAAAAGGTTGGGACTGGCCCRAGATAGGTACAGAGTCTGTGGGTTCTCTGGCACAGCTGAACTGTATGTATCCTGGGAACTGATCCTACAGTCATCTAGACTATGCACATCTAGATCTGTCCCATGACACAGCTGGGATGTGGCCCCATCCCATGATTTAAATACAGGCTCAGTGGCTGACCTTGCAATTGCTCACCGAAAGCCCTGGAGAAGCTCCTTGGCTGCAGGTCCCTCTGGGGAAGAGTGAGGTTCCTGGGAAGTTCCTCTCTTACTCATGTGCTCTGCATGCCAACCTGAGAGTGTGTGGCTTCTGCAATGTCTCTCCTGCTTCTCCAGGCCACATCAAGCAAGTTCAAAAAGATAACAGCTACRGCCCTTTAAGTGTGAGTCATTTGTGAGCAGCCACGACCAAGGCTGCTTTGGTGAGCCTGCCCTCGTACAGCTCAAGTACAGCTCTTACTAATAGCGCCCAGTACACCGGAACACTAYAAAACATGGTCTTCATCACAGGTCAGTGAAATAGTTTGCAGAGAAAGAGGAATTAGGAGATATGCTAGAACTGAGTATCTGATTTTTAAGGCAATTTAGTGGAGTTAGCCAGACCTCAGAGTGACTTTCTAAAGTCTAGTCACTGSGAAAAGCTTTTGGCCAGATAATTGTACGAATGCTCAGACAGATGGTATCCGGCAGCTTTCATCCCCTGGAACAGAGTGGTTTCTTCAGAGTCAGCTGGAAAGTTGCATGATGAATTGTGAGTTTCTGACTCTTCACTGCTTCCAAGTTGCGAAGGCCCTGATTGCGATTCTCTGCTCTGCCGCTCAGTCCATGCATAAATACACATTATCCCTCTGCACTGCCACTTTCTACCTGGAAAATGAGGATAGCCATCATGTCTGGTTTTCACTCCCTGCCTGTCTTATCTAATTTAACTGAGAACTTTCAGGGATGGAGACTGTGCTTAGGAGCTTGGTCCCTCAGCAGTATTTAATGCATGTAATACAATAGTTATAAAGGAAGGAGATGAAAACAGAAGTTAATTCAGTTAAGGGGAACATAAAGAACATCCAAACTGGGTTAGTGGTACCTGGTGACACGCTTATCGCAAGGTCTGCTCCAGCTCTGACAAAAGCATCAGCGACCTTTGTGCACCAGTTTAAACTGTGATGTAGAAAGAGCTTTTCTGCCATGGGACACCGTGGAGTGACAAACACAACAGGAAAAAAAAAACTGCAAGAGATTTACACCTTGTGACACATGATGAACTCAGCTGAGCAAAGACTTCCTGATGGCAGAAATCTCAAAATATTTAAGCTCRCTTCCCTGAACTGTTGTTTCTGAATAAACTATACGCAGGGTTCCCTCCACTGGGTTTCTAAGTATTTCAAAGCAAAGACACAACAAACTGGAAAAAAGGAGCAAAAAAAGAGTCTCTGTTCTGTCAGGCTGCTTTGAGCCAAGATCTTTGCAGCACCTCCCGGAGCACAGCCTGGCTGCTAAAACCCAAAGGTTCCCTGGCAGCATTTAACCCAGCCCTGTGGGATCGGTCACCTTGTTCCACAAACAGTGACTCCTCTTTGTTCCCTTGCGACAAAAGAAAGAGATTTAGTGATCGCTTCCAGGTGCAGGCTTTGCCCAGCACCAAYGACACTCCCTTAGCGGCTGTTTTGCTTGGTTCCCCCTTCTTCAGTGAGGGTGTTTTGAGTTACTACGCATGGGGAAAAGGGATCTTGGAGAAGGGACCTGCGCCATGGCRCACAAAGCGGGTCGGATTTGGAGCATCCCAGCCCTCAGTGCTGCTACTGCTTTTGATGTCACCCACGTGAATGCATACACAGATGGTGTCCTGATGGCATCTCCAGGTGTGCGCATGTAGGATTCAAAAACTGAACAGCGCTTCATTTCCACAGCGGAGGGAAATTTCCTTTCCTTGACTGAAACCCTTGAACCTCACATCACTTGGAGGTAAAATGAATCATTCCAGTCCTTGAAAGGCCCAGATTTTTTCAAATCCTCTTGTCCATCTGGTACTGCCTCAGATTCTTTGGATAACTCTTAGTGGAGTCCTGTGGCTTCTCCAAATTGCTGGAGGCATAAACCAAGCCAAAACCACTGCTGGAGTGTAAAATACGCTTAATGAAAATCCACTGGCATAAAAAGGTAGGTGACCTGTCCCCTGCTGAAACAAAACCTTCATAATGCAGGCAGGAATGATGATGACYGTCTGCCACATTACAGCCTCTCTGGGGCAGAAGCCTGGGTGAAATGCTAGGAATACTTCCACAGGTTTGACGCCAACAAGCACAGCCAGCCCCCGTCTTGGCTGGGGCTTAGGGCTTCTGCAGTTTACCTTAATCCAACAGGCTGAAAACTGGAGCTGAGCAGACTTCACTGGCTTGGGAGCAGCTCTGTCAAAGACGGTGGATAAATCTCCAAAGGTGTGGTGTTGACATCTTTTCTTGCCCAGCTTTTCCRTGGCCTACAAAGCCCCTCACAGAGAGCGCGGACCTGTCTCAGCCGACAACTGGAAACATGTGAGAAGGATGGGGCTCAAGATGTACCCCATTCTCAAGCCTCGATGGAGCAAAGCAGTGCACCCATAACCTCTCCAAAGAGGAGAGAAGTAGAACTGCTGGGCTTTGCCAAAACCGTAACTACAGCTAAAACACCAGTGTCCTCAGAAACTACAYCGCCTCCATGCTACAAGGTCGCCATGCCCAGAGCATTGAAAAAATCCTCTTGCTATCCCAYGGTGAAGGCTCTCTCAGAGCTGAGACATCTAAACTATCTTTTCTTCACTGCTTTGTGCCTCTCTTCTCCTAGACCCCTGGCTGGATATCTCAGGGACTGAGGTGAAGTTCTTGGTTTTGGTAAAAGGACCTGAMCCAGCTTCATTGTCACCAGCAGGCAGAACTGCAGCCTGAAGAGCAGCCCAAAGAGCTCTCAAACGCTGCTGCACAGCAGACAAGCGTGGCTGCACCGGTGTAACATCCAGTGGGGCCGGAGCTGAAAGCCACACCTTGATTTGACAAGAGAAATACCAGAGCTGCAAGGTTGTTCAGCCTGCTGAGTATTTAACCACCGCATATACGGAGGGCGATGATTCACTCACACACACAAGTTTAAAGTCTTGCCAGCATCAAGGTGGGTCTGAAAGACATCCTGAATGAGTGCTCTGATCTAACCAAAGAATAACAGGAAAGGAGAGGCCTCTACTTTTGTTCTGTCTGTGTTTTGTACTATAGTCATGCTGCTGACGAAGCCTGCCAGTGAGACAGACCTGAATTAGGCATCATGATGCTTCGGTCTGTCTCAGGACAGTGCTTCTGGCCTAAGCTAATCAGCTTAGTCTAGGTGCCTAATTTATGCTGAAGCTCCAGGAACCTTAAACTGGGGAAACAGATGAACGTAGAGGCTTGAGAGCCTCCACACTTAGTACAGAGTGGAGCTGTGGAGGCTGAAATGTGAGACACAACATCTGTTTGTAGATSGAGCCCTTTGCTTTCTCTATGCTTTTCAACTCCTCTCAGTTCCCAGTAGCACTGCAGCTCAGCAGCACTGGTGGGATGAGACCACCGAAGTCTCCAGTCCAAACTGCTCAGAGCAAGATTATCTCCAACACCAGACCAGGCAGCTTTRGCTTTGTTTAGGCAGGTCTTTGAAATGTGCCAGGATGGGGTTTCCCTGGCTAAGAGTCTCTCTACATCGGTATCTGTTAGTCTTCATTGACTGGTCCCATTCCCATTCCAGAAATAAAAAAGAAGAATTTTTGCTTATAAAAAAACAATCCTGCTCTGTCACATTACTGTAAAACAGCTCCTTCCTTGTCCTGTCTCCCAATGACTCTAGTCAAGGTGCATTCAACTTCTTAAAAAACATTAAAATACTAAATACTACTCCAAAAATGTCGGTCTGGTCCCTGACTATGGAACTCAGGTTCTTCCAATGTTTGCTTATGATCCGCAACAGAGATGCACTACCCTCAGGCACCACAGCAAAGCCTCCCCGTTCTGCAGTCCTGCATCTGGAGTCCATAACAGTGCTGGGCAGAGGAAGCTGAGATGAGGACTTGGCTCTGTTTCCAGACCTGGAATTACTGCTGAAGGATGTGTGAACTGAAAAAAACATTTCCGTGTCAGTCCCCTGAGGATGCRTGAATGGGGTAGAGCCTGCTTGGTACCAGGTATTTCCAGATAACTAAGAAATGATGGTTTGCTGAGGAAAGGGATTCTTGTTTAATGTATAATATTATAATGTCCCTCCACAAGAGATTTTCGGTACTTTAATTAAGAATTTACTTAACCTGAGGTATGCACAAAGTTCTATGTTGGTACCATTGCTCAGTCTTCAGCTTGCTATGGCTGGTATTTGACTTTCGTATCTAATAGTTACTTCTTTTTGGTCTACCAGCTGTAAATGACAAAAACACTAAGAAAAAGGGAAGAAAACAAAAAAGGAAAGAAATCTGAGTTTTCTGAGAAATAGGTACATGTTAAGTAAGTGTAGCAATATCCCCCAAAGGTCATGCTGACTGCAAAACCCAAGGCAACTTGATGAGAGACAGCTCAAGAACATGTTGATTTTGCAGCAAATTGCAAAAAAATACCGTAACACCCAGGTCTGAACATCTGCACAAGGCTGGCCCCAGAACTGCCAGATGCAATCTGTCCCCCCATTTTGCAGCTAGCTCCCTACCTCCTTCACGTGCCAGGCCTGCAGGACTCAGCCTTTCACTCCTTGCCTGTCAGTGGGTCAGGGCTGTTGAGGTCCCGGTATAATCAAAGGGTCTCCATTCCTTTTCTGGCTTAGCTGGAAGAGTCAGGTTACAGGCAGCAAAACCCCTATCTCTGATCACTTTAATACCACTAACCCATGTCATGTCAGACAGAGTCAACATTTGCTCTGGAAAACAGTCATGACAAAGACAGAGCAAAGCCAACCCAGCCCATGGCCTCTCCTCAGGAACATTTTGAAATTATCCAGGGGGAAGAAAAAAAAAAAAAAAAAAAAAAGAGGTGAACAGCTGGGAGTTTTCCAGCATCTCCTCAGAGCCTTTCTGACAGATCTTGGTCCCTGGAGTGTCAGGTTACCGGGCTGGGAACTGCTTTTATTATAAGAGGGTCAGCAGGGAATTCTGGCATTTTCAATTACCCACATGCAGAAGCGGCTGTGATCTGGGGTCAGGATTAACTGCATGACCTCCGGCTGAAGACAGAGCGGCAGGGAAATGCACCGTGATGCTGCAAGGCACCAGCRAGTCCAGAGGCCAAGGGACAGGGCAGCAAGTGGGTAGACACTGGGGAGACGGTTACTGATGGAGCGTGGGGCAGTGGATGTCTGAGCTCCTGCAACCTCATTGCAAAACTAGCAGAAAGAGATCCATGGAAAACCTCTGCGCGAGGTGGGCCAGCAATGTGGCCCCCTGTCCCCCAGTGTATTTCTCCAGGCATTCAGCTTTACTGGGTGATCCATGTAGCTCCAACAAAGCTGATAAACCTACACACGCGGGGATGGGTTCCCCATCAGCATCAGAGCAGTACATTCCTCAGCACAGCACCCCAAAGATCTGGGAGCACTATTTATGTTTCAAGCCCTGGATGACATGAGAAACTTATTCTGCTGAGACTAAAGGGTGATTTTTGTGCAATGGTGAGGCAGGTGCTGTAGTCAGATTTGGCTCAAAGGCTTCCCAGACCCTGAAATCACAGGGCCTGGTGACATCTAGGCTGGGATCCAGGCTCTGGCAGTGTCCCAAAACCAGTGATTCAAATGACCGAAGCACACAATGTCTCTGTGCAAGGCTGCACACAGGTAAAATACTCGTGCCTGCAGGGCTTGGGTGAAGTCYGAAGGATAATCTGTCAGGGATCAGCGTAAAAGCCAGCCCCAGTCTCTGTCCTTCTGGGGTGTATGGCTGAAATACCCAGAAGGTATTTCCTTCTGGGTACCCAGAAGCAGACCTAGGTCAGATTTCCTTTGCTTCTTCTAATTCTGCTCCCTTCTGAAAGTTTCAAGGACCCCTGTTTCTTAGACATAGGAGTGAAAAGCCGGGACAAATCACTCTGCTCCATTCCCAAGTGCCTTGCCCCAGTGCTCACTCCAGGGACCTCTAATCCAAATAGATCCTAATCGCTTGCCCTGAGATGCTCCAGACCCACAAGGCTCCCAGCAGGTGACTGGTTTCTTACAGTCACTATGCTATGGTCCAGCCATCCCCTGCTCAGGTCCCATTGCTGATCTCAAGGCCCCAGTGCTTCATGCTCCCAGACTCCAAATACATGCAGGTGTCCAGTTTAAAACTAACCTCTTTGGTTTAAAACCTTCTCCATGTTCCTCTTCTCCAGGTAAAGCCACAAACTTTCAGCGGTTTTACCAGCTCAGGTTTCCACGTTGCCTTTTCTGGGTGCCCCCTTGAGCCCTCCTGCTTAGCACATGGATTTTATTGTTTGAGGATCCACTTTCCCTTCATTGTGTCCTAAATTTCTCAGGCTGGACTTCCTGGAGGCCGTGCCACAGACCTCCAGAGTGCCACTCTCTAGAGATCCACATTAAAATGTCCTGTGTAGCTATTACTGCTACTGGGTGCTTGCCRGCATCTGACAACATCAACACTACTGGCTTCAAAGCAGCTCCAAGAGAGGAGAGAGAAGATAACATGCTTCAGGATGCTCCAAAGGGCAGGGAAATTTTGCCYGAAATTCCCGCTCCAAAGAAAATAGAATAGATTTCAATTTGGGATGCTTTCCTCCAAGATGAGCACTGAAAGCACCATGATGAAGAATACTTTGATGAGGAAGGGAAGCTTTTTCTGATCTGGCATTGGTGACAGTCTGGCTGTGTGTGAGGTTGGACTAGAGACCTCCAGAGGCCTGTCCCCCAGCMCTTCTGCGTTTGCGATTCTCTGCTGTTGAAAGTGCTCAGTATTGCATGGACTATTAAAACGTTCATCCACTCCACCTCTGTGCCACTCTCCCTCCCCTGTGATGGCACATTCAGGAGCTATGTACTTTTGAAATCAATTATCTCCAGCAGAAGTTGGGGAAAGTGATGAAAAGTCACAGAGATGACAGCACTAGAGCTATTTAACAAACAACGTTCACCTTGGAGCATGAAAAGCCACAGGGCTGGGAAATTCACGGGAATTGCCAGAGCTCTAAARGGCTGGCATTTTACAGCTTGTGAGATTTTTATTTCATAGACTCCTGGCCTATGGCTGGCAAGGTAGCACCATGAGACTTAYACCTGTGTTGTTTGTGTGTGTTGAGTGTCTGGAAAAATTCCCATTAGGTTCTCCAGCCTCTCAAGTTTGTAATTACAAATGCTGTAAAATCTTAAAAATGCACTAGTGAAGTCCAAAGCTGGGTCCTGGCTCTGGCCTCATTTGAATCAACGAAGCCTTTGGTGTAGATTACAGCCTTTAAAGCAGCTCCTAATGCCACAAGCCCCGTAACTTGGCTCAGGCAGATGAAAGCTTTTGGCTGTCTTTAGGCTCTTTGTTTAACCGTGTTTGCAACCTTCGTTTGCACGCTGCCATCCTGCCCATGGAGGAGGGCAGGACTTTGTTCTCAGCACTGAGAGGAGATGCGCCACTGGCACTCCAGAGGATCCCGGCATCCAGCGATGCAGCCTGCTGGAGCGAGTATGGGGTCATTCAGCGCCAAGGTCATCCCCACCTCCTGGCCCACTCTCCGAATCGAAATCCTGTCTGCTCCAAACCAAGGCAATGGCATCAGCACAGAGCTGGCAGAAAGCAGGAAAGCTGGCAGGAGCCAGCCCTCTGCCCCTGCAACTTGCCCCCAGATTTTTGATTAAATGATATTTCCCCAGAAAATGCCAGTTAACTGCAAACAAAACTGTTCTTAGGAACATACCGATTTTGAAATTTTGAACTGGGACCAGAGAAATATTTCCTGATAAAAGCTTAGAAGAATGATGTCTGCTGTGGGACACCCACTTGGACCCACTGAGCCTTGCTAATTTGAGACTGAGCTTGTTCCCTTGCTGTCTTTCATGGCAAACTCTGCCAGGCTGGCTTCCCTCTGTGTGCAGGGAAATTTTGGAAATTTCAGCTCTTTTCTTCTGGAAAGAACATTTCCTGCCCAGCCCTACCAATGTAGCAGCCTCCTGCACGCTTACCAGTGGCAATGATGAACATGGGCTGAGCTGGGACAGCAGTGTGGATCTTCCTATCTGAACTGAGTCAGCCAGAGACTTATTTTACAGAGAGATCTAGGGGACTACTACACCATGGGGACTCTGAGATGGACCAAGGGACAACCAGCCAGCCAGCAGCACTAACATGATTTGATACAGCCATGCATTATGGTCTACATAAAAGCACCACTAATCAGCATCACCCCCCAAGCGTATGTTCAGCTATTTGAGCACTGTGACCCTGAAATACTTGCGAGCAGCACGTCTCCCTGCGTCTAGCCTCCTAGGTGTCTGGAGCCTCACATATCTGCCTCTGGCATTTCCACCTGCCCGAGTGCTGGCACTCGGAGACTTGTGCACAGGCAAGCCAATTAGCAGCGTAGACTGTGTTTGCTAAATACAACAGGAAAGATAAATCACCTCTTCCAAACATGCAAGCAAAAGGTGAGCTCCTGAGCCACTCTGTCAGCTCCCAGGACTCAGACACAGAGCGGGTGGCAGCACGTTGCTGGGAGAGGGGAGGCACTGATTCACCAGAGGGGACTTTCCACCCCATCCATCACRGACAAGCTTTTGTTTTCTGCCCAAAGTCATCTGCAGATGCTTTGGAGCAGGTTTCTGAAGCCCCAGGCAGGTGTAGGAAAAATGATCCTTGAACTCATGGAGTAATTTATGCAACTGGGAAGCCTGGGAGGTAGCAGGCAGAGCAGCCCGCAGAGCTGGTAGCGGGAGGAGAARAGCATCTGCTAGGAAAGCTTTAGCAATGCAGTTCATACCCTGCTTTGCCAACATCCCCCCCAACTGCCTGCTGCAGAAGCAGAAAGAGGAGCCCTGAAGAGCCAGCAGCTGGCCAGCTCCTACCATCTGGGGGCCCTGGCTCCAGAACGACTCTTGTGGGCAGAGAAGAAGGTACACCAGCAGGGCAGGGTCCCTCCCAGGTGTTCACTGCAGGCCACCGCAAATCTCTGCAGCCGGTTGGGAAGATACCGTGAGGGTGACAGACTGGGTCATAAAGTAAGAGGAGGGCAACAAATGTCAAGCAGCAGTAGACTTTAGTGGCAATGGCCCTGGGCATGATATCCACTACGAAGCAGAAGTTCACACCCTTGTGACATCTGGCTATCCTTGGCAGGGACCCATGGCAAAGATAGGTGCTGCTCATCTCCCCAGGCAAAGGACCCACACTGAAAGATACTGTCGTAGACCACTCGGAACAAAATGTAGGTGAATCAGAACAGGTTATTTGGATGCACAGAGAGAAAGATATACCACTAAACTTCGCTTCTGTGGATGCTGCTTCTGGTCGGTTTATCAGGAATGTGTATCTGGTGACACATTAACTGGCAGCCATACTGTGCTGGCTTCCCCGGAGTCCGTTTATAGCTCTTTCAGACTCTGTTTGCAGCCAAGAGCCTCTGACGTTGGACTTAATCCTTCCTTCTTTTCCTGTGTGACATACGAGTCCCTAACAAAAGGGATGCATTCCAAAAAAGCTAGATGTTTTAATTCTCCTGATCACCGGGAGGCCTTGAATTTGTCTCCGCATACTTTGGAGCTCAGAGTTTTCCAGTAAGCAGAATCTAGAGTCTGCTATCTAGAGCTGCCCTTCCGATGTGCTACTGGAGACATACCTCACGATGGAGTCTTTCACTTGCAAGCTTCCCAGGACATTCAACCTGCCCACAATGCAGATGAAGATGCTGCACCRCTCACAGTGGCAAGTTGCTCTGACTGCTTGCCAACGAACGGCCCCAAATTAGCAAACAGTGGCTACATGTTGTCACCAGCAAGGGGACTGACACATGGCACGGCTCTCAATTACTCAAGTGTCATTATTCCAAGCATCAGGCCATGCTCAGCATCTTGACCCTTGATTTCATCATGGCTCGTTCCCTCATAGGATGCTGGCATGACTCTCAACTTCCCTCTCAGCCACCCTCTTGGCACAGATCTTTTGTTCTGGCACGGCTGAGAAAACGCTTTTGGTGGCATCCAGTGTCTGTATGATGTGTTTGTTTTCTGCTGCWTGTCACAGTTCTTTAAGATGGGAGTGACTGCACAGGATGGAAAGGCCTGGAGCTCCCTCCTCGGTGAGCTGCTGAGCCTTGGGTGAGAGACACCATTGGCCTCCAGGGTGTAATGGACAGGAAACAACAGGGTGAGAAACCTTTGAGAGAAATGCAGCAGGGAGCTGAAAGCTGTGGGTCAAGGAGAAGACTTCTGAGACGAGCAGAGATCAAGCACAGCCAGGCCTCAGTGGCGAAAGAAGGTATTTCCTAGAAATGTAGTGAGGATCAGACAGCGTCTGCTGCAACTGGGAAAGCTGCTGAGTTGGTTGAAGTCAGACCTGGGAGCAAGGACATAGTGGGAAGGAAGCACTCTTTTTTTTTATAAGTTGTTTTAATTAATATTCTGCTGGTCCTTTGAAATTTTCTGTACTTTAAAATGTAAACTGTTATACTTTCTGTTCTAATAAAACCTACCCTTCTGAAGTTTAAACACCTTTGCTCCTTTTACAACACTGCAAAAGAAAGGYCCAGGAAACCACCTCAAAGCACAGTCTGACTCAGGCCCTCTCACATGTTCTCTTTAGATCAGYCTTCTAAGAGAGGTTGCCTGTCCTGAGGGGACTCGCCTCTACACTGTGGTGATACGCAAAGGGTAAAGTTGGGCAGTCGAAGGTCAGCTATCACGACGACAACACCGGTCGATGCAGGACTCAAGGCCATCAGTCCAGGAGGAACCAGTCCAGTTCACTCCACCTCTCCTTCTAAGCCTCATTAGCCTGCTAATGAGGATGCTAAGGAGGAATTTAATATCACCTATAACTACTTGGAGAACAGTTAACAGTGGGTGAAAACTAACTATTCTCAGCCATGGTAGATGGCTTATCAAGGTGTAGCAGCTGCAGATACAGGTTGGAAATGAGGAAAAGCATCTTCCCCAGGGAGGTGATGCAGTCCTAGGATAGGTTATCGAAGAGGTGAGGGATCTCTGTCCCTGGGGATTTCCAAGAACTGGCTGCACAAAGCCACGGCTGCCCTGATCAACTGCTGGTGACCGTCCTGCTGTAAGTGGGAGGCTGAATGAGACCCCCCAGTGGTCCATTCCACCAGCCCCGCTGAGATCATGTGGCCCAAATCATGCATAGCAGCAGGACTTTGCAGCTCCTGTCAAACTGTCCAGATTTTTTTTCATGAACTCAGGAATTAAGCCAATTGCACAGATTTAAGTCAGTGTGAAACACTCTGTTCAGCATCAGTATTATCTGTAATATGTGAATTTAGCTTTAAACAAGGCTGTTTTAAGAAGAGTGGCACTAAACAGAGACTCATACCGTATCCAGCAGAATGCAGGTAGCACATGCCCTTGACTCAGTGCCTCTTGTTATAATTATCAGAGATCTGGAAAAAGATGTAAAATCATCGCTGCTGAAATGTTCATAAAAAGTCCAGAATGGCAGCGTTGGGAACCATAACAGCTCTACACAGCAATGAGCACAGCTTGATGGCTAAGCCCATGAAAACAATTCTCAGGTTATGTTTGGGTCTGGAAACCAAAATGTAGGTCTTACTTGATGAATGGGAGACAGCATCTAGCAAAGCAGTGTCTGAAGGGACCAAGACGTTGCCATAGAAACCACGAGGGTATGAGCTCCCCGCACGGCTAAGCAAGGTAGCACAATCTTTGGATGTATAAAAGGGAACAGTGACTAGAGAAAGAAAAGTAGTTTGTTTGCAGTGAAACTGCTGCCGATTATAGCATATAATTAAACAAAATGATGATGAAGATATGAAAATGTCTGAAAAGAGCTACAGAAAGAGCCACATTCTGGAAAGCCACCTAATACCAAGCAAGGGTGATACCTAATTACCTCTTATTTTTCTATTTGCAGTCTATATCTACACGAGAAAAAATGTCCCGCTGTCATAAGGCAACAGCAAAATAAGTTCTAATGATATAAAGTGAATTTGTTAGTAAAACAGAGACCAGGAGCAAGCTGCACATTTTAAATGACAGCAGTAATTAATCATTGGAGAGCGACACAACAGCAATGATTGTAGTTGTCTTTGGAAGAACAGGAAGGTGAACTGTAGGTCACTCTCCTTGCCCTAACGCTTCTCTTTTGGGACCACTGTCACCATACCACCATGTCCACCTGCAAGTGCCATTCCTCTGGTCACACTCAGTACCTGCCCTTTGGTTGCTCTGCAGGGATGTTTTCCCCACTCTCACAACAGCATTTTCCTGAAATGCTGAAGAATTCAGGATATCTGAAGGCTAAAGATGTTACTGGTGACATAATATCTCTCCTCACTCTAGAAAGCACCCAACACAGGAGTTACACCCATGCCCTAAGTGATCACTTTCTCCCTGGGTGAACCAAGGCAAATTTGCCTTGCTTTCTAACACTGGCTTTCAGTGCACGACCTTCTCATTCATGTGCAGATGCCAGATTGCCATTTGCTGTCTGTGCACGCCCCTCTACTCCATCTTTTACAGCTTCCCGTCTCCTTCAAGTCTTACATCAGCTGGTGCCTCCGTGGAGACAGCACTTCTTTATGTGCCTGCCCCAGCCTGACATGCGCTGAGCACCACCCGCCTGCTCAGCTTCCAGCCTTGAGCTACCGCTGCGCGGATGCAAAAGGCGCAGGAGTCCAGTCCCAGCTCTCCAGCAGCTCTTTCCACCTACTGGGCTGGGAGAACCCCCAAGGTCCAGCAGAACGAGTGGTTCCACCAACAAGAAGCAAAGACAAGCCCTTCCTCTGTGGTGGGCCAACATACAGTCCTCTGCTCTGCCTGAGACTGAGCTAGAGGCCTGACCCAAAGCCTTCCCTTGCAAAACCAGACTGGCCAAGCACGGTCCTGCCGAGAGAGGCTGTAACCATCGATCTACTCCCACGGGGCTCATTGCCTCCCATCCCCCAGGCCACTCTTCTTTTACTAAAACACCCTCTATTCTCCTCGTCCCAGCTCTATCTTTGTATCTGCAGCTTCTGTTACCAACTGCTAATGATCTACATCAAGGCTGCCAGGCGGTGCGGAGTGTAAGCAGAAGAATTCAGAGCCTCTAATTACAGAGGAATTAGCAAGCAGACAGTTACTGTTTAGTGCTAATGAATAGATACATTAAGAGAGACATCACACAGGCTGAGAAGTGTGAGCCCTGATAATAAAGGAGTGTCAAAGAAGGAAAACACAAGGAGGAGGATCCAGGGGACTGAAAAAAAAAAAATCCATCTGCAACTTCAGCTCTTCCCTTGCCACCGAGGTGGAAGCAGTCACAAGCAGCGCATTAAAGTATCGACTACRCTACAGAACTGCCAAGTGTGAGATCCAGAGGGTAAATAACTCATCCATAGTGTGGAAACAACGCTGGGGGAGTACGGAGACACCTGCTAGGCAGTTAGCGCCCCAGCGCACTGTCTCCACTGGCCACCGGCAGTTTTTTTAAAGGAAGCTGCAACAACCCACCCTTCCAGACCAGTTTCCCTCTCAGTGTCATGTGTGGACATGCTCCTCTTCCTAATCAAACTACAGTTCAACACTATGCTAAACCTGCCTTTAGGGTTCTTAATACCATATTAAAAACACCATAGCCCCACGACTGCTGACTTAAGATCAACGGCCACCTTACCAGCTCCTGCGTCACCAAAACATCTTTTGGAGGTTACATCTATCTTGGCACTCTCCATGCCCAACCAGGTATTGCCCGCCTGTATTCTGTCACTTTACATTAGAGCAAGTGCCATCTGTCCTCTTGCAGCCAGCCCAAACCACATCTCATGCACTCCCAAGCAATCCTATGGAAGTGCAGTAGTCTACTCCTGCTCAGCATAGTCCTGAAGATCACGTAGTGTCTGGGGCAGCCTGCAGAACGTTCGCACTTACCACACACAGATTGCACACGTTCAGGCAGAGTGCAGAAACCCACCTGTTTCCACACAAGCTTGCACCATAATGATCTGCTTCCACTATGCTATCAGACTAAGCAAAGACTCAGCCCAAATATACATTTCAGCTCCAGATGGCTCCAAGCTGGACCCAGGGGAACCAGGATGGACCTTTCCCCGATCAGCACGTTTTCAGGGCATCCTGCCACCACCACAGCTGCTAGCTGGTGGCTGCTCGTGAATCTCCTAGGATGCTGTACTGCTAGCAACCCTGACGTGATCCATGTGGTCGCAGATACGTTTCTTACCAGCTTGGTTGGTGGTGATGTTAACAGAGGCGAACTGCGGGGAGAAGGGGCTCTGGTCGGTGACCCCGTTCACAGCCTGGATCTCGAAGGTGTACTGCGTGTGGGCGAGCAGGTCGCTTATGTAGATGCGAGGCTCCGTCAGGCCCAGCTGGCGCGGGGCGAACTGCACGTTGTCCCCGCAGCGCGTGCAAGCTCCGCGGCCGGAGCCACAGCTCTTGCAGATGATGTTGTACACCAGATCCTCCCGGCCCCCGGAGTCCCGCGGCGGGGTCCACTCCAGCATCAGGGAGGTCTCGTTCACGCTGGAGATCACAGCCTGGGGGGCAGATGGGATGGCTACAAAAGGAAGAGAGAGCAAGAGGTATTAGCTTGAGACCTGTCCATCACAGATCTGCGGTTACCAGTGCCTCCAGTTTTAGATGGGAAAAGAGAGACTGGTGTCTGGTATGGCTACTCCATGGTGTACCACTTTTGTCTATGCTGCAGCAGGGCACAGGAAATGTGGGATGTGAAGCCTGTTACCCTGCAGTAGCTCTTTTAGGTCAGCACCAGCTCTCAGGCAGGGATGGTGTTGGATGGGACCCAGTTATCTGTCCTGCGCCGCCTCCTTTTCCCATGCCCCAGGCAAGACTCGGCTCCTCAGCGCAGCCTGCAGTCCCACCGCAGGACGCACACGCTGAGCCYGAGGGCTTGGTGTCAAGGACATGTGGAGCAAGCTGAACAGGTCAGATGCAAGAGTGGGAATAAACCCTCGTCTTCCTTACCCAGGCCAGCCCCTGCTAATTTGATCACACGTCACCCCCCCGACAAAGTTCACTGCTATTTTTACAGTGTTTCTGATTCCTGCTCTTTGCACTAACCCTCTGGGTGCAGAGGTGGCATCCAGGCGCAGCCCCAGGGTGAAGTCACCCCAGGGCCCGGAAAAGCACAAAAGACACCAAATTTCTGTCCTTTTGCACGGGCAGCGTTTGCAAACACAGACTAGCCAAGGATAAGGAGGAGCCTGCGCCTGCTAGACCACTCTGGAAGAGACGTTCTTAGCCCCCTGGCTAGGGACATCCTCCGAAACCCCTCYGAGATAGAGGGGATGGTTTGGAGGGGCATCCCACAGTGCTTTGACTGACTTGTGTCTCCTCTGCCAGTCATGCATGCCCCCTCCCCAGTTGCTCAGAGCCCACATACTGGTGCACGGCATGTCGACAGGATCAGCATCTGCCCGGTAATATCCGTTTCGGCACACGCAGTTAGTGGCCCCTTCCGAAGTCGTCCGGCTGTTAATYGGGCAGTGAACGCATCCTTCGTCCCCTTGGCTGGCCTTGAACGTCCCTGATGGGCAGCCTGGAAGGGAACCAAAAGCGGCAGTGAGAGGAGAGCCCCAGCCCGCGCGGCGAGGAAAGAGTGCAGTGGGGGAAGGAGGGCTGCCGGGGGCYGCCTGGCGTCTCACGGAGCCGCCGGAAAGCACCATTTGGGGCTTTGCAACATCCAAAGCCAAAATCTGACAATTTGAAATAAACAGAGTGGAGAAAGAGCAGCTGGTTTGAAGGCCCCCACGAAGGCGGGCGCTGCTGCTCGCTCTGGCTGCTGAGACAGGGTTCCCACGCAGACGCCTTTCCCCCCAAACCCTCACACAGAACAGCTTCCAGTTAATAAGTTTTAGGATTTTAAAGAGCATTTTTAGCCATGACTGCCTAAGAAGATCCAAGTGGCTTTACTGAGTCTGCTCAAAGTCCACAATCACCAAAATCCTCCCTCCAACAGCAGCAGCCCAAGTATCAGTCTACGAACGAGGTGCACAAATTTCCCAAAATACTTCCCCAGCCTCCAACAATCTGTAGTTCAGGAACTTTCCAAGAAGGCAGCATATAGCTGCTGCTTTTCCATAATCAGTAACATACAAATTCTTTCCAAACCAATGCTGAACTAGCAGGACCACCTACCATAGCCCCAAGGTCTCACTCTTGAGAGAAGGYGATCAGTTCACAGCCTGTCACTCTGTGTGTGTGTGTGTGTGCTTGTGGAATTTGGGTTGTTTCCCTCCCCTCCCATTTACATCACTTTGTTTTTGTTTGTATATATTGAATTYTAATTGCTTTGTCATTCCCTGGCCACTCAGACTCATGAGGTCCTTTTGCCATTCTCCACTGTGGGATTTGGGCTGCTTGCTTTCTTCTAAAGCCTTTGGTGAGGGACCTGTCCTCCTGCTGGAGGCAGGACTGACTTTTGCAAAGCACTGTTGACTCTTCCTAAGTATATCACATTCATACAGGTGTCCACCCAATCTCCTCTTTATTTTAAGTTCCTTTTGCTGSTGCCGTTGCACATCACGATACTTAGATACCACCGCAAAGCTCTAAACGTTGGAAAGCCCTTTCTAAGGCAAAGTATYGCCAGCGTAAAAAATGCAAGCATTCATCTGTAGGGCTCTCTGCACTTACTCTCGGTTGCAACTTTTAGTTCCTTGTGCAGCATGTAAAGCCTCGGGGGTGGCAGGTGGTTTCTGCACTGAAATGAGTTAAACAAACTTCTGCTTCGGTTCTCTGCCAAGGCTTTGGGGAATGAGGCAGTTCAGTAGAACAGCCCAGGAAAAAACATACGCTCCGAGTTGCCRTAAGCAAGTGCTATTACAAGGAAGTAGGGCTTTTTTAATTGAAAAAAAAACTTGAGTTCTTTTTATTTTTTGTTTCAGTTTTCATCTCCCTTCCCTCAAAATTATACTGAGCTCCCAATGAGAGATCAGGCCTCCAGAGAAAGACTGTCAGCTGTCGTGCTTRCAAAGTCCCTTCTGTCTCCTAATGTAATGGGATCTGCTGAAAAAAAACAGCTTTTCCCTTCTTTTACGTTCCTGCATCTTTCCATCCTTGCTGTCCCTTATCCTCCAGGCTTTTTACTCCTTTTCTGACCCCATTCCCAGCATGTCTTTCGGTACAAACCCATCACAGAGTGTTAAGCTGTTGGGAGAGGTGACAGCTAAGTAGAGGAGTGATWGTGGCTCTGTAGTTAAAATGATAACAGGGTTCCTGTGCTAATACCGATTTTTTGAACATGCTAAGAACAAAACACATAATTGCTCTAGTCTGACATTCAAGGTGAAATATAGGGTTATTTGATCCAAGATGTTTTGAGACACAGGCCTCCTCCACCTTCCCAAAGTTTAAAAATAACAGCTTTCCTAYGAGGCTTCTTTTGCATCAAGATTTAGATACCTCAAAAAGATACTTACGCTGCAGAGATTTGGTGGCTGGTCCCAAGAGGAAAAAAAAAAAAAAAAAAAGGCATTCCTCGAGTTCTGCTTGGCACAGAGAGAAGAGCAGGGCTTATTCTTCACAGACTGACACCAAACTAGGTTGCTAAAATTCTCTGCGAGCACCTTCGGGACAGGGCGAACAGTTTTGGCAATTTTCTTCTTCCACAGGTGGTCCTGGAAATTTGGAATCTGCTTGATTTCTTCTTTTCAAAGCAAACAGCAAATCCAAATCGCCACCTCCATACWGGAGCTAAACCCCTGTCTATTAGGAGAGAGCCTAATGGATGGCAAGGTAGCACCACCTGCTCCAGGGCAGCCTGGAGGAAAAAAGCATCCAGTGGCTCAAATCCATTGGACAAACAAGTAGGACAGGCCTCATTTCCTCCTTACAGTTCCTCATTTGCAGCCATGAGGTCCGGGCTGCTTCTCTTGGGAGTGGGATTGACCCTGGCAGTGCACTGTGTTAAGTGAGGGGTTGTTCACACCAAAGCCGCTGCGCAAAGGATGCTTCTGCTACCTGATGTCCCAGCTTGAGGGGTTGGCCAGCCCTTGATTTGGTGGTTGGAGCTAGCTTCATTCCTGGTCTGCAGCATGGTCTGTCCCCCAGGAAAGGTGGCCAGCGGCTGTCCCCTGTGCTCATCCAGCAGGCTCTGCCACCCTGTCCCCCAGCCATCACCTTGCCATGAAGCCCCAGSACACACGGACTGGAAGTGCCATGAGGAACTCATCCCGCTGCCTCTCTCTAGCTTCCTTTCTAATTAACACAGCACGAGCTGAGCAGCAACACTGGCTCCAAACAGGCTCCTGTGCACTGAGAACTGCCCCGGCCTTCGGAGCACCCCCASCCCACTTCTGCAAACAACTTGGAGCAAACAGCTCCCTCTTGCAATAAAAGTCTCCAAATACGGCACCTTAAATCTATGATAATGGCTCTGATGAAGGGTCCTCGTCAGCTCTGTTTGCCTGGCTTTGTTTCTCCTGGCAGCCCTGTTCCACTCAAGCCAGGCTTTTTTAATGGCTGATGGAAAACAGGCAGCCCCGGCTTTGTCAATTAGGACCYGCGGAGAGCCTTAAATCCCAGGTCTTATCTCCCAGCTGCCTTCCTTCTCTTTCTAGGGCCTGATGCAGGGGACAGGCAGGCATGCTCTGAAGCCTGACCTTGTCAGCAGCTCCTGCAGTACGGGGCCCTGAAGGGATGATGTGCCCAGTGCATGGAGACCAGGAACTGGCTGCTTCCATCATGTCCTGCATCCTGCTGTCCTGTGTACTGCACAGTAATTTTTTGCACTCTCTCCCGGTGCGTTCCCAGTTCTCCATCCACTGAAGGCTGACCCTGAGGGTGGGGGTGGGAGGGAAAGGTGGCCCGAACCTGCTGCAAGCTCTGTTCCTCACTTCTGCAAAGCCCCAATTCAAACATGCCCCACTGAGTCCTGATACACTTCTGGAGCTGCATCAGAGCAGCTTTCGGAGGAGCTGCGAGTGTAAAGCCCATTAGTCAGCGCCCAGCAGCAGATTCCTCTCTGTCCTCAAATTTCTTTCACTTCATTAGCATCTGCTCTTTTAACACTGATATCCTAATTATCCAAGAAATCCTAAGCAAGTGTCGGGTTTCTGAGCCCGCAAACCATGGGACTGTCCTCCCCGACTCTGCAGGCAAGAGGCTGAATGGACACTAAGGGTTTGCTCTCATTGAGAATTAGCACAGCCATCATATCAAGGGAGGTCATCTTCCCTCTGCTAGGCACTGAGGATGCTGCCACTGGGATACTGTGGGTCTCCCAGTTCAAGAGGGGGATGGAGAAACCGGACAGAATCCAGTRAAAGGTCACCAAGGTGGTCAGGCCTGGGGCAGAGGGCATACAAGAAAAGGTGCAAGGATCTGGGCTGGGTTAGCCAGGGGGATCTAATTTCAGCTGCAGCTACTGTGGGGCTCTCACAAGGGAGACAAACATAGGGATGCTAGACAACATAGTAAGGGCCAACGACCAGAAGTTCAGGTTGGATGTTAAGAAAAAGCTACTTTCCTGAACAGTGGGGCAGCCCTGGGATATGTCACAGTGAATCTCCTTCCTTGGGGGTCTGCAAGACTGAGCTAAAAATCGTGACTGCCTTGACCTAATGTTGGTGATGGCCCCRCTGAAAATAGGAGGTTGGACAAGAGGCCCAGAATGCCCCTTCCACTAGCACTTCCAGGTTTCTGCTAATCCTGGGGGAAGGGAGGGATATACATGAAGTTGTCCCAGGCAGAAGAATATTAACTCCAACCAGCTCTGAATTTAACCCTTTTTTCCTTTCATTAACTGTGCTGTCCTTCTTGTATTAAAAGATGAGGGGAGTAAAATGTCTCAACTTCCCCAGGCTCCTCACCATTTTACCCATCTCGGCCCTTTCTTCTATTTCCTTTCACACGCAACTTTTCTGCGACCCTCGCCATCTGTGAGGTGCTTCATTCTAGCCTCCTGCCTGCCCATGTACAGGACTCGTACGGAAAGATCCCCAGGTATCAACAATGTCACATTTTCCCATATCCRTCTCCTTTCTGTTCCCTGACTCATATTTTCAGCTCTGCATCTGAATGCTTTTCTCTGGAGCTGCCTACTGTGACACCAAGGTTCCTCAGACCAGTGTGGTGTGAGTGAAGGTCTCATGGTTCCCCTCAGATGTATGTTAGCTCTGAATTTTACATGTTACAGTCTGCACATTCCCATAGCCCAGCCTGYACAGCTTCCTTGTGACCACACTAGACAAAGACACTTGGTGCCACCTGCAAACATTRCCCATGTCTCTGTTACTTTCCACACACCCTCGTACCTTGAAGTCTTGTCTCTTTAGCAAAAGGCACTGCCAGAGGCCTCTGGACAATCCAAAAGTGCAATGCTGCCTGTGCTCCTTAGATCCATGTACATGTCTGACACAGGTCTCTCCAGCTTGGCCAGCACGCTGCTATACAGGAAAGGATTCAATCCTGCWCTGGAGAGCTACAGATGGGAGGCAGTTGGTAACACTCAGGCCACTTGGACTTGGCATTAGAGTTGGCTACTGAAASAGATAGGACCTTGGGCTGCTAGGTGCCAGCTCTCTGCACCCTGTCCTTCCTAGGACAACCTTCCTCCGCACAGAGCACACTTCCTGCAATTTCCTTCCTGATAAATCTAATCAGCAACCTACACTGCTACCTCATACTTGAGATAAGCAATTAATCCCATTGCCAGGTGCTGTCACTGCCAACAACACTGATGGTATTTGGAAAGCAGAGGATATAAATACAGAAGGGAAAATAGGGTTAAATGAGATTAGCTGAGGCGGAACATGGAGCTCAGCTGACTTCTGTGATGTGGATTAAAGAGTTGTCAATAAAGGAAGAAGTTACAATGCAAAGGTACCTGTTTAACCCAGTGATTCTCAACAACGCCAAAATAAAAGCTGACAGCACAGGCCTGTGAAAGCATCCTCCTGCTGCTAACAGGTTTCAGATAGTTCCCCATGCTGCTCATTGCAAAGCATGCTGCACCTCATTGGCACTTTGAGTATACCCAGCTGAGTCACATCAGCTCCCCAGCACATGGGTACAACTGCTTCCACCTCACAGTCTGAGGTACTAAGAACTCAAAACCCACATCCTCTGCTCTACTGCTCCCTAAAAATGTCCTTGAATCACCCCATCTTCCTCTGAGCTTCAACCCAGGGTGCCTTCAGACACAGCTCCCTTCGCAGTGTCTTCCTCAAGGGCCTTCTGTGCTGTACCATGCTTGGCAAGGGGACAGAACAGGGTTGCAGTGTGGGTGCTGAGGGACAGGACCTGGTCTGTTTGCAGGTGCAGAGAGGCAACACGAAGTCAGTGTGGGGCTATGAAGGGACCCCAGCACTGGGGTGTCATACAGATACAGACAAGCCTTGGTAGGACAGGATGACATCCTGATCGGGGGCTCCCTCAAAAAGCACAACAAAAAACCCTGCAAAAGAGAAACAGTCCCTGATCTTCTAGCCAGGCTGTCTCTCAGGCCAGCCCAGAATGGGCCCCAAAGACCAGGAAACCTGGATGGTCCAGGAACTCAGCCTGTTGGACACAGGGATAAATTGATGCTGATCAGCACACACCAAGTCTGCAGGAGAGCCTGGGACAAAGCCAGAGCGTTTGCAGTCAGCCGCTTTCCTGTGRGAGCGTGCCCATCACCTGCCTGTGTGCTACACAGGAGAACCTTCAGGCAGGGATTCCCCCAGTCTGAACCCTCTCAGCTCCTCTCCGGCCCCCGTGCACCAGCAGCACGGCAGGCTTCACGCCAGCAGACCAGAATCCCTCCCGTGGCCCGAGTCCTTGGCCTCGGCAGCGTTCACAAGGTCATCTCCCTGCTAGCGAGGCTCAGAAGTTCAAGCATCTGGCCGGACCGCAGCACCTGTGGGCACGAACACCTGCAAACCCCCTTGCTGACCTGCTCTCGGCTGCTCATCCATCAGCGATGATGGGATTCGCCTGTCACTGAGAAACACGCTTGGAATTTCTTACCTGCTCAGTGAGCCCAGTTAAGCCCACAGGCAGCCTCCCTGACCTTCTGTAGAAACTTTTAAGAAATGAAAAGCCTTAGCGCAGAGGGATGGGGGTGCTCCCAGCATCCTCAGGTTATACAAGACAAGGACTGAGGAATAAGCCTTCTCCTGCTAGAGCGGTTCAGTTAAYGCCCAAGGACCAATCTGCAAGACTGAGCCCAGCATCCAGTGGGGTTCTCCTGGCATAAAGCCACCATGCTGGAGATGTTGGGCACTGCTGGTCTAGAAGCATTCCCCATCCCAGCTCACTGGGAAATTCAGAATACTGCCAGCACCTGCACAATTTTTACCCCTAAACCTTGTCTCAACACCTTGGAATGCACATAAAGACCCAGAACTTCAGGTGCTGGAAAATGGCACTGCCCCATGGAGCCCTTGGGCAATTTTCATGGAGCAAAGCCAGCCTACACCAGATGAGGTGCCGAACCATGAAGTTATTTTTGTACAGTTATGTGCTAGTAGATACATCAAATGTCACGTACTACTTATTCAGCCTCTCACTTTCTTCTAGTGCAGAGGATGGACTGATGTGTTTTCCAGCCTCTGACTACAGAACTGTAGGTGTTTTTAATGTTTTGCTTTTGCTTCCTTAAAATACAGTAATTTGTTTTATTTTAATATTTAAAAAATGTTTTCAGGGCAAAACACATGCCCATTTTAAAACAGATATAAACACTGCAGTGTTACATTCTTAAAGGGTGCTTGTTTAGATGGTAAGCCATCTTTCTCCAACTGGTCTCCAGAAGAATTTAGGACTTTCACATTTTGTTACTTTGTTTGGTCTTGTTTAAATGTTGTTCCAAAGCTTCTGCCTGGGAGAGCTCTGTCTCCTGAGGGTGGTATGTTAACCATTATGGGAAAAGGCTCCCAACCTTTTAACGTAGGGAAGGAGCAAAGTGAGCAAGCAAGTGGTGATATCAAAGTTGCACTGATGGAAAACCCCTAATCCTATAAACCCTTCTTGCTTTAATTGGTGTTAAAACAAAGATAATCTTATCTCAGCCCTATAAAAGAAGGGATAGGGTGGACTCTCTAAAAGCCTCTCTAAAAGCCCTCATAAACTTGACAAACATTCCATGTTTAGAGCCCGAGGAGAATGGCTTTAATCCTAAAGGAAACATAAAAGTAAAAAGGGAGCTTTCCTGGACGAGAGCCCTTCCAAGTGTCTGGTCCTCCCAGCCGTTCTCAGTCCTTGGGAAGACAGCTTGACCCACGGGAAAGCAGGAGGTGAGAGTGACTGACAGAGGCACCGGGGAAACAGAGCCCAGCAGACCTGCTCTGCTTCACTCCGGCAATTTTCACAAGACACTTCCTTAAACAATCAGCTCTTCCGGAGGACGGGAGTGAGAAGGTCTGTGGGTCAAGCTCTGCTCCCACAGGCTGGTGCAAATCTGGAGTTGCAAAGCTGGAGATGGACAGATAAGTGCATCCACAAATAGCAAATACAGGGAGGGGAAAGAGCGATCCAGGGGAGCAGAAAAGCCAGGGCTCACCCAGACTCTGCACATCTCCAGACATGAGCAAAACCAGGACACGGCCCCCACATGGAGGCGTGCCTGCAGCTCCAGTGCCTCCAAGTGTATCCCATCCCTGGAGCTGCGTTAGGCAGCACTACGGCTTTCTCAAGCCTACCTGAGCAGGGGAGGTGAAACACAGTGGGAGCTGCTCCTTGTCATGGCAAAAAGYGCTGGGTCTCCAAGCCCAGGAGACCCAGCGCTGCCGTAGGTGTTATGGTGGAGCCCACTGCTCCAGAGATGGCTAAGATCYCTGTCCACAGCTGCCTGCTTTGCTACCAGCGATGCTTGAACTTGCCTTCAATCCACTTCAGTTATTCCAGGTGCTGGAGAAGCAGGCAAGTGTGGAAAGGGGAGTGGTGTCAGGGATGGGGACAAAGCTTGAGACTTGCTAAAACAGAGTTTCTGAAGCGCACTTCTGCCTGACTGTGAGGCTTTCTCCCTCTAAAACCAACAGGTAGGAGTTTTGATGGCATTATTTCCCAGTTGCTTTCTCTTGACTTTTCATAGCATGAGGAGAGGACGTAGAGCAGTGCCYTCCCACCCTGAAGGGCTACGCTCCATCTCCAACAGGCACCGTACAGACCTCCCTTAGTGCCATTCCCAAAAGCACCTTTTCAGGGCRCAATAAGCTTTACCTGGTGGAGAAGAGAGTGGGCTGGAGAAGTTAGAGTGAGCATATTTAATCATTACATTTTAACACTGCTTAGCACCCAGTTTAGACAAGTTTAAAACATGCCAGCTGGTGAGATGCCAGCAGCCGCTTTCCAGATGACAACATTGTTCTTTGCCGGCACTAGGTGCTGAGTGGAGCTGGCATAAGGGCTGATTAAAAATGGTTAGTTATCATGGTTTAAATCTCTTGGGGTGTAGTTACACAGTAACTTTTCTTCTCAGCCTGCAGTGAGCAGAGAAGCTGTAGGCAGGCAATATCGCCTTGGAGCAGAGGTCACACATTGCCAAGGGTGGCTGCACACCGTGCACCTCCACTTCCAAAAAATTCCTCCAG
Organism: Rhea americana; assembly: GCF_003343005.1. Lineage (NCBI taxonomy): Eukaryota > Metazoa > Chordata > Aves > Rheiformes > Rheidae > Rhea > Rhea americana. The sequence continues at coordinate 382,097 of NW_028186317.1, forward strand.
TCTTGTAACATATTTACGAATGACAAAACCCGATGAGAACCAGCCTTCCTCCAAAACAGGCTCCGAAGAGCTGAAGCTGCCCTAGGACCCCTGTGCTTTCACTGTGCAACCCRCCATGGCCTGGAAACTCATCAGGGACTTGAGCAGGGTAGGAGTGCCCTTCTGGAGAACTCGCATGTGTCAAGTTTTAAAGTGGGTGAGAGAGACAGAGGACATGAGATTAGACTCGGGATCCCAAGATGCCTCTCCTCACCTCCTCGTCCTTCCCCTGGAACAGCCTCTCTGAATCCAAAGCTCTTCTGTATCTCAGCTGCTAAACCCTGCTCTGTGCCAAACCTCTAATGAAGCAATATGAGCTCAATGTCAGCAGCAGCCTCTGAATGATGCAATGGACTCCTCATTTTGGCATGGTGAGACTTTCTTGGAGCACTGTGTCCAGTTTGGGGATCTCCAGTACAGCCAAGATATTGKCACACCAGAATGAGTCCAGTGAAGGCCACCAAGATGGCTAGGGCTAGAGGATGTCATGGATGARGAGAGGCTGAATGTCAGGCTTGTTTAGATTGCAAAGAGAAGGCAAAGGAGAGACCTTATTGCTGTCTACAATGACCCAATGAGAGGGTGAAGGGAAGATGGAGCCAGTCTCTTGGAAGTGCATGAGGGTAGGATGAGAGGCAATGGACACAAGCTGGAACATGGCAAATTCCACCTCGATATAAGGAGAATGTTTCTCACCAAGAGAGACGTCAAATATTGGAACAGGGATCAGGGAGGTGGGGGAAATCTCTATCCTTGGAGATATCCAATGCTCTACTGYGCAAAGCCCAGAGCAATTTTTCTAGACCAACCCTGCTTTGAGCAAGGGGCTCAAGAAGGGACACTCAGAGGTACTGCTCAACCTGCACAAGTCTGTATTTCAAAACATCAAACCGCCCAACCATGCTGGCAAGGCTCAAGACAGTTCCACCACCATCTTTATGCACTCTTTCCCAAGGGACCGACAGATGTTCTCCTGTCATTCCAGCTGCCCATCAGTTGCCCGAACTTCCACTTCCCAAGCTTTTAAATATGCAGCCTGCTCCCTGCTCGACAGACTATTGCCGCTTGATTGTACAGATACATGCACGGCAAATGGTGTTATGCAAACATACTGCTGGCCTGAATGCACGAAGAGCTGCTTATATCCGGAACGCAAAGGTCAAACAGTTGTTTGTACGAACAGCCCAGGGAACAAACTTGCTTTTTCACTTTGCTTAAATTCACTGGCTTCACTAAATCAGTCACACTCGAAGATGACAGTCCCTTTCTGCAAAGCAGAGTCCCTTGGAGCTGTCACCGCGGATACCTCATAGGCCACGGTGCCAATCTGCAACTTTAATTCCATTTCAGAAGTCCATCTGTCCCTGCCACCTTTGATTCACTCACTTCCGAACCGGCACATTTCTGGCCCTCAAGTGTCTTTAAAGCTTCCCAAACGACCTGAGCTCCAGCAGCCTCAGCTGGCAACAAGCCACTGTGGAAATGCACAGCGTGAGTCCGGGGGCTCTTTGTGTCACCTTGCATGCAGACGGCAGAGAGGCAGGGAAGGAGGGCCACATGGGGACCCCTGCAGGGATAAGGTCCACCAGCTGCCTCAGAAGGACAACCCCAAACGGACCTGCACAACCCGCAGTCCCGAACAGGAACCAAGCAGTCCAACAGGTTGGCCCCTCTCTSCAGTGCAACGGGTGCCTGCAGGCTTTCAAACCTATGGGTTTCGAGCTTGCAAAAGGAACTGCAAAAAACAAACAAAACAAAACAAAAAATGAAACTGCTGTGCTTCCAGCCACCTAATCTGTRTCGGCAGAAAAGCCCATCATTAAGCAAGGTTGGAAAAGGAGAGATGGGAAAGCAAGGCAGACCATGAGCGATGGCCCCTCTTTCTAGAGAGGGCATAGCTAGAATTCCAGCGTCCGTCATTACACAGATCCTCATTTATATGGTCTGTCTGTCTGTCTGCGGCGTTATTTAAGAGCAGTCAGCCTGGTATCTCAGCACTGCAGATGAAATAAARCATGAAAAGTATTCCAATCAGAAAGATTCATGGTGGGGAAGATTTTTTTTTAAAAGCTTGCCAGCTTGAGTGCTAAAAAGTTCAAAAATGGCAGAATTAAAGCTATTTGAGCAGCCCCTTCCCTCGCCCCTCAAGCTCTCGTCTGCGTGCATCATTGCATAGACGTTTCTTTTTCTCTGCATGTGCACAGGATGGACAGGACATGAAAATACACTGGGTTTAGCAGTAAATGGGTAGTCGCGTGTATACGGGCTATTGCTGAGTGACCCGTTGGTGGGTAAAGCYCAAGAGAGGGAAGCAGGAAAAGAGAGAACCACCGGGCAAACGAAACCTGTCCAGAGAGCTATTCTCACCCTGCCTTTTCTTGACTTCCTGCAAAATGAGGACGGCTGCACGGTCCAGCTCTCCTCCGCGCCTGGGAAATGCCGAGACTTGATTTTCTTGTGCAGACTTCTGAGCATGCCTAACCGTGGCTGAGGTCAGCCTCTCTTGTGGCATCATTAAACTGAGAATTCAGGGGACACTAAAAGTTCAAGCTGACTCTGCTTCGAGCACTCTTAAAGCTTTTTTTTTTTTCTTTCAGCCTCGTTTTCTCCTCCTGTAAAATGAAGACAACAGAGCCGGCTCTGGGGCATCAGTTGCTGCGGTCTGCTGCATGTTTAGGAAAAGAGCACGGAGAAAAAAATCGGCAGCAGAAGTGGGCCCCAGCCAGTGAGACTCCCCGAGCTACTGGAGACTTGCTCTAAGTATGGTCTCCAGCTCTGTGACTCAAAACTCTTCTCCTCTGACACCAGGCAGGAATATACAGTTACTAATACACGTGAGTCGCTTGGATGCCGGACTGAGAGCACCAAATCCAAAGAAGGAATTAACAGTTCTGTAATCAAAGTATGCCTATTCTTTCTTTTTTTTTTTTTTATTTTTTTTTTCAGAAAACAGAAGATAATGCACACGACCACACAATGAATGATGAGGGTACAGAGAACTACCAGAAACCTCATCTTTTTTCCAAACAGCTGGTCTGACCATCCTGCACACTAAAAGAAGCGTGATGCTGAGAAAAAGCAGCGGGTGGCCACGCAAAGAGCACAATAGACCATGAGTGTGCCCACGAAGAGTAAAAGCAGTCAAATAACCTCAGTTCCAGCATTACCCTGGGATGCTTCCTTTCATGAAGTGCAAAACAGATCTCTCTGTAGGGTTTTTATATATTATTTTCCRGGTAATGTCTTCTAAAATGTCCCATTTTGCCCTACTTGTGGACCCTGTGGCTGAATGAACACCCAAGAGCCATCTCTGCCATTGGCATTCCYTCTACCCTCAATGTGTCAATTTAGTAGGAGGTTTTTGTGCAATAGCAAGGGCTGTGAGGGATCAGCAGCAGCCAGCAGAAGGAGAAAGTTGAACTTGAGGGCCTCTTGTTCTCATTTCACCAGTAACTTCCTCCAAAAGGATTCTCCGATGAGAGAAAAGCAGCAGCAAATAATTACCTGTCTATACCCATCAGGAACAGCATTGTATGGCAGAACCTGAGGGCCAAATATAGTGACTGCTCAGAGTTTGGGGAGGAAAATGTTGTCAGAAAACACAGATGGGAAAAAGCAATTTTCAACAGCTCGTAATTTCCCTTAGTTGGGATGGTTTTGCCTATATCCATCAAAATGCACCTTCTGCACCTGAAAGACCTCCTCTGCCAGATTTCAAACTCTCACTGCAAAACAGAGAGGTCTTGGAAAGAAGTTGCAAGCAACCTGAGATGGAAAACCAGGCGGTTGCTCAAATGCAAGGTTTGGAGAACGATGGCTGCTTCCGGTTGCATGAAAGCTGAACTCAGTTCCTGCCTCTGCGCATTTAAAAGTAACTCTCAATAAATTATGTGTCTTGCCCAACACTTGGTATGGATCTACAGCATCCTCCCCTTGCTCCCTGACATTCCTCATAGTATATCCTGGAGGGACTCCCTTCCTAGGAAGGATGAGGACAGAACACRGAGCAGAGAGGGGAAAGAAGCCTACAAGATATGAAGCAAAAAGAGAAAAGATAAATAAAAAGAAAGAAAGGGAAGCGGGAAGCAGGAGGGCTCCTTGAAGGCAGTGCAAAGTGTTGACAGTTATTGGGGTCAGGGTTAAGAAAAGGAGGCCACAAACGCTGCGCAGACCCCAGCAACGTGTGCTGAAGCTGTTTTGCAGAAATCAGACCCTACGAGCAAATGCAGGTGTGACGTCTGGGAGAGCTCTTCAGCACTTTGCACTGCCTCGCACCTGCCCGGCAATAGAGTATCTGCTGTATCTGCTAACCATGGGTGGCAATCACTTGCCTCCCTCCAAAACGCTCTGGCCACCAGGCTCTTGCCCATGTGGGAGAACCGGGGCTCTCCCATTGCACTCGAGAGCTTGCCCACGAGGTGTGCTGCCAGCGCCAGGCACGCTCGGAGCATCGAATGGGTTCCCGAAGCCGAAAGCCRCTGCCAGCGAAGCTGATAAGGCCAGAAAACAAAAAACAAAACGCCATGAACAACAGCTGAGATTGCCTCGGAAAAGCTGTTGTTGCCCCCAAGTAAAAGCAATTCCCCGGATTCGTTGGTTGGAAACAACCCTGGGCAAGAAATGACAGTGAGGGAGTAAAAATACATGTTTAAAACGCACTGAGTGACAGCAGTGACTTTAAATTTAAACACATAGGAAGTACAAGCGGTTGATAAGAAAAGCTAAATTGGGCAGTGGAAAATCGAGGGCCTGTAAGATTAACAGCATCAGGGCGGAAACCAAGGCTGCAGGAAAAACGAAGCCACAGTACAGATACGTGCCACCCCAAGATATGGTGAAACTGCCTACTGCGACGTAGAAAAAGCGGGCTGTATAATAAACATTAACGCGCCTGCAGAATGAAGTAGGAGCATTTCATAGTTGACACTTCCTTAAAACTTTCCATTCCCACTATAAATAGGAAGACTATCRGAGATGATAGCTCCCAAAGCCAGGCACGATGAGATAATCCAGCCAGAGAGGACCAGACAAATCAGTCATATTGCAGCATATGGTTTTGAAGGGTGAGAGATGCTTAGCTCAACWCTGACCTTGGCCAAAATGATGGCACACTGATAGGGTCAGAATCAGCAGAGAAAATCAAAAAAATATTGAAATATTTTCTTTATGTGGTAGGTTTTCATACGAAAGGAGYTCGGATTTTATTAAGTGTTCTGCAAGAAGTGGTCCCCAATAGCACGTGCTATAGTGCTATAGGTTGCTGCAGAGAAGGGGCTCGATGTGATAACCCCGTATGAAGCTGCAGCTGAAAGCTCAGCGAGATCCTCAGATGAAGGAGCCAGAAAGCGTCCCGCACTTTGGGTCAGACTCGGATGTAATGTGAGAACTGTGCACGGGCAGCGTGGTAAACCCACCCATTTCTGATCCCTCAGCAACTGTATAAAAATATAGGTGGAACTGGGCTGCTCAACCTACGGAGGCTCTGGTGTCCGAGCCCAGCCCTCGTCCGGCTGCAACGGGTCCTTGAGGTCCTTCTTAGTGACCTGCACTGCATTTTCCCAAATATTATCAGTTCCCAAAGCCCACGATTTATGGCTGCGGTTATGGCCGAGACGAGGATTTTCTCCAACTGCAACAGGGGAGAGGGGAAGCAACCGCGTTTGCCTAGGTGGGAAGCAGCTGGGTTATTCGGAGCAGGGGCCGCGTTCGGAGAAGGGTTTTCTTCAAAGCACGAAGTGTCTGGAGCAATTCCAGACAGGCCTGTGAGCAGGACAGATGGCAGAGCCCTGCTAATCCACACGGGCAAATCAAGCCCAGGAGTGCGGAGCTCTTTGGGATGCTGCCAAACATGAGCTCCCACTTTAAAGGCCTTCTTCGCTCTTACAGATTAACACAGCCCCGGAGAACGTCCCGCGGGGAGACGCCAGCATTTGAGAAGATTCATGCCCCGTGTGACAAGGATGCTGTACGGGAGCGGAGATGGGAAAGCTGGAGCACGTTGGGGCATGGGGGTGCGTTTCCCAGCCCACCCCTGCTGCGAGCCTCACTAACGAAGTGTAAAACCCCAGACTTCCTACCCTGACACATCTGCATCCTTCATCCTAGCAGGGTACATGTTGCAGCTTAGAAATGTCGACGGGGAACTGCTTTATTAGGGGCTTTCGTGTCCTTCCAGGTCGGACCTCCACCTTCTCCTCTCCCACCCCTTTCAGCTCCACCTGCAATACGCAGCTCGGATTCCCACGGAAAGCAGGGGGGACGTCTGGGGCAGGAGCACACGTGCGGTCTGCGGTCAGCTTGCAAGATGGAGCTCTGCTAGGCAGTGAAAGGCCCAGCTGTCCCTCCTTGTGCAAACGGCAATTTTCTTGGGATTAAATAGAAGCTCCTCGCGGCATCTTTAGGCTGCTCAGACACTCTCTTCCCCCGCCTGGTGCCTTTGGGATATCTCTCCCCACAGCTTTTGTTCCTGTGATATCATCTGCTCTCMTTGGGGACCATCATAAACGTCTCCACTTTGTTCTCTCCACTCCCCAAAGGCCTATCCTCCCACACAAGGAGCTGAACAACCTTCAGACTCACCACAGCAGGACGTGGAGCTCCCTCTCCTCCCGTATTGGCCTCCAGCTCTCTCCTGCTGACCCTGCTGCCCAGCTCTTGGGTCTCTGGCTGGCCTAAGATGGGGTGAAGGAGATGTCTCCTCTGGGGAGGATGTCCAAAAAGCACTCACTGGCTGCTCTGCCCAGGGAGCTCCTGGTGCAAACGCAGAACAAGTCTGAAGCCCTATGAAAATGTACCACATATCATGAGGGCCACAGGCCCTTCAAATGTGTCCTCCAAGTGAGAAGGTGGGTGCAGGCAAAACAGCAGGGAGCTTCGGTTGGGCAGCACCCATGCTGATCCTGATGCTGTGGCCCTACTGCAGGGCACGTGGTACAAAAGGGTGCCAGAGGCCGCTCCTGATGTGACTCCTTGCACAGAAAACACACCGTGTCTCGGAGGTGGAGACATGCCTGGGGACTGCGAAGGCTGGGACAGAGCGGTGACGGTGGCTCATCACTAGCAAAGCACAAGCAGACTGGGCACAGCAGTCTTGCTTCTTGCCTGTTTGGGGGTTTCAAGTTGGCCATCCCAGTGGAACTGTGCTGCCAGTATGCTCCAGTGCAGGTAGTGCCATTGTACTGGGACCTGAATGCTCACAGGGCTGCTGTCTCTGGTCTAGAGCTGAAAATTAAATTAAAACCGCGAACAGGGACAGTTAATTAAAGTAGATTAGTGCGAGACTAATTAGGGACGCTGACACTGCAACCATCAAGCCCTGCGATGTTAATTAGCTGTTCATTAATGTCAGCTCCCTGTTCAGTACAGAAATATGAACTGCCTATCTCCTGGGCTTCACTCCACAGCAGTGCACGCAGCACTGCTACGGTCGCCTCCTCCCAGGAGCACGCCCGGCATCCCCATCACTTCCCAGCAGACACACTGTCACCACCAACAGCGAGACACCATCACTACCAACACTGAGACACCCACGATGCAGCAGAGAGACGCTGCCGCCACTGAGAGCAACATACTGTCACCAACCAGCACCACCACTAGCAAGACACCATAGTCATGAACAGGTAGATGCCCCAGTGTAACATGTCTAGCAGCAATTTACCCGTTAACATCTGTCCTGACTCTCCCCAGTGCCACCGTTTAGGAGCCTCATCATGGCCTAGAACCCTGCCACGATACATGATACTTCCTAAAACTGGCATCCACGGTCTCYTACATCAGCGATGCTCCAGGGGACAGGCAAGTCTATCCCCGTTTTCATTCACCCTTGGCACTTCAAAGGCATTACTGAAGGAATAGTGCTGTCCCATCCTGCTGCTGTGCCCATGGTTGGGACAAAGGAGCTGGGCTCCAGGACTCTAGGGTGCCACCGGCAAGTTGAAGGCAAACCAGCAAGCGGCTTGCAGGAGGGCCTCTGTCCTGCCAGGTTGGGGCTGGGCAGAGCAGCAGGAGTGAAAAGAGCTGCCCAATGAGCTCAGAAAGCATGCACTGGGTCATCCAGCAAGGATGTTGGGGTCTGCTCTCATCCGGGCATGGCATGAGCTGCTAAGTACCATGCAGCAGGTGCTACCTGGAGCCTTATGCAMTGCGTGCACCCCACCGCACCCCACAGCTCTTGCCAGCCGCCACACTGCAGCACTCATTCAGCTGCAAGCCCTAGCAATCGTCTCAGCACAGTCCAGCTACAGGACCTAGACATCCCTTCCAAAGGGAAGCTTTTGTGCCTCAACTCCTGCATTTGGTGACTATCTCAGCAGTRGTGTTAGAAGGAAGCACTGAGCAAGCACCCAGAGGATCGGCTCCTGCAAGAGGTGTTACTCGCTGACACTGCAGCAGGGTTTGGCTGGAGGCACCTGGCAAAATGCAGCTTCATGCCTCAACCTCCTTCATTCCCTAGCTCATCAGTGTGATCCCAGATGGCTTCTTGTAGCCAGGAGGGAAAACTCCCATGTTAGCAGAGCACCAGTCTTTGCAAAGAGTCTCTCAAATGCATCACAGCTGCCAGGTTGAAACAGCTCTTAAAAGCATGCAGTCATCTGGCTCAGGCTCCTCAAACATAGCCACCCTTTCCACCATGCAAGCCCTCAGTGATTCCTTCCACAACCAAGCAGACTTTCACATGAAGAAATCCCTGCTCCAGAAAACCAGYGAGGATGCTCACACCTTCTCCAGTAACCTGCATCCTGTTCCAGCAAAAGCACCTTTCTATGCCAGCTCTGGAGAAAAAGTCTCATGTGTCTGGTGCAAACTGCTGGTGGGGTAGGAGCTAAGCGAAGACGTCCTAATGGGAAGAGATCAGACTCCACCACTTCTCCTCCCCCAGAGCGTATTTCAAGCTTTCAGAAGGAAACAAAACTTGTTTATCTTAACGCTAATCAATTTATAGCAATCAAAATAAAGCCCATTAGGAGCCATTCTCCATTTGAGTTTCAAAGAGACTTCTGACCCCAGGAGGCTCTGAGCTGATTGATTAGAAATTTCTGACACTAATGTGTGTCTTCGAAGGGTCCAGTGTGGCTTTAATTCTTCCCTCCTGAGACACCGATCGTGCGTTAACATCTGTCAGTCCCTTCCTGCACTTAGGGGAGGGGAAATTCATGAGCGTACTGAGTTGCACGGCACAGCTGGGGAGAAGGCACAATTTGCCGGCTTAAACAGCTTCCACAAATCYCTTGGGGCAAATCATTTGCATGATCCTTTTCTCCTTGGGCAAAAAGCTGGAGTGCACCAAGAAATAAAAGGCACCGATGCGGAATGGAGACAGCAGGTGGGGTGGGGAGAGCTCAAGGCTGGGATTTAGGTTTCGGAATCCCAACTTTGCCACTGACTCCTTACGTCCTTGGGYGAGCCAGGTCCCTTCTGTGTTCTGCTCGACCATCTGAAAACAGGGAGAAGAGCAGCAYGTAGGAGGCAAAGAAACATACAGGAAAGGTGATTTTGTGTGTGATTTGCTCAAAGGCAGATGGCAGGGACAGAGTTAAAGCACAGAAACCACAACTCCTGGCATGGAGTCCTGCATGGCTGGGGGACAGGAGCTGCATGTGCATGCACAGCCTATACACTGCAGGATAGGCTGCTCTGAGGGCATCTCCCTGGGGGACCTCAGACACATTCACTGGAGCTGGACAAATGCAGCTTGGCAAGAAAGTGCATTTTTTCAGCAAGGAGGTTGGAAGAATTGACCCAGTGCAGGAGGGATTGTCCATCACTTGGTCTGTTTATATCAGGACTGGACATTTCTCCCACTGCTCTGGCTCAGTGAGGAGCCCTGGGCTGGACGCAGCAGTCACGGGGTGGGGGGAGGTTTCCTGGCCTGCGCAGCAGGACACAGTGGGTGGTCACCGAGAGATCAGGGAAACTGAGAGAGACAGGCTGTTGCGGAGCCGGCGTGCAGGAATCAYGATGCCTGACAGATCCTAGAGCTGTGAGGTTGGAGATGGACGCTGGAAATTTCATAATGCTACAGAAGGGTCATTGCACTGCTGGTGCGGGGCAGGAGGCCAGGCTGAATTAAGGCTCATTCCCATAGCCTCCTTTTCAGCACGGCAACCCCCTTTGCTGCTACATTTCTTTGTCAGGGCTGAAAAGCCGGGGGTGGCTGTAGGCGTATGCAAATGCTTTTAGGCTAAGGATATATGCATGGTCACATACATCTGCAACAGGGCAATCGATTAGGGGGACAACACAGCAACAGCGTAATCCCTTGCACTCTCTCCCATCTGTACAAAGAAAGGAGGTGGAGAAAGCGAGGGGGAGGTACAGGGATCTCTGCACTACCCATATAAAGGACACACAGGATGGGCAGCAAAGACGAGCAGAAATCGGTCCTCTGTGACCAGCTGGCTCCCCGCTGGCTCCATCCCATTACTGCAACCAGAAGGACRGAAAAGGGGCTGCAGCAATGAGGTGATGCTGGCTGCGGTGGCATCAGAAATGTGGAGGCAGCTTCCCTGGAGSAGCCCAGCCTATGGCCACACGGACTGAGCCTGACACGAGCCCTTCCCAGGAGAGGAGGTCCCCCGGCAATGCCTGGTAAACCTGTGGGGGTACCACCAGCTCCGGGGCTGCGAGGAAGCTGTTGGCATTGCTGGCTCTTCCTCCTCCAGTGACGAACTGGGGCAGCCCTGCCACACTGGGTCCTTGCCACTAGCTGACATCCTCAGAGATCACCAGTGATGTCCAGCAGGCATTCACATTTGGACAAATACAGATTTTTTTTTTCTGAGGCGAGGAAATTCTTCCTCTAAGCATCCTTCTGCATGGCTCCCACATAGCCAGACTTATGCTTCTGGCTTGATACTGGATTTCAGTGCTGGCTGAAGTGGGAGAGGTTTCCAGCCAGCTCGTAGCACCGCAGGGCTCTGAGCGGGGAAGAATCACCCGTTGCAAAGGAAATCTCAGCTGGTCTGTTCAGCTCTGTCCTGAAAATCCCATTCCACACTCACAACGGCAATGTTTCCTGGGCAGCCCGAGCCCTGAGCCAGAGCCTGCTGCAGGGACTGGCTGAATCTTCATGCTATTAGTCATGCTTGGACCTGCGGCGGCTTGTTGGTGACCGCGGCGGAGAGGGAGACAACGTGTCCAAAAGATGCTGCCCTTGAGATCTGTCATCTCGTGATCACTGGAGTCTAAGGCAGCAGCTGTTCTGATTTTAAGGGTCTGTAGCCTTCATCTTGGAAACCCAGGCTGTGCCAGGCCCTGCTATCATACCAAGGCTGGTTGCTTGACCCACAAGGAAGAGGAAGAGGAGTTTCCTCGCTGCACACACCAGAAGGAGTTGGTACTACCTGATGCCTTGCCAAGCAGCTGGATTCAAACATGGCACTGATTTCACATCAGCTTCCATGGCTTTGCATAGATTCAGGGGCTTTGGCTCTTCAAGGCTATTAGCTGAGCTAGGCTAGGCTCCTGGGTTTCGTCCAGTTGTCCTTTGCCGGGCCCAGTAGCTTTTCTTGGGTGAAAGCTGAGCGCTCAGAAATGAACCATCTTGTTTTACATACTCCAAAACATAGAGAAGTCCCTCTTTTCTCATTAGCTTGCTCTAGTGCTTAATCACTTAGAAACACATGCCTAATTTTTTAATTTGTCTAGCGTCAATTTAACCCAACCGGTTCTTGTTATACCCTTCTCTGTTAGATTAAAAAGCCCTTTAGAGTCTGGTATTTCCWCTTGGTAATCATCTCACCTCTTAATCTTATTTTTGATAAGCTAAACAGATTGAGCTCTTCCAGTCTTTCACGGAAGGGCATTTTCTGTGGCCCTCAAGCCTGTGTTTGCCTTTCTGCAGCACTCTCCAGGTTTATTTCTCAATATCCCTCTTGAAAGGTGGAGAGCAGAACCGGCTGTCACAGTCCACAAAGGCAATCGCTGAGGCATACAGTGCAGAAATCATCTCCCTGCACTTCTGCACCTCTGCCTCACCAGCCAAATGCGAATCATTTCGGCCCTTCCTATGATGGCACGACGCTGTGATTACTCTGCAGGTTGGTTGTCCGCCACAGTGCCAGACTCCAGACAGGGTGTCACTGAGGTAGGATACCATCCTTCTTTTCTAGGTCTGGTCATATGGGGGAAATTTTCTGGTATTAACCTCCAGGGTTTTCAAATTTTGCATTTAACTTCTTCATGCAACGTGCAGGCACGTGCACAGGTGCAGGTGCAGCAGCTCAGTACAACTTCCCAGGCCTCCTCCTCACTCACTGCTTGGCTTTTGCTTTGCTGAGTGTCTGGTCCTTTTTTGGCATGGGACAGTCTAAGGAAGTGCATATCCTTCAGTGCCTCCTCATGACTCCTGTGCAGCATTTCCTTGCCACGTACCTAAAATCACTTGGAAAACACCAAGGACAGAGATGCCCCACTACTCTGGAGGCCTGTCGCGGCTTTTTCCAATGTCCAACCTGAGACTTTAAGGCTGCAGCCTGTAGCTGTTGACCCTTGTTATATTGTCCAGGGAAGGTTTTGGCTCCATTCTCTTTGTAACCACCCCTCAAAGCTGCAATTAGACCACAATAAAATAGATCTCCTAGTCTAACAGTGGGTAGAGAAACCACACTGAGATCTACCTCAGCGATCTGGAATSAGGTTCAGCATGTCCAAACATCAAGTAAACACCATCCAGCCAGAAAATCCTGGCAACGTGCGATGCATATCCTATGGTACCCAGAGTTCAACTCCATCAAGGGTGACTAGGTCCTGCATAATACATGAACAATGTCCCCTTTAACACGCATATTCATCATATCAAGTGGGAACTGAGATGCTGAGGATGTGTCACTCACACCCATCTACAGTCTGAAGTGGGGGGCAAAGAGTGAAATGACAAAGTCTCTTGATGTTCCCAAATTAGTCAGGTTTGCCAGAACTAGAGCTACTTGYAAAGAGTGACAGAAACATCTCAGGGTGCTGAGTGATTGGGCCATAATACGGCAAATGAAATTTGATGGTGACAAAAGGAAACTCATGCACTTGGGTAAAAAGAGCCCTAATTATACAAACACAATGATGGGCACTAAATTAGCTATTAACATGCAGGGAGGAGATCTCAGCAGCACTAGAGATAATTCTCTGAAAACATCAGTTCAAAGCTCATCCATCATCAGAAAAAATGAGAAAATGCTAGGAATTACTAAGAAAGTAACMAAGGACGAAACAGGAATGTTATTAAACAACTGCACGAAGCCACATTTTGAACAGTATATGCAGTGGTGGTCACTCTTAGACAAGGTCATGAAGTGGATGATAAAAATGATCAGAGAAATAGAGTAGCTTCTAGATGGAGAGTACATCAGCAAAGGACCTTCCATTTAAAAAGAGACAACTCAGGGAAGTCTAAAAACCCATCAGTAATACAGGAGAAATGAATGGGAAAAGATTGCTCACAATTCCTTACAGAATAACAATGCAACAGCCAAACCTCTCCCAAAAGACTCCTTGTGCACAAAGCAAAGAAGGTACTTTTTAACTTGGTGYATGATTAAGTCACGTAACTTACTGCCACAAGACCCTGTGGACACCAAAAATATGAACAAGTTAATGTGCAGTTAGACAAATTCAAGGGGACGATGCATCCAYCAGAAATGCTCAGGCACTGCACCATGCCAAAAGATGGAAGAAAACTGCTCTTTCCATGCCCTATTTCTCTTATTCTTTGTCTGACCCAGATATTTGCAACCTATTAAACACCACGGAAAGGTTTCCAAAAAGGTCCCYTTTTCTGTCATCCACACATTTGAACACTCAGTGCATGAGAAACGTCATCTCAGATGTCTCCTGGATGTGTTTAGGGGTCTGCCCCAGCCCAGCTGGTCAGCACCAAAGACCCTCCAGCAACCAAGGTCTGCTGCAGCCCATTTTCCAGGGGACACAGTCTGTAGAATTTCCATTTCAAGGGGTCAAGCAGCTTCTAAAACACCCTCCAGCACGGTCTTCTGCTCTCTTATCTGCAAATTACACATCTTTTGGTGAATCAACCTGTAACAATGCCAACAGCTGGAACAAATATTGGAGGAGCTGCCAAACCAAAGGTACTTTATTCTGCTGAGCTGTTTGTCAGCACAGTGCCCTCAGCTAAGGGCTAAGGGCAGTCACGATCTCCCACGTAGTTGGAGGATCTGCAGCGTGATGCATCACTAAGGACCATGGATCATGTCCCCGGAGCCCCAGCACTCCAYAGAAGTAAACACCGCAGCCACGGGAGAGCAAGCAACTTCAGCCTGGCTCCAAGCAAGCTCCTTGTGGCTGCAATGGGCTTTCAGCCCTGTACCTCTGCTGCCCGTGGTAAATCTGACCGTGCATTTAGATTTGTTCTAGGAGGCTGCTTTAACGCTGCAACACCATTTCTCCTGCTGGCCTTCAAGACCCTTCTGTGGAATAAGAAACTGCCTCAGAGCAGATCAAAGATGTCCGCAGACAGGCTGCTGAAGAGGAAATCGCTTCTGGGCTTCCCATTTGTGGGGTATGTTTCCCTTCATGCTCAGCCCAGTGATTAGTGCTCACCAGGGAATCCGAGCTGCAAAATGAATTTGAGAAGACAGAGCAGTGTCAGGCTGTTAGTAGCTCGAAAAGGATTTGGCTCCCCTGAGCCTGAACACTGAGCGTTTACCACTCAGGCCCCTGCAATAGATTTAACTACCAAATGCTTCAAAGAAAGACGTGCGGTGGCCTGCCTGCTAGGAAYGGCCGCTCCGATTCCTCCCGGAGGAAACCATTAGCGCCTGAAAACGGAGAAGCCACGGCCTTGGCCGCAGCATCTGGGGTTGGACGCTTCACTGCAGAGCAAGGCTAGATCCGTACGAGCGTCAGGGCTACGAGACGCTTTCAGGAGCAGCCACTGTGCTTAGGCTCGTATTTTTGGAAACAGGATCCCAGAGGGCTGCAATGGACGCCGCTTGCTCTCGCGCCAGCCCTGACTGTTTTGGAAAGTTTGGTTAAGTTCCATTTGGCTGCTTCCAAGTTATTCGAGCAGAGAAACAGGGGTTGTTGGTTAGAGGAGGTCTCAGATTTTTCTGAACGCAGTTGGGTCGAGAAAGCGCGCATGTGGCCTGCCTGCTGCAGTTCCCGCAGCGAGGCAAAGCAGCCTCTTCGCACCAGCACGCAAAGTCACGGCTAACTTAACAGCGTTATTTGAAAGGACGTATTCGGAGCTCATTGCCTGCGTCTGCTGGGTCCCGTCCCTGCAACCGGGGCAAGAGCTGCCTTATCTGCAGCCTAGATGCTTCAGCTTACCATTCGCCTCCTCTTCATCTCTTTTCACACTGCTGGCAAAAGCCACTTTTCCCGAGAGTCCTACCAGCGCCTGCTGCTTTCCCCTGGCCACAGTTTTGCACGGACAGGCAGGGTTGCTCCAGACTGCCCGGCAGAGTCAGCGCCAGCTTTTCCGCGTGCGCCTCAAAATGCCCTCGCCAGCCGGGAGCCCGGGGCGCCCCTCCTTCTCCTGAGCCGCTCCGCTCGCCGTAACGCTGATGGTAAAGAAACCTCGGTGCGTCTCCAGGGAAGCGGGACTTGGAGAGGGGCACAAAGACTCCCGCAGCTGTGTGTTTGCAAACAACCCAGCTGAGCTGTGAAGAGGGGCTGAAAGCAGTAATTGTCTTTAATTAAAGGAGGTTGGAGGCATCCCGAGCTTTGACAAAAGACACTTCCCAGTCTGCTAGCAGCTCCAGCGCTCATCGCGGCTGCAGCCGCAACTAGACCTTTCTCCWGCAGGCCCCTAGGTTCGAAGGCTGAGTGTGGCAGCAAGGATGCAGCCATGGATCAGGTCCCCAGAGCCGATGCCAGGGCACAGCCGGGGCAACGCCAGGTCCTCGCAAGGCACAAAAGCTGGGGGCACAGCTGCACTCGGAGGAGAAGCTGAGAAGACAGCTTACGGCAGGCTAAAACCCCTGGGATGTCCGCAAGTAGGGCCTCTTCCAGCACGTCTGAGGCAGAGGGGCCCAACTCGGACAAAACAGCTGCACAGAGGTGTTTTGCTCTCAAGATTTCTGCCTTCTTGCTTCTCTTTCATGCTCGGGGGCTCTGCTTTGGTGCCTACGGTGCAATCCCCCGGGAGGTCACATTATCCATGAGATGCTGCTTCCTCCCGCCTACTCCCGTTTGCTTTTGGCCTTCCAGCACGGCAGCGTGCAGGAAATCACGGCTCTCGTTTCCATAGAAACCCCATCTCGCCCCCCTCAACCCCAAACGTATGCAACATGCTTGGGCTGACGCTGCTGTGGGTCCTGCTAACTCATCCTTGGCTCGTTAACGAAGGGAGTCTCGTCTGCTTTTGCATTAGGGTTTCTCTAACCCAGCCCCTTCTCAGGACAGCCCCGACGTCAGGCACTCGTTYGGGCGTCACGACTCCTGCCGCCAAAGATATATGCCGTGCTAACGTTACAGCAAAACAACACTTGCTTTCAGTCTGAGCCCTGATCTCAGCTTTGCGCACTAGGTTTTTATTGCTTTCCCATAGAGGCCCCCTCTTCCCATGCACCCAGCCACTCTGCTGGAGCAAGAGCTGCCTTATAAGCAGAAGGTCCAGAAAAAACAACCCTTGTGCACAGGCAAACTCATGTCGTTGCCTCTATAAAGGTCCCCTGCAGAGCACATGCCTGGGACAAGCACCACTGATGGTGCATATGCTCTAGTGCCCATCCGCAGAGAGCCACGTGAATCCAAAAATGGTCGAAATTACCGAGCACGCAGGGGCCGCGTGTGAACTGCATGTGTGCTGGGCCTGGCGTGCCCTAGCCAAAGCACTGCGCGTGTTCGGCAGGTCCCTGTGCGCGTATTTGTGCCTGGGAAATCCTGGGAAGAACAGCCGTGAGCTAATTCGAGAGAAACAAAAACAAACTGGGATTGGTTCCATCTGAATCGGGCAGAGAAAAACCTTTCCAGAAGCAAAAAAAGGACCAGTTCTAATTATAGGGTACCCTGAAGATACATACACTTAGATTTGTCATTCTRTTTGCAAGTTAACTGTATTCACAGTGGCAACACGATTAAGTAGCGGGCATGACAAAGTTCCCCTTCCAGCCTCCTAAACTTTCCTTAGAAATCCAAACAACCAGAAAAAGCGATAACCGGGGGCAACCCGGTGCACCCTGCTACTTCCAGTTCTGCAGACCTTTTGCAAGTCCTAAGGCTAAAATTTGCACAGCCACAGCTGGAACCCTGATCTATTTGGGAAAATCYGGAGACTTTCTTCTTACTACGGCCACTGTGTCTCTTATTCTCCAGTCTGTGCCACAGGTCCACCCCCAGGGTGTAAAATGAGAGTAAAACACTMACATTATTGCTTCGATCAATGCTCGAGCTGATGTGGGTGAAGGTAATTGCATAACCACTGTGCTTGTGAAGGTGACTGAAAATGACGGCGAGGGCATCCGACGCGCAGGACCGAGTCCGTCTTCTTCAAACGAGGGGAAGAGCGGGAGGCACGAGGCACCGCGCAGCACACCAGCCTACTGCAAATAGTAGCAGAGCAGCGATACCTAGCGTTTTTCAATCCGTAACATTCTGTTCTACCTCAACCTGTAAAGAGGCCKCATCTTCTCCTYGAAGATGAGCAGGAACCTCCCATAYCTGTGAGTTCAGTTGCGTGACTGCCTTTTTCCGTATTAGTTACATCATGCTTTGAAATTGGTAATTTCCAGTTTCCCAAAGAGGCAAAGAATCTTCTCCGTAAACCAGAACGGAGGGAAAACAGCACATGGCAGCGGTGCCGGGACGTGGAGGATACCGACCAGACCCGTTGTACAAAGCCACCCGCTCTCCACAGACCAAACCCTTCCCTGTGAGCCCAAGCTGCAGGTTTTCCCGTGACGTCTACAGCCGCATGGTCTGCCCAGCACGTTTTAAACCAGCTGCTCAGACGTACTGAAAGCAACACAGACACGTTAGCAAGCTGAGCTGGCTGGTGACAGTGTGGCCAAGTTTTGGTGTCTCAGAAGACCACTCTGTGTGTTGCCAGGAATAGCCTGCAGAAGTAGCATTTTCACTATGGTAAACCTTCCTAAGCTTCATATCTTCAGTTACATGAATCCTCGAGGTGAGGAGAGTGTACTACTACGTGCAAACCCAATACCGTGCTGTAGGTGTCTGAGCCACCTRTAAGACACTGGCTATAAGCACCGGGATGAATCAGGAGCAGCTTATCTGCCCATATATGGTTTAGCACGGTTACAACGATCTGCATGTCTGGAAAATCACCCACTGATACATGAGATTGGGGGGATAAAGGAAAATGGGAGGGGAAGGAAAGGGACAGAGGTGCAGTCACTCTGTGACGGTGCCCAAAGAGGTTGGTTTCCACAGAGACTGCCTAAAGACAGTGATCTGCACCTACCAAGACCATCAAAATCCCTGGTTAAGAGCATAATGCCCAATGACATCTTGCATCCATCCTGTCCCTTGATATTTAACCCACTTAGGTACTCTACGCTGTCCTGCTGGGCACCAACCTGAATCCTTATATTCTGCATATCCCATGAAGATACGTGTAATACGTTCAGCAACAGTTCTCATGAAAAACAGGGAGAAAGGTGGAACAGCATGGTGGAAATTACTGGCAGATGTCTGAAACCAAACATCCTCGCTACGCTACGCAGATAGTCCCCATGTCTCTGCAGATTGCCTCCTGGAGAGCTGCTGCCATAAAAAGGTAGATATCACGCATTTAATGGAGTGTGTTGTTTGCTGTTTGACAAATATTATCTCTTACTACAACTTCTTCAAAAGTTACTGCAACTTCTTCAAAAGCCATCCAGACTGGGAGAACAGACATTTGGAGCAAAACATGCACATTAATCTACTTTTATCAGCTTTACTTCAGACTGCACTTTCATTCTTAATAATCTTGAGGGCTTAGGCATTTTGATAGTTTAGGATGAATAAAGCTTTTTTTGCACAACTCAGAATCACATGTCTATTCTACCATTTATCATTCACTCTATTCCAGTCCTCTATGACAGCTGCAGGTGATAACGCTTTGGAAGGAAATTGCTAACTTTGGTTTCAGAGTTAAAAATTGTCTTCYTGAGCAGAGAATCTCCTTGAGCTCTAAGTGTGACAACAGTCTCAAACTGCAGCAAGACTTCTCAAGCGTGAGCTCATCTTTGAAAAACCATCGACATCCAGCTATCGAAGAGGCAGATATTCCTTCAAAAGGTTATTTTGAATTTGCCTCTTTACTTATAGGAGTTTTTTTCTAGCTGTCTCCCACCAAACTTGTGGGGACCTACCTGGAGTCCCTGCATCTGTGACTCAAGCACGTGCTTTCTGGGCCCCTCAACCCTTGCTGGTCCCTGGCTGTGAGTGCAAAATGGCACTGTTGCATCCACAGGCTACCTTGGAGGGGTGAGCACTCCTCAGAGCACCCTCCTACAGACAGGTCAAGCCAGGCACAGTTTAATCTCTCATCAGCGATCTGTCTCTGAGCATGGGATGCGTTGCACCACACCCTGCATTCCTCTCCAGTCCTGTGCCCCTGGGACCTAGGCTAAGCACTGTATTTATTTGAAAATTTATTTCAGCCGTCACAGAAAATGAGATCTGCTCGAATGCAGCCTCGTACGTTTGCGAGCGGGAAATAAAGCCCTTGCCATTTGCGGCCGGCAGCGCCCAAGTTTATTGTGAGTTCAGCCCGGCAAAATCATCGGTCATCATTTGCAGCCCAGCACAGAAGCCTCAAATGCAGACCAGGTCTCTGCTAGCAATGTAGCACGGCGTTATCTATGACTTGCCGTTTTGGCTGTATTTTAACACAATGTGATGCCGTTCTGGTTGCATTCACTTAACACAAAGGCAACTTTAGGGGCATCTGCTGTTCTGCAAATGCTGCAAGTTTCCCAGTCCCTCTGGCAGGCTGAAATCCCGAGAGTGGGTTCTTGGAAAAGTCTTTCAAGTTTACAACAGAAGGAGCAAAACTAATATTCCCAGTTTAACTCCAAGGGCTCCAGGAGCACCCTTGGCACGTGCTAATTTAACCCACTGAAGCAAGGAGGAGTCTTTTCCCAGGCCTTGCTTCAGAGACCTGGAAAGGTTTCACAGGAGTCGTCTATCTACAGAGTGCAATCTGTTCACGCAGGTCCCTGTTTTGGGTGCGTTCCTGCAAATAAAAGCTCCCTGGATGCGGGAAGAGTGATGCACTGAGCTGGTACCTTCTGCTCTCAGTATGATTTTCTCTGTCTCTTAACAGGATGCTTTCCAAGACCTGCTCACACTTGATGCTGTTTCCTTTTTTCCTGCCTGCAAGACCAGCTCTTCCGCAAGTTATTAGTTTCCCAGACGCTAAGAAACAGTCTCCCCATTTCTAGGCAGACGCGAGAGCCCTCACGGCCCCCATACAACCAGCACAGCTAACAGCAGGACGGCAGAAAACCTGAAAAACGGTGCAAGAAAAAGCGATTTCCGCTGCTTAACGCAGCACAGCGCCCCGAACGCGAATCCCTCGAGAGCGACGTCAGGGCCGCCGGGGCCGAAGAGCGCGCAAAGACGGGTGAAGCTTCCTGGGAGGGAAGAACGACTGCCGTGCCGGTCCAGAGCCTCTTCCGGCTGCGAAAGCATTTCCGACGGAGTCATAAGCCGTCCCAAGCACGGCACGCGCGCGCCGGAGCCCTGCCTTSAAATACCTGGTGGCCAGCTCCCAAAAGTTCGCTGAGCTGCGCTCCTTCTTTCTTATTTTAACACCTTTTCAAGCTTTTTAGCTTTTTTCTTTTTTTGGTTCTTTTCTCAGAAACTAGTTCCCCAAATGCCTAGGAAAATAAAACAGAACAGCAGAGGGGATGCCTTAGGCTAACTGTGCTGCTTTCATTGCATTTCTGCTGGCTTTTACCGTGATGTTTGCGGAGCTCCTTCCTAACGGTGTTTAAATTGTAATTCCTGCTCGCATGAGGAATGGGAAGTGCCGATCACTGTCGTGGAACTTACGGTCTCCTTTGAAAATCACAGCACATGAAAGTGTTGTGTATTTTGCTTGGCTTGACCTAATTTCATATTGTTTGAAGTTTGGTGTGCATAAACACAGCCATCATGCTAGCTATGAAACATTTTGATTCCATTTCCTAACCTTTATGGGGATTTTTATTCATACTTTCCAGCAATATACTATGTTTCTAAGGCATATGGGGAACAATATAAAGTTTCCCCAGAGCTAATTAAGCTAATCATGACTTCGAGATTAAATAGTCTGTATGATTTTTACCTTGTATTGCCAAAATAAAACAAAATACTGAACTCTTGCAGGGTGATCATCTGACATCAAACTAGCTTCAAACCGGCAGCTTTCCTTGCAGAGAACATCTGAGGATATTTCCCAAAATTAAATGTTCATAATCATCTCTTGGTTTTGGCCTGACTCACAGAACAGCTTCAAATGGAAAACACCATCGTCAAGAGCAGCATTTGGTCCAGTTTTCCTTCAGTTATGTATGATGAAGAATATGTTCCTTCTGCCCCATAAAAATCCAGCCCCATGCTAAACCCAGGGAGAAACCCTCATCCCCTCCCAGATCTTTGAATGCCTTGATTCCAACAAAAAGCTAAGGGCTATCGGTAGAAAACATGTTCACTTCATTTTATAGTCATAATGAGTTAAAATCCTGGAAGCCTGGGCCTGGATGCCAGCTATTCATTAAAAAAAAATAAAGAAAAAAAGAAAAAAAGAAGAAAAAAAAGAAAAAAAAAAGAAGAAAAAAGAAGAGGAGGTCTAAGAAGGTAAGCAAGAAAAAACAGAGAAACCCTGCTCTCCCACCAGTGTAAGCGTGGGGTGCTTCCAGAGAAGTCAACTGAACTATTCACATGGGTGTAGCAAGGAGAGGAATGTGATTTTTGATCCAAAATGTTTCCTGTGTAAAAATAAGACAGAGAGAGATTTTCTTATCTGYGCAGAACGTGAGCTCTGTTAAAACACTCACATTACAGCAGCGCCCCGGTCCCTGCACCCAAGTTTGCAGCCCATGAGGGACACTCAGTGCATGCAAACGGGTCAGACGGGATGTTGTTTTTATTCCGATGGAGAAGCAATGACAYTTGGCCCTGCCTGGGTCTGCTCCCACCCATCTCCTCACATCGGCCCACTGCTCCTGACATCATGCTGTGCCTGGGGAGCAAGGAGTGGCCAAGCAAACTGCTGCAAATTAGGAAGGGGAAAAAAGACCTTCCCTACATCTCTGCTGGAGGAAGAGCTTGTGCAGCGAGAAGAACCAGCTCGTGCAAAAGGACTGCGGGAAGCACCAGCTGCGGTAGGTAGGTGGGTGCAAGGCAAAACTCCACTGCATCTCCTTGAGAAACCCTGGGATGACCATACTGGTGATCATTTCCAYCAGGGTACTGAGCAGTTTTGCTGGACCTGAGATACCCCCCTTTTTTCCCGACACTCCCTTTACGCAGAGGGCAATGAGACATGCCTTGTGACCTGCCCATGCGAACAAATCAGAATATGCTTTTCCCCTCCCCGCTTCCAGTGGAGTGCTCTCAGGGTTATCTTCTGTATCCTCCTCAGGTCTCTCCTATGCCTTCTCAGCAGGGCTAGGAGCACTCTAAAGCACTCCTGCTGTTCAGGAATCACACCTTGGCGACACGTGTTCTGGAAAATCTATTTTGATCCCTTTCTCCAAAGAGAAAAGGCCTTTGTGGAATGTCTCAGCCCATGCTATGTCTTGAAAACAAAGCAGTTCCTTCTAATCTCCTTTGCCTGCTTGCAGCCATGAAAGTCTAGTCCCTCAGAACCGGGATTTCTCATTGTGAGATGAGTTGTCCACCTCCCATCGTCTGCAGCAGAAGTCTTGCCGCATTCCTGGACTATCTGTGCCCCTCTTTGCTAGGTCACCATCCCTTGGGGCTTTGGATCTCCACAAAGAAAATGGCTCACAGTCCCACCTGTCTGACACTCGCTCGGCTCTCCCAAGCTTCCCTGGTCCTATTCTGATCTGCAGAAGCCTAATGCCATCCAGAAACGCAAAGGGAACAGGCTGCCATCCCCTCTGACTCTGCAAGGCACCAAACAGGCTCGGAGCAGTTAATACCGAGCAGCTGCAAAACCTGCCAAAGCCCTAATTGGATTCACAACATGGAGGGGTCAGCAAGAAGCAGGAGGGAGAAGAATCAAAGTGATGGAAAGAAAGACGCTGTATTCTCGCTTCCCAGACGGAGAGGGAGGAGAGGGAGAAGCCCAAAAAGCAGCATCCACAATGACACCAAGCCATCGCCGGCTGGGAGCATTCAAATTGTCAACAGCCCTGTAGAAAAGGCAGACAAATTCCTGTTTTGTACTTGGGAAGAAGCCAGGTGATGTAATCATCTTATAGGATGATGGTGAAATACTTTCCATTCCAGCAGTAACTCAAGATGTTGAATAGCAGCTACTAAAGTTAAACACTGTTAAATCAGTATGTCAGGATAGTGTCTACCTAAGAGTTTTTAGAGAGTTGGCTGATGAACCAGTGGACAGTTAACGTTCACTTTCCACATGCCGCGAAGTAGTGGGATGTTCCAGAGATGTAGGAAAAAGCTATTTGTTAAATGAGGCAGTCTTGACTATTTTAGGACTGCCACTCCAGCATCTGTACCAGGCAAATAAAGATGTGCCAGCTATGGGACTCAGTCAGTAAAGAATTAAAGGAAGGTAGCAGCAGACGTGAAAATCTATGTACATTTATGGAAAACAGATTAAGGCAAATTAGCCTCGTATGTTTTTTGATGCAATTACAAGTTGGGTTGGGAGAGGTAACAGCGTTAATGCAATGCACCCAGACTTCTGTAGAGCATTTCCCTTGGTAACACATGATATTTTATTCAGAAATTAGAGGGTCCACAGACATTGTGGGACATATTCAATGCATTAAAACTTGGCTAGCCAATACTGCTTTGCTCTGCAATCTCAGCAGAGAATTTGCAGTGAGCAGGTCTGTTTCTACTAGAGCCAACAGATTTGGTTCATGCCTCTGGGCTATTAAACATTTTTATCAATGACCCGGAGAAAGACCAAAATATTCCTAATAAAGTTAGCTGATGACACGGAAGTTGTAGTATGGTAAGTGCTGAAGAAGATGGGCAATCTGGATGCCTTGGTAAGCCATGCACAAGCAAGCAATACTCATTTCGGTACAAATACATGTCAAATCACACCTCCGGGGAAAGGATAGAGGCCATACGCGTGGCCTGCGTGCAGTCATGGCAGGAAGACTGTGGGTCACGGCAGGCAATCAGCTGAGCAAAAGCACCCCATGGCCAAAACGGCTAAAGCAAATATGGGGCATATAAACAAGGACATCTCAAGGAGGGAAGTCCACTCCAGCACTAAACTGATTGCTGTGAGAATCATGTTTACATCTGCAGTATGGTGGCTCCACCACTAAAAAAGCCAAAGGACTGGCAAGGGTGGGGAAGAGCTAATAAGGCTTGCTGGATATTTTACCCAAGAGAGAGCCAAAGGCTCACAGATTACTCTTAAATAGCCACACGGAAAGCAGCAATGTGATGATGAAGGACTTACTGGACAACGTTTGCCAAGGTCCAAATGTCTGGCATAGTCAGGTAGTGAGAAGGCTTATGCTTTTCACAGAGGATGAGAAGTCACTGGAAGAATTTAACAGATAATTCTCCTTCTCTGGAAACATTTACATCACAATTGGCTGTATCTGCTCTAGTTCAACCAGGAATGTTTTCTATAAGAATTTAATTACCCCTAGGGCCTTATAATTTATTAGCTGGGTCCAGCATTATCAGTGGAGGCCCAGAACCAAAACAGGCATGGAGCCATAAATAGCCCCTTATCTTCAAAACATCAGTACATATGGAACATGATTACAAGACAGCTAGAACATATCTTTCCCCAGCGCATCAGAAAGACCCCTCCACACATTCCCTTGCGTGCAGCCAGCCTATGTCCTGCCCTCAAATCCAAACACAAACAMAACACAGCTAGAACAGATTCGTATTTTTTTCACACAGCTCTGACATAGAGGAATAGCTCTGAGTCCTGGATATGCATCCGTACACGCATCACTACCTCTGTGCACCCTCTCCATACCCACAGCACACAGCCAGCGGGGTGCACAGCAGATCTACAGCCTCTCCACCGCCATCACAAGGCACGGCCTGCGCTCTCTGTTGAAACCACGGAGACCAGTTGTAAGTCTGGGCAACTGCGTAACACGGTCACAACCACACTGGACCTTAAGTATCATGCAAATATGTGTAGGGAAGCCCAGCAGGGAGCCTACCTGCCTGTAACATCCCTACCCAAACCTAGCAAGATAGTCTTGTACAACCTCAAATAGTGATTCCCCATGTATTAGTCTGCTATGACAACGATCTCAAAGGACATGCTTCTCTCTTTAGAGTTGGACTTGGGCTGGCTCGGTGTTGGAGTTGAGCCRGGCTGGTGGACTTGAGCTGAGTATTTGGTTGAGTCAGTGGTGAAGCCRGGCTGGGTCAGTGTTGGAGATAGATAGATCAGTTTTGGAGCTGAGCAGGGTTGTTGGTTGAGCTAGTCAGCTGGGTCAATATTGGGCTAGATGAGTGCTGGAGTTAGAGCTGGAGCTGGCTCAGCACCTCCATGCTCTCCATCTTGGCTCTCTCCCCAGGAGAAGGAAAGAGTAGGAGTATGGTGAAGAAGGTTCCCTTCCTGCCTCCCTTTTATGGTGTGACTTACTGTTGAACMCTCAGGCCCTTGACAGCAGTGGTCTGGATTCACCTTGAGCTGGAGAAGAAAAGGGGTGGCCAGCTGCATCCTCTACAGACCACCTTGGTGACCAGCCTCCTCCTCTTCCCAGCACACTACCGATCTCCCCACCCCACCATTGCTCCAAGTTCTCCCCTCCCCAGCAATGCTGGTGCCCCGAAGGAATGAAATAGTAGTAGGAAGGAACTGTCACACGGTCCCTTGTTATCACAGCATGACCAGGACTCCCTGTGCTCAGTGCTGTACAAATCCAACAAAGAAAAGGATGTCTGCTGTGAATGCAAGCGCCGCAGCTACTACAGTGATTAGATGTGTGGCCAGAAGTCCCCAGAAGCCGGAGGGAAGGTGGAAATGGGGGCATGGCTCAACACGTAGCGTCGGCAGGCAGTGACTGCTGTCTCCAAGCAGGCAGAGACCATCGCAGGCAGCGTTCGATTACAGTCCAGTCTAAGTAGAGAGCAAGGAGCACAATAGCTCTGCCTCCTCCGTCGCAGAGCAGAGCCAATGAATATGAGCGGCAGAGAGCGAAACGTGCTTAATATGCTGCATGGGAGGGACGGGCGGGGGGGGAAAGGGAGGAGGCAGCCCAGACAAAGAACGGGGAGATGGAGAAAAAAAAAGGCGAAGGCAGAGAGCAGGAGAAGGTGAAGCCAGGAAGCTGGGAGAGCAGAGGCTGGGCGTATGGAGACGGGAAGGGAAGCAGCGCAGGGAGGAGCGTGCTCCGAGCCCCTCGCCAGCATAACGGAAAGAAACAGGCCTAGCAAAATGAAAATCTCTTAACCACACAGAATTGTTAACTGCTCCCAAATCCTTTTGTGCTGGGGCTGCAAGCTTAGAAGAGCTTAAGCTGTTAGATGCATGAACTTCCTCCATAAATATCCCTTGTGTACACTGCTTTGAGCAGGCTCATACTGTATTAGCCAGATGAAAAGCCCAGCAGAGAAAATGAGCAGCTCTTCTCAGGGCCTTGCATCGGCATTGCGGGGCCAGCCGTCGCTTGGGATGCCCTTTTCCACTGAGATTTGTTAGCAGGGCAGCACAGGTGAGCGGCGTCCCCCACACTCCTTGCCATGTCCCATGCTGGCACGTGAGAGTATTTCACACCGAAAGCCAGCCCGGATTTGCTTTTGTTTTGCTTTTGGAAAGGGGCCCAGATTTCCTCCCACCCTTTGAAACACACACAAAAAAAAACCCTGCCAGCCACATGTACGAGCAAGTTCTCCACAGCAGACGGCTCATACGTTGCCTCTGCTGGGACCAGCAAAGACATGATGGGAGCAGCACAAGGATGAAGAATTGCACCCCCAGGTCCTTCCGGAGGTGAGCTGGGGAGGAGAGCCCTTTCATTGCCTTACTCAGCTGAGGTGAACAGCCCCTTTCCTGGGACCCCCTGGGATGCTGAGAAAGGATGGAGATGCTAAGACTCTCCCACCGTCTCTGCGGGGGACTGTGCAGCTCCAGTCACAGAGCCCCGTGCAGGAACGGCTCCWCTCGGCTGCAGTGCAGCCCCGGAGCCAGCTGCCCCAAGGAGACGGTGGACTGCAGGCCACTGCATGATTAATGACGGCAGGGAGCACAGAGCCGCACACACATAAGCACCGGCTGGAGAAACAGCTGCTGAGGTACCGGACCTCCCAAAATCCTGCTGCTGCGCAAACAAAGAGAAGACCCAGCCTCACTCCTGCTTGTTTGCTCCATCTCGAGCCCCCTCTCCTGCCCACTTTGCTTTCCCTGCTGGCCCCAGTAAGGCAGGCTGCAGAACTGGGGCTCTCTGAGGGAGGTCCTGGGTACCCAGAGCATGCCAGGCCCCACGGCGCACAGGGACTGTTCCCTGCACAGGGGGATCAGGGAGCCCATTTGAATGAGCTGCACCCCATGAGAAACCATAGCTGCATCAAAGCCAAGTGTTGCATTTTCATATTTTGTTACAGCAGTACTTTTAGCCCCAGGTCCTCTGAGAGGAAAGATGCTAGAGCAGAGAGATCCTGTTTGTCTCTCTCTCCATCCTAGACTTTCACGTCTGGTAGGGAGCTAAACCCATATCCTCTGCCTTCAGAGAAGCAGTTGTTCCCATCACCTAGAGCTCCATTCCCGATACATCCTGCGGCTGTTTGCTATTCCTGTGAGCAGCTACAGCTGCAGATGCGTGAACGTTCCTAGCTCAGTGGCAAAAGACATTCATTGGCCCAGTAGGGTCAAAGGAAGACTATGAGCAGGCCGGCCACCAGCAGGACGTGATGCCCTCTTCCAGGAGCAGGTGCATAGCACAACAGAGGTCTCCATCAAGAGCTTTACTTTGAGGCCTTTGGCCTCAACAGGTAACTATTTACCCACTTTCAAATTTTCAAATTTCCCTACGTTCTCCTCAGATTCTACTTTTAAATGTCTCCAGTAACTCTCATCCCTGTCCTAGACTCTAAGGATGAGCGCTCTAGGAGAAAGGACATCATAATCAGGTTTTAGCATCACTGCAGGTGCCTCTGGTCCATCCCTTGACACTAGGGCATCCTCTTGAGCCTAAAACATCTGTATAGGAAGGGGAATGTCCCAARCCCTGAGCCTCCCAGTCACTGCAGCACTGTACTCTGGTCTGGCCTTCCAAGGGAAGCCCAGGATCAGCTCTGCCTGCTCAGAGAAGTATGCTGGGCCACTTTGGCCATGAGGGCCCCTCTGTAGGCTGTGAGATACCAGAGAGACCATCATGACTATCCCACCTGCAGCCCCAACCAAATATGGCCACAGATTCTCCCACCTTCAGTGTGTTCATCTCTTCACAATCAGCATCCTCCTGATGCTTGCTTGATGCTACCAAGCCACCCCCTCCCGCAGCAAGGAGAGAGGAGACACGGCTCCTTCCTAGCGCACCATCCAAGGCTGAGCCTTGCCTCTACAATGCTCACTGCTGTATCTATAATTGATCTCAGAGAAATTCCAGCACCGCTCAGATTGTGCTGATGCTATCAAAACTGTAATGTGATTTTCATGCTCAATCAGGATGAGGAGGAAAGAGTTTGTTCACCAAATGCCATGATTTGCTCTTGCATGGTACAGCCACCGGTGCCCAGAGCACACGCAGCCTTTGGTCCTGTTCTGCAGCTCTTCCATTTCCCTAACYTTCCCATCAGCCCAGCAGCTCCTCTCTATCTCTCCTCAAGCTCACAWTGTGTTTCCTTCCCTTATACTGTCTGTGAGATTGAGGAAGAGAAAGAGATTGGTTTGGGAGCAGTCATTTCTGGGAAGGTGGCACAGGCAAGTTTGGARCACCACACACATTGCCAAACAAATCAGTATCCTGCCTTTCTTCTCACCCATCCCTGGAGTGTGTGACCCAATTTCCAAGAAAAGCAAGGCTCTCTGCCTTGGAAAGGCATGGTGAGTGTCCCAGGGCTTTAGCCAGGAGGTCAACCTGGGCTCAGTCTGGGCAATGTTGCACCAACCTCTATCCACACAGAGGTAATGGCAGAGACTRGGGATAAACTATGCTCTTTCTGTAGGACAGTATTGGCATCACGGCAGTCAGTCCAGTCATACTGAAGAAACAGGCACTTCCAGAGATGCTACTTTAAACATTTACCTTAGGACAGGAGACCTGTGGCTACAGAGGGAGCTCAGAGGCTCACCAGGATTCTTGTCATCCTGGCTCCTGGACCAGTTGGGTCTCACCAGACAATGCTGCAGCCAACTTGTTCTCTTGCACTGCTGCAAGATCTCTGGGTGTCAGGAGTCCTGCCCGCCTCACTCCCTAYAAAATTCAGCCTCATGCTGAGCTGCAGGGCATAAACAAAAGCAGAACCAGTTCCTACCGYGGTTCCCCATCCCTGTTTCTGTGCAACTAAACAGGGACCTCCATCTCTTTTCCAGATTCAAAGCAATTTCTCCTGGTTCCTTTGCCATCCCAGCCAACACTGGCATAGTCTTTGTTCAGTGTTCTGGGAGATGATCGCAGATCAGAAGCGCAACTCTGTGGCATAAACCACAGTACACGGCTGCACGTGTCCCTCCATGGCCTGGAGAGCATGAAAGTTACCACCGAAGGGCCTGCACCCTTGGACTCAGACACAGTGGTTCAGAGGACCCAAAGGTAATAAAGAGCCTCTGCAATGAATGGACAGGCCTGGCCACAACCTCCTGAGGCAGGAAAGAGGTGCAGAGGAAGGTCACAGAGGAAGCGAGTATCTGCACGCACACCGGAGCTGCGTACGGCTCTGCCCATCCGTTCATCCCATGTGCTCCCAGCGCTTTGTCCAGGACTGCTCTCCCTCTTGCTCCATCCCTGCCTCAGGAGGTCACTCCTAGGTTGATCATGCAGATTAAAGCTACAAATCCTAATTATCCACATGGAGCAGAGCCCACAGAGCCCAGGCCCTGGTCCAACTTGCCTCTCATGTCAGGAAGCAGGGCTGTAGCCTCTTCCTCCAAACTCCGGTCCCCGAGAGCTGGTGAAGGCACTGCTGCCTCCCGGGCAGGTGCTGGGAATCGCTGAGGCAGCGATGGCACAGGAAGCTGGCCCAGGGAGCAGCCAAAGGWTACAGGCTGTCCTGTCACCCCAGGGGCAGGGCACAGCCACTAGGCAGGTCAGGGCCCCTAAATGTGACAAAGAGCTCCTCAGCACCCTGGCCAGAAGATCCTCCAAGCCCTAATACACGACAATCTGCCACAGCAATGAGACAAGCCCATAAAGCAAAAAGGAAGATAAATAGTTACCTCTGCAGACGGTCCCATTCTCCACTGATTCATAACCTGCCCTGCACATGCAGCGGCCAATGGGCACCAGCCACTCGCCATCCCCGTTGCAGTACAGCTTGATGGGCACGTCCACCTCCTCCGCGTTGGTGATGCATGTTCCCCGGGCTGCCACCAGCGAGGTGCTCTCTGCTCCTGAGAGGGTCTCTTGGAAAACAGCCCCGTTCTGGATCACGCGGGGACACTTGCGGTAGAAGACACGGACTGCAATCAAGGACATGCAGCCTCCATAGTCCTGGAAGGCTAGGTAGAAACCATTCTTGGAGACAGGCCCAAAGCTGCGCACCTCAGTGTTAATCTTCATCACCCGGCCACCTAGGTCCACCTGTGAGAAACTCTCATCGGCAGCAATTGTGTCTACCTTCATCCACGGGTTTTCCATCCAATTGGGAAAAGTCTTGGTGGCCGAGTCAAAGTCTGATTCATAGTAGTAGAGATTAAAAGTCTCCTTACATGAGCCTGGAACATTAGGGATACTGCTGCAGTCCCGAACAGAAAATTTCATCTCTACATGGATGCGGTGGGCACCCCGCCTCCGGATGTACTTGGTCCGGAGCCAGTTGTTCTGGCTGGATTCAAAGACGTTGCACACCTGGTAGGTGCGGATTGTGTTCATGTTCTCGTCATATCCACTCACTTCTTCCCACTGCAGATGGGACACAAAAAGTCACTGGGCGGCATTGAAATGACATTCACAGGACTAAGTGTGAGCTATGYCCCCATCTGCTCCGCTGCTTCCCAACCCTGTTGTGTGTCATATGGGCAAGCTGCACTAGTACATACTGTGCCACACCACATCCACACTAGCAAAACAGTATGGATTCAGCCCCACCAGCACTCAACAAGTTGCCCAGGCACTCCAACACTGCACACCCTGCCAAATGCCCCATACTTATGAGGTTCCATCCCGATCCTGCATGGTTTGACCCAAATTGCATGCAAGACCTGCTCAGCCCAGTAAGGCCAGTGCAACTCAGGTCCTAGGCAGACCTCAGGACTGCCTCGTTGTCAGCGGTTTTCTATCTACCACCATACTTGCTGCCCAAAAGGATGGTAAAACCAGTGCCAGAGCACAGCCCCCTCTGCGCGTGGCACTGGTGGGGCAGGGCACGGCACGGCCACGCATTTCATCTGCAAGCAGTAATGTCTTTCGCAGGGGCTCTCACCAGTAGGCTATACCGTACTGCAAAGGCCTCTTAACTGCACAGCCTCGTAGTAAAGTAACACGATGCCTTTAGCAGATCTATTCCCACCGGGGCCACTACGGTTACAAATGTGGCAGACAGAACCTGCTTTCTCAGGAGTTCATAACGCGACTGTAAAACCTCCTTCGAGGCTGGAGCTTGAATATTAGTGCAAGGTGCAGACTAACGGCGTGCCAGCAAAACCACTCTCCAGACTGTGACAGGGCAGTGCCTTGCAGCAAGAGAGCCAGCAGGAGAGGGCAGCTGAAGAGCTGGAGCTCGCTGGACCTCCATCCTGCCCCATTAGCTGGCAAAGTGAAGCAGAGCCCAGGTGAGGGGGCAATCTGTGCAGGGAGGACCTCTGCCATCCACTGAGAACCCACCTGCACGTTTCACAGCAGCCACGGGACCGACTGATGGGCACTGCACGTTCGCTGCTTTTGTAACACGTGAACACAAAAATGTGGCCACCAAGTAGCTCTGGCTCACTTCCCTCCCATAACCCAATGAAACACCTCAGCCCTAGAGCACTTCTCGTTGCCCTTCCCTTTCCAAAATCAACCCCATCCACTAACCCAGCAGGTCTTACACCTCTGCCCTGGAGCTATTTCATGCCAGTTGTGACCCTGACCACTGTGTACTCATAGTTCAGAGACTTTAAATGCAGTGCTGCTGGCAAAACTGCACTAAGACCTGCAAGACAAGCCAACCGTGGCCTTTCCTCAAAGCCAGGAAGGCAGGTTTATGGGAGTCAGGTGCTCCTATTGAATACCAAATTCCCAAACAAGCAATGCTGGGCTAGATCCATCTAGTAGCCCTCGTCCCTGCTCCTACATGGGCCAACTCATTTTGGGTTCCCTCCTGCAGGTGTGCTACACGACAAGGCCTCAGGTACAGGCAAGTCCCTTGGCAGGAGTGACAGCCATTTTAAAGTGCACCTTGGGGATGTCCTATGAGCTGTGGCACCATGGTAAATTCCTTCTGACCAGGTAGCTCAGAGCTGGAGTATTTCCCAGGCCAACAACCCTGATTTCCCCATAACTGTTCGCTCTCCAGACTGGTCCTGCTCAGCTCCCTGCCCGTTCTTCAGCCTTATTTCCCAAACCTTTCAGTGCTTGTTGCTGCCTTCATCTTTTCATTCCTTTGCAGAACRGGGGAATTTCAGGGCTGATACCCATAGGGCTCTAGCAAGTTTCCTGTGGTTGAGGATCACTCACCAAATAGCGTGGCCGGACCTCCTGGGGCAGCTTGCACCACAGAGAGGTCTTCCAGGGAAGGGTGAGGGAGAAGGATTCTCTCTCTGTGTCTCAGGCTTGGTAAAGCATTGCCTTGGAGAGATGTATCAAGGGCCCTAATGATCCSAGGGCGTGAGGAGAGCAAATACACAGGATTCCCCTGCCACCCAGCCCTTTGCCCCCTCCTCCATCCCCAGTTCCTGCAGTTTGGAGGTGGRGACAGAAGCAAGGAGGAGAAACCTGTGAAAGCTTAAGGAAATCTCCCTTGGAAGGAACTGCCAGGCCATATGGCAAAGAAATCATAGTACAGCAGGACAAGCAGGTTACGCACCAGGCAAGGGCAGGGCTGGAGCCTGTAGCCCAGCCACCAGCGTCATTCATCTGTGGCAAGCACAGATGGGAAAGGGCACTTACTGGGAAGAGAGTGTTTCATCTWCCTCAGCCTTTGCAGGAAAGCAGAGCATCTCCCTGCGCTGACCTCTCTCCACCCGCACCACCCCATGGGCAAGGCAGGAAACGGGGCTCCCGAGCAGCAGGCACCAGCAGTGAGGCTTTACAGAGGTGCCCAAGAACCAGCTGCCCATGAAGAGCCGGGCAGAGGACTGACCCCCTTGTGACACCGATGAGAGACACGTTCCGCTTTGCTTGGTGTGAATGGAAGGGATTTGGGGCCAGTTAACATGTGACACGATCCCAGCCAGCTGGAATGGCTTTTTTTATGAACTTGTTCACAAACCTGCTCAAGTGGAAGTCAAGCTGTTTCCCATGGACGTGAAATCTGATGTGCAGAGCAGAACCCTGCCCTGGAAGCGGGACTGCAATACCCAGGACAGGACAGAGGACCGGAGCAAGAGCCAACATCAACATCGGAGCCAGCACCAATCCCAGGACCGAGGTCTTTTAGTGAAAACCTTGTGCAAGCAGAGCCTTCGCTGCATCCCCAGCCCTTGGGCCTGGGGGCGGCCTCACAAGGGCCTTCGGCCCCGCAGAGGGAGGCTCGCGAGATGAGAGACAGATTGTTCTTTGCGCATCGAGGCTAACAACCGAGCAGAAGGCTGTCAGGGAAGATCCCYAAACAGCTCCAACCGTTTCTGACCGGCAGTGGCCGCAAATCTGCTACCGTTGCTGGGGAAAGGAGGACAATATCCTTYGAAAACGCAGCAGGAGAGCGGGGGAGTGTTTGCTTTATCCTGCAGAAAGAAATCTGGCGGTGGTGGAAAATTGCAGGAGGATCTCCCAGGTTTTGGGACACAGGTTGGGAGTACATGGGATAATCCAGGACAGAACAGAGGCAAACAGTTGGTCTCCTTGCCCTGCCTCCAGTGTGKTTTTTCCTTGCCTGTACTGCTCCTGACACCAGCAGCCTCCCCAGCTGCAACAGTGTGCCAGCCACCAAGATCCAGGGATGCCCACTACCTGCCTGTCCCCCATGCACTCCTGCATGGCTCTGGTGGGAAGGACTCAAGACACAAGTCTGATGTGCTCAGCCCCGGCCAGGCAGGAAGATCACGTGGTGGAAGGAGAGCCTCCAGCACGACGCAGGGTAGGAGCACGGTGTACGTGATGTCCCCCATCACAGGTACAGGATGCAGGAGCATCTTCCGCTGACCRCAGGGCTGGGAAGGTGCAGTGCAAGAGCGATACTGCTCCTGTGCTGGGCTTTCCAGCCAAGCTCTTCCCTGCATTGCTGCTTCAGAGCTGCTGGCACCGCTGGCTGAGCTAATCCCTTCAATGCCCCACTCCAAAGCTCCCTTTTCTCAGCTGGGAGAGAAAGTCACCCCCGTGCCTCAGCCCCTGCGCTTCCTCGGCGCTTAATTAGAAGCCTCTCCCTTTCTCCTCGCTCTCTAATTAACATGCCGGGAACTCAAAAGAAGAAGGCAGCACAATAATACGGAGAGACGGCTTCCAGCAGGCCCAGGCCTCATTACCGCGGGGCTGGGGGAGCCGGGAGCAAGGCTGGCTTTACATATGGAAAACCCGCAAACAAGAAAGGCTGGGCGAGGAGAGAAAAAGACTTGACCTCTGCTCTCGCCTATTGTGCGCCCATCATTTCCCTTTGGCAGGCCGGTCCCCGGGACCTGGCGGAGCGGCTGGCCCTCTGCGAGCTCCCATGCTAATAGGCGAGCGCGAGCCTTTATCATGATGATGGGGGACCGGTGCCGGGAGCTTCGGCGCTCGGGCACCGGCAGGTCAGCTGGCCCGGCGCGGGGCTGGCCGGGGCGCGGAGGGGAAACCTCTCCAGCAGGGTTTAATCTCCTTGACGGAGGCTTTTCTCTATGTTTTTTTTTTTTTTTTTTTTGCACTTCTGCCAACCCAGCTCACGAGGCTGCGTCTGGAGCACGCCGGCGAGGGGCCTGTCAGTCCCGCGGTGCGAAAGGCAAAGCTACGTCTTCATCTGGCGCCCACCGAGGGCGGGCGGCAGGTCCAGGGTGATGTAGCGGTGCGGGAAGCCTGACCACGGGGAGGTTTTCATGCGTTGGGGGCGCAGGGCAAAGCAGGGCATGGGCAGGACTCAACCCTCCTGCCATACCAGACTGGCCAGTCCTTCCGGACCCATTGCAGACCTGGACCTGCTGGACCTGGCCCAGGAATGCAAAAAAATAAAAAAATAAAGAAAGAAATCCACGGTGATATGGGCTGCCTGCACTGGCAGGGTGCAAGGACACAGAAGAGGAAAGGAGAAGCTGCAGGCAGGGTGGTGGGCTGAGCCATCTGGTCCATGCATGAAGAAGGGAAACATCTCTGAGCCGGACTTTGGCCTGGCTCACTAAGGCCCCGTGGGCTAGAGGGCAAGCACAACGCTGAGCTATGCTTACGYAGCTTGGGTTGGGGCATTGCAGAGGCATCTCTTCAACTCCACCCCTGCCACCCAGAAAATCAGTGCTGGCCAACGCCCTGAGCCAGTGGCAGAGARGGACCATGTCTGGAAGGGATGCCCAGGATGGTGGCTCTGAGTTGCTTCCCTCTGCTGCGCTCTGAAAATGCTCCGAACCACCTAGATGCTCCACACTTAACCAAGTGGCTGCTGYTTCTGCAACCTTGAGGACCAGCTTTCTGACCCTTTTCTGAAATACTGATGGGCACTGGGATAACAAGTGAGACTCTGGGGATAAACAACATCGGTCTTTGCATTGCATTCCTCMCTCTCCTTGATTTTAAAGTGACTGTGGGCCAGTTTTAAAGACAATCATGTTGCCCTGATGCTGTCAGGCGAGGATTATAGTGCTCCAACACTGGGGTATTTTTTAGACATGTCACCGCCTAGAAAATTACTGGAAACCTCAACTGTCCTATTTTTGTGTGCTCTTCTCACCATCTCTTTTCACATAGCCAAAGCATTTTGGATGAATTTTGTTGAACAATCAACACGTTCGCTTGTTCAGAGACCCCGTGGCTGCCGATCTGGCTCCCGGCTCCCATAAAGTCATAGGATAACTTACCCCTGAGGGAGGATGTACCGTCCAGCCCAGCTCTGCCGTTGCCGTTGTGGAGTCCATCAAGGTCTCTGCAAGAAGAAAGCAAAACAAGGAGTCAAGGTGGCAATCTGAGCAACGGCCTCTGTTAGGTTTTGCCTAACAACAAAGTCTACAAGGGTGCAGCACGCCAGCCACAACTAGCCCAGATGTTGCCTGCTCAGTGCTCAAATAGATGCAGTGAGTGAGAGGCCAGGAGGAACTGGAGCAGCTTTTCTCCTCCCCCTGCCCCTGCTGGGACGCAGGCACAGCTAGCTCAGGAGCACCGAATCAGTCCCCACCAGACACAGGCTGTTGTCAGACTCGGTGATGCCTTGGAGCCCATGCTCAGCCAGGGAGGAGCCTGGCGTCCGTCCCTCTGCCACATTTGCTTCCTTCACGTTCTCTGTTTAGTGGGAACTGGCCCCCTCGTTTCCTGCAGTACATGGAGTGGAACGTGCTCTTCTGAGCACCAGCTCAGCTGGAGTTTCCTCTTTAAAAACCAAAATCAGGATATCACAGCCTGGGAGAAGTTCTGGAATCGTAGATGAGCAGCCCCAGCCTGGACAGGGTGTCTCCTTTAYCCTCCAGTTACAGACCTGCCAACATTTGTAGGACATTTTTTTTCAGTGCTTTGTATGGTAGGCAAATCCTCAGCAATGCTGTAGCACACAGGAAGGAACAGAAGTTTAAGGACTGGCAGTACTTAAAAATTAAACTAGCATTAAGCTGATTTTCTTGGCAATTTGGGATGATATAGGTCAGATGCTGCTACGGCCAGCGAGCATGAAGAAGAGAAAAAGGTTTCTTAGATCATGCAGRCAGTGATGCCTTTGGAGAGCGCTTTTTGTCCTTCCTACAGCTACTCACACTTCCAGGATTTAGGCTCTTTTTTAGCTATTAGTTTGCGTAATCACACCGGCTGACAGCAGTAGATGGGCCACTCATTCAGGTTCTGGTCTGTTAATACTCCAGCTAGCGCATTTAGGTGTTCCCCAGCCAAGGCTGGTGAGGGCCATCTGGCCTTATCAGAAATGCATTCGACAAACACTTCCACGAACGGCCAAGGCATGGTGGCTCAGACATGGCAAGGAGATACAAAAATCCAGCCATTGCCAAGTCACGAGTGTCCCAAAATGTCACCCCTCCAACATGAAAGACGGAGCAGTCGGAGTAATTCTGTTTTCCGTAGTCAGAAAACTTAACTTCAGGTCTGTACTGGAGTATTGCATGCTGATACAGCACTGTGATTTTCTGCCTGGGTCTGATGTTTTGATAAAATTGGACAAAACTACATATTCCAATGTTTAGAAAATGTGGGTTAGAAAGCCTAAAGGCTTCTCCACACTGAGYCTAGGCTTGGGAAAAGTGTTAAGCTTGCAGGAAAGACAGTGCTAGGGGCAGCCTTCGTGAAGCGATGCTGTAGCTCAGGCTGAGATGATGTGTGCAGGAGAAATTATAACCCTCTGCTCAGCAGGAGCAATGTGAATCAGCACCAGATTTAGAGTGCATGTGCAAGGATACTGGAAAACATCCATTGCATGCAAAAGCAAGACACAGACACAAATTCCAGCTTGCATCTTCCCTTTTCCTGACCTCCTGGTTAATGTGCAATGGACAGGGGGACATGAGGAGTACAGTTTTAGGGCTCTACTGCTCTCAATACAAAGCATTTTCTGTACAACCTCGAAATGATATCTCTTCCTTCAGGCTTTGCTAGGACAGGGCCTGATTCCAACTCCATCAGTCTTATGCTGAAAATAAAATGTTAGTAATGCTGCATGTGCTACCCAGGCTTGTCATGGGACCTGGCCAGAGACGAGGGCTCAGGGCATGTAGACACTCCTCTGTAAGGAGTCACTGTGAGATGACGATGTATATAGCAGCAGCATCTACCCCTGCCATTACCCTCAACTGCGGTACCAGGGAAATCACATATTTCCTTCAAAGGAAACATTGCTGCGCTCAAAGCCTGGGGCAACAAGATCACCATGTTGCAGGAGGTAACACAGAAAATGGAAAGGGACTGCTCAGCAGTTTGGCCAAAGCCCTAAATGCTGACCTTTGGCTCCGCTTGAGTTATGCTGATAAAAATCCCTACTTTTGCGGAATATCGAAAGGCTTCTTTCATCCCTGGCAGACAAAAAATGCTCCAGTAGCATCTTGTCTCACCTCTGATCTTTGCAGAGATGGAAGACAAAGGGGGATGTGCAGGGAGGGCAGGAAATTAAAAGTACATGCAGCTAGTCAGAAGGATCCTGCCCTTCAGCCACTGYCCCTGCTACAGTCATATGGCTACAACCTCACTACAGCTCTAACAAAGTCATTGCCAGGCCTAGGGCTGCTGAACACAGAAGAGTCCTGGATGTACACACACATCCATCCATCATCATCTTGCTCACTGCAAGCTCGACCAGGAGAGCCCCTATATAGACCAGATCTTCAGCCACCGTGCTGTGGACCCAACAAACAGGGCTAGATCCCATGGTTGAAGCACGGATGGAGAGTAACTGGCTGCGACTGGAAGGATGCCATCTCCTATTGCTGCTCCTGACCACCAAAAAAACCAAGCATCCTGCCACGAATCCCAGAAAGCATCTCTACCTTCTCCACTTGCACTGTAAAAGGGAAGGAAGAAAGGATCTACGTGAGCAAATCCATAACTTTCAGAGTCAAGGCTGAATGTCCAAACGGAGAAATGGTTGTTGTTCAACCTGCTGAATAGCACGTGAGGCACGTGAACTCTGTTTTCCCATTAGCAAGCCAAGAAGTGCCTCTGCATAGATATGCTACTTGCACCTACTTCTAGCAGTAAATCATTTTCAGACTGTTGGTTGTTCATTACTCCTGGTTAGAGCCAGAGGTTTCCAGTTCACAGGAAACCAGCATTTCAAAATTTGGTTTTATTCCAAAAACAAAAAGCAAAAATAGTTCTTCTCAAATTTTCCCACTAAGGAGAGTTCTGGAAAACAGCTAGCCCAGAAGTGTTGTAATTTCAGATTTATGAAATTTCTTTATAAAGTGAATATTTTCTTCCACAGTTCAATGATAGTGTTTATTTTTCTGTCTTTTTCATTAAAATCCCTGAGACACTTTGATCTAAAAAGAAAATAAGATTTTTCACGCATTTCAAGCTAGAAGCTGCATTTAATTTCTTTTAAAAAACCTTGAACTTGTTACTTCATCTTAATTATTAGTGACAGTGGTGTGTAGTGACTATATTAATAGCAGTGACCATTGTGTAAAAGAAGAAATTCTCTAAAATAATATAAATAATTCTCCCAATAAAAATAATATTTGAAGCATTTTGAAAAACTTGWTATTCAATTCAACAAAAACTTGGGGCAACAGAATTTTGCGCTCAGCACGCTCCTGCAGAGCCTGTTCCCCATAGCCCTTTCCACTGATCCTCCACCCCAAGAACGGCACACCTCCTTGGAGCTGGTGTTTCTACCTGTACCAGTCTGATGCCATCTACCTTTCACATAAGATATCAAGGGGTAGAAATCTACTTGTTTCAAGTAGGTTTCTCCAAAGGTCAATTGTCCTCTCATAAAGATCTTCAATTCCTTTTAGTCTGAATTCAYGCTTTTCAGCTGCCAGCTATTAGATTTCACGTTAGTTTTATGAAGACTCTGCTATCTAAACCCTCCTTCCCTTGTTGGTGTTTTAGGCTTGCAAATGAATCATCTCTCAGCCCTTCACCAAGACAACAAAGCAAACTGAATTTCCTTTTTATTTCACCCTGAAACAGGTCCCTTTCTCCCATTTATTAACCTTCTTTTTGTAGGGTAGATCCCAAGACTGCTCTCCTCAGTGCCCACAGCTGTAACATCCCTTTTTGTCTATCTTGCACACTTTTCTAGCAAATTGTTGCCCTGGCTAAAATCCAGGAAACATCTGGAGATCAGTTGACATGCTAGCGCTTAGCAGCAGTTGCCTGAAATCCAGAAAATTATGGATAACTGGTGCCCAGGAGTTAGAGTAAATCTGGTTAGCTGCCCTGACTGCAGAAATGCTCTTGAAGCCCGGCTAGTTTTTGATGGTGGTGGTGGGTTTGCTTCCTCATATGATGGCTGATCTCAAAACACACTAGGATGCCTTATTGCCTAAATAACGGTCTGCTTGTAGACATGGCCAAGAGCATCTCATCCCCTTCACCTGAGCTCAGAGAGGCCATGTGACACCCCCGCCTCTCCAGAAAACTTGCTGGCTCACTCCTGAGAAGCTATTTATTTCCAGAAAAAGTAAGCRTATCAATTCACACATTTCTTCAGAAAACATAATCAGGAGTGATATCCAGCGAATAAAYGTATTTCTTGGCTGCAGGGAAGCCTCCTTCCACAGGTTCAGAACTGCTCAGGTCTCTACAGCAACAGGCTGTGGCAGGCAGGCAGCGTTAGGAAGAAGAACATCCCATCCCGCAAATACTAGCTCTGAGTCCAAACTAGCGACCAATAGAACCAAAATGTTTAATAAAGTCAGACAAGGCCTCACCTCCCAGCTCAGCTGCAGAAAAGAAAGGCTGAGATTCCCCCAGAGTCTATTTTTCCTTCAATTGGATGGGGTTTTATTGCTGCAGGAGCATTGAGGAAGTTCATCAGAGAGGACTTTGAAAGGTGATTGATTGTGGTCTGTAAGGMTCTACACTGGAAGAAAGCAGCAGCAAACAGAGAGCTCCTTAGCCCATAAGGGAAATTGTAGCTACATGCTTTGCCTGGAAGCTAAACCCAGCAACTGAAAATAAGATACTATTTCTAACAGAGAAAATAATCACCCCTGAAGAGCAATTGCCAAGAGATGCAGATCTTATACCATTCATATCCTTTCCCATTCTGTGTAAGCCAGGAGCTAGATAAGCACATGCTGCAGGACACGTGCTGGGCAGGAGGTCACCCTGGCACCTTCTGGCCCATGAAGGTGTGATAATCCAGGAGGCATGCATGTTCACATCACTGACCTCTCTAGGCAGATGGGTGACTCTCCTCTGGTCCCCAAGAAGTCAGTCATACAAAGACTTGATACAGGCCCACATCAGATGTGATGAGCCCCAAAGAAGGAGAAACTACCATCCTCAAGAGACAGCCCCTTCACCTGCAGTGGTCCCAGAGGAGCTCTCCCCACCATCACCAGCCCCTTGCAACTGCTGCACTAGCAATAATGCAGGGTGGGCTGCCAGGCCCAGATCTCACCAAGGAGGTTTCCAATCCTACCTGCAGACTGTCCCTGTGTTCATACCCTGCTGCAGACACCCAACAGGATGAGCTCCTTCACCTGCAGACCACGATGATAGCCCAACTTCTGCATCAGCAGCACCAAGCCTGACTGTTAGCACCCGAAAAAACGGTGGGGGGGGGGGTTGCTGCCTGCTGCAGCCAGCATTTCTCTATGCAAACTCATCATCTTGGCTCACTGTCACCAGCTGATGCTGCCACCCTGCCAGTTTGGCAGCTCTGATGCCATCCGAATCCCAGGGTGGGTGCTGGTTATCGGGAGATGTCTTGGCAGGTCTGGATGCATGTGGGGCTCATAAGGACACCCGTGGCATCCCGGACAGAGCAACCCTCTGGCACTGACAGCGATGAGCACGGCGCAAAGCCCTGGGGGAGTGGCAGCAACGGGTGTCTGGCCACCAGCCCATCTCTGGTGGCTGGCGATAGCTGCAGCTCAGTGAAATGCTC
This sequence comes from Rhea americana, assembly GCF_003343005.1. Taxonomy (NCBI): domain Eukaryota; kingdom Metazoa; phylum Chordata; class Aves; order Rheiformes; family Rheidae; genus Rhea; species Rhea americana. The sequence continues at coordinate 424,145 of NW_028186317.1, forward strand.
TCGCCGGAGCAGCATTTTCTCAATATTGTTGTTTGCGTTACTCCCTCCCGCGTGTTTATCTGCAGATTCACATGCTACCCACGGCATTATAAATAAATCCGCAGCTGCTCAAAACTAGCAGACACAACTCTGGCCTCCTTCCCACTAGAAACCGCACTGGTCCCCACGGGACAGTTAGGAGATAAGTGCCTGTCCTTTTCACTTTGAAGATGCTTTCAATAAGCAACTTCTGGGGCCTGTCGCTGGCACGATCGGCCGGGGGAGGCACTGCTGCTCGCTCTAAGAGTGTGCTGGGGTCCCCAGCGCTTTTGCCACATGCTCAGCTCCAGCTCAGAGCACTTGGCATCAAAACGCAGGTCACCGTCACGAGGCTACACCCTCCAGATGCTCACGGTTATGTTGAAACCTGCATCAAGCTGATGATCTGCAGCGCCAATAAGGTGGGAGAGGGGCTCCTACGTTGCTGCATGAGCTTCTTACTACTCAGCCACAACTGAAATGAGTCTAGSGATCTTAGCAGCAGCAATTTTTCCCATGTGGCTAGGTCAGGACAGAGATTAGTGGATAGGCAAGTTTGGGACCACACCAGGTGCTTGCAGTGACCTGGGACACGAGCATGGGACACCAAGGGCTGGGCATGGAGAGTGACAGGAGCAAGGGACAAAGGCGAAGGGACGAGAAGGGCAAAGGATTAATAGAGGATCTGTGCGCAGTGCAGACACACTTCTCTGTGTCCATAAAAATAACTTCCATGGCGTTTTGCCAATTCAGACCTACTGAGCATCTGGCCCTGAGCTTCTCAGAAGTCCTGGCAAATCCTTCACATTCACAGGCTCCAAATTCAGCCAGATAAAGAAACAGCTGGACAAATAAATAGCCCCACAGATAGCTAGATCCTCCACCCTCATTTCTCCACCCACAACTTTTTCCTTTCTCCTTCCACTTCTCACACCAGGTCCTCCCTCAGGGTAGGAAACTTGCCAGTATTTAATCCTGGTACAATATTATTAACTCAGAGAATGAGCTTCTAGGCTGACCCAGGGTCATATTAGCTGTGGTCAGTGCCGGATGAGCGAAGCAGGCAAGAAGTTGCCCAGGTTTCTCCAAGGGTTCTTGGAGCAAGGCCATCCCAAGCCAAACACATGCAGGTACATACAGGGGAGACTTTAATGCATCGTCCCCTCCCAGAATTGGACTTGGAAAGCCAGCTAATGCACCCGATCAAATTAAGCCATGCCAGAGTGATACTGAAAGAGCAGGGCACGTCCCTCGCGACAGATGCCACTTGGCACCAGAGCCAAGCAGAGTGCCCAGATGGAGCAAGAAGATCAGGAGCTGCCACGTGCCCACGCTGCTGGGGTTCCTCCAGCTTGGGACAAACTCGTCTGCACAAGCGCACGTGCTCATGAAACAGCATTTCCAGCCTGGCCTGAGGCACAGCCACCATCTCCCCGTGCAGGAGGGGCAGCTAATGAGAAATCCGTCTGTCCCCCGCCCCAAGGAGCCTTTGCTGCAGATCTATTTATCCTTCCAGCAGTTGAAAGGCCCCTCTCTGCCTCCTGTGCTTTACTGGAGCCTTATTACGATATTTTTGCCAGCGAGCGCGAAGAGGGGCTAAGCAAACCCACTGGCCTTTTGCCGCAGCCCCGAGCTTTGCTTTGCCTGGCCGATGGCCAGCGGAACAAACTGAAACCCAATCCCCCCCCGGCCGACCCGCTGGCGCGGTAACAGCACGCTGCATTGTGAACCGGCGGCTACAGGATATTTTGGATACTTCACTCAGGGATCCACTTAAACTCCAAGAGGGAGAGTGATTGATAGGGAGCGAGAAGAGGCAATGACCGATCAGGGATGGGAACCGCTCATATCCTGCCCTGCACCCATGGCTCCAAAAGCCACCCCATGCGTTGCGCTGGTAGCGCCGGTGGTCCTGGTGCTGTAAGGTACCCAGGAGCAAGCAAGTACCTGGTCTTTCAATGCCTTTCTCGGCAAAGTTAGGTCCAGCCAGTCTAAGAGTGGAGAGAAAGGGTGATGTCCAGCACCAGCACCATCCAGAGGAAGACAGGAGCCAGCCCCAAAGTCACCAGGGGAGCATGGGGACAGGAGCCTGGCAGGCTCTAGGCAYGCACCAGGATGCTGCACTGGGCACCTTGGCTCCCGGCCATTGCTAGACTGTCATGCTGGAGATGTCTGGAGACAGAGGCCCAGGGACTGCGTGCAACTCCCCATCCCCAGGCATCAGCCTCCTTCAAGGATAAGGAAAGCAGGGCTTGGAGAAGAGACTGGTTTTGGGACATGCCATCTCTGTTATTACTCTACCCAAGACACTCCCAGGCCTCTCAGTTAGTGTCTTTCTGGCCACCACCATTAGAAGAGGTGGGTCTGTAGTCTGAGACCCTCCGGCGCTGGGAGCAAAGGCAGAAATTCCAGCTCTAATTGAGAAATTGGAGCTCGAACCTCAGGAATCCGATGCCGTGGCTGACTTCTACCCAGTGGGAAAGTAACACACAATTTATCTGACTTACAGAGCACTCCAGGACTTCCCTGCTTTTCCTGCACTGTCCTTCCAGCTCATGTAGGAAATCATTGCAGGGAGGAGAGGGGAGGAGACGGGATGGGAGGAAGGTGCTGGAGACGGGAACTCTGCCTCCCGCCCTGCTCATCGAGCATCTCTGCTCCCTTCCCTGCATCGAAGCCCAGATACATCCAACAGCTGCTCCTCAGCTCATTGCAAGGGGCAGAAAAGCAGTAGCTTCTGCCTGGCCTGCCTGGGACAGGTTCCTCCAGCGACTGCTTTAGCAGAGGCATGCTGGCCACTTACACCCCTTCCTCCTCTTCGTCCCCTGGAGTTGTTTTGAAAGTGCTGAGCAGTGCAGGCGTTGCCATGCACTGTGCTACCTTCTCCATTGCTGAAAAGCTTAAAACCAAGTGGGACGGTTCCCTCAAGCAGAAGCTCAGATGCAAAAGAGGGGTCGCACCCAACTCTACAGCCCGAGGGGCCTCGCAAGTCATCTAAGGGCATGGCCTGGTTTCTAAGCATCCAACTGACCAGCAGCACATCTGGACGCTGTCACTAACGCTGCCATGCAGACAWGGGCTCTCTGGAGAGCTAAGGATTGCCTGTCTCATCTGCCTGCTCAGGAGGGATACGGCCCTGCTCCAGCTTTCTGGGAGAACTGATAGAGGCTGGAGCTCTAGGGAATTTCACACTTGGTTATTTTTCAGTCTGTTAAAGGGGCAGATAAGGCTGATGTGAGGAGGACTGTGCTTAGTCCACCTGCCATGACCTTGCCCAAGTCGTTGCTGCACAGGCATCCTATTTTGCCTCAGTTGCCCAGCTCTACCTGCTCTGGAGGTCATTAGAAATCTGATAAACCCCATCAGAAACCCCATAAAGCGGCTCTGGCAGCACTGGGGACCCACAGACCTTGCTGGRGGCATCCTCCCCGAAAGGAGCTGGGATTTGTAGGTGGTCCAAGTTCAGCTGAGTGCAGGCTGTTGAGAAGAGACAATGCAGATGCTAAATGCCAGTGAGCAGGGGCCCTCCTGCTGCTCCCGGGAATGCAGTAGCCACACAGAGAAGACACAGATGCAACCGTTTAACAGCCGTTGCTACTGTCAGCACGACTGACACCAACCCTCTGCAGTTGCATCAACCTCTTTTGTCTCCAAACCACCTTGCGGAAAGGAGTTCCAAGGGTTAAGTAAGTGTTGGCCTCCTCCGCATCCAACCTCAGCCGCCCCTTCAAGAGAGGCCCAACAAAGACTGGAAGCACTGCTGAGCTGTTTTCCCAGAAAGCCAGAGGTGGGCCGTATCCCTCCTGATACGACCTCCAGGTTTGTCGCTCCTGGGCTCCAGAGAGATGTTCCAGGAGGCCAGAAAACTTGTCTCCCCTGTGCTTGCGAGCTCTTTCTGCAATGCAGCTGTAAACTCCGCGTATGACACCTCCCATCTCCCTGCCAGCAAGCGCGCCTGCTCGAGACGCTGCATTACAGCAAYGCTGCAGGGTCCCATCAAACGCAGAGGTGCAGGCGCCCGCCGAGCACGAGGCCAGGGACACCGGGTCCCACGGAGGCTCGGCAGGCATTGCAAGGGACTTGGGGAGAAAGGGGGGAAAAAAAGGAACGGCAAAAGCAATTGCTTGTGGCGAAGTCCTCCCCACGCATGCCCCTTCCCAGAGTCGGCAAAGCTGAAGAGATGGAGCTGCAAGCCCAAGCAGCTCCACMGCTCCAGGCAGGGCTGAGGAGGGAGCCCAGGCGTCCTGGTCTCACCCAGTCCTGTCTGAACAACGAGCCTGGCTCTCCCGGAGCATGCAGGTGTTGCAGCCCCAAAGGAGCTGGCAGTTTCCACAACAGGCTGTCCCGGTCGGGCCCTTAACGTGGTGCCTCGGACGCAGGTTGCCCCTTCCACRGGGCTGCGCCCGCGGCCAGGTGGCCGATGCACCCGGAGCAGGGCGCCGGGCGCAGCTCAGGTGCGTGCAGCGAGCCAGCGTCCCGCTTCCCAGCGCTGCTGGTGCTAAATGAGGTTTTGTCACCCCGCGTGGTGGCGCGGGCTGGAAGCAACTTGTTCCCAGCAGGCTCCGGAGCCCCGCTCAGCATCCCAATTGAGCTATCCTTAATGGGCTTCAATTTTAATTTACTTTTATTGGAAAACGCAGATGGTGACGCCCCCTCCCCCCCGAACATACACGGGGTAATAACGTTTACAGGGGAAAGATATTATCTGCAAATACAGCCAAATCTCCAGCAAAACCCCCCTGCCCGTGCAGCGACGCGCAGCTGCAGCACACGGCTCTGCGCCTGGCTTGTAAAGGCAGGGCCACACAGAGCACAGGCATGCCGGGGTCGAGGGGAGCTGGGAAGCAGGACCAGGGCTCACCGAAAGAGCGYTGAGGACCAAGGCTGCCTAGCAGCACCAGGGGATGACGCCAGCTAACTTTTTTCGTGACCTTGCAGAGCACCATGATCTTGCAAAGCACTGTCCAGAGCTGCCCAGAGCGGAGGCATCCCTTCTCGCAGAAGATATGTGGGTTATCAGCGGAGATGCTGCGCAATGCTGCAGGTCCCCCATACCACCCTTCCCTGCGCTGCACCGTGGGAACCCCAGGGCACCCACGGAGCTCGGGGAGGCTCCCAGCAACTTGCAAGAACAAGCAAAAYCATCAAGCAGCCCTTGACTCGTATCTGCCCTATCTGCCTCGGCACTCAGATGCCAGCGCCTGCAGATGCTCCCACTCCTTAGGCACCGCCGGCCCTTCTGCAAAAACGGGGCACATTTCCGCGAGAGAAGCAAGCTTTCACGTGCCCTCTGCCGAAAGCATGCGGCTGGAGCTGGGATGACAGATCCCCCCCTGTTCTCCAACATTTGCATTTGGCTCTGTGCGTTTACCTGACAGCCAAGTATTCCTGCTTTTCACTGTTTTTACTGACAGGCTGTAAATTTGCTTCTGGTTGGCAGCTCCAAGCGGGAACGACTTCTGAGGAACTGCAAAGCCAGCTGCAGGCTCGCCTTTGCAGAAACTAACTTTTTTCCATGTGGAGAGGTACTCTGTGCCCCACGGCTGGCCTTGGCCAGACTTGGGACTTGTCTTGGCCTCTGGRCTAGACATAGGAAGACACTCCCTGGGACCGATGCTGGAAATCTCAAAGTGCCCAAGGAGGTGCTCACACAGTACTGCAAGCTCTCCCACATACGCTTCAAGACCAGCATCCTTTATGCGATCTGTTTGGTGTCTTCAGGGGTTAGCACGTGGCCACGCTAGAAACGYGAACCCCGCGCGTCTTTGCTGGCCCCGCTACTGGAGATGGAGCTACGGTGGAGATGGCAGCTGTTAGCGATGGGTATTTTTAGCGAGCTGCAAATGTTTCCTCCCTTGGGAAAACTCCATCTCCAATACCTCGCCATCGAGAAGGCTTCCTCTTTCACGCACGGGTAATTCATTACACACTAATACAACCTCCCTTGTCAGCAGGTTGAACCAAGAGGCCGTGTGGACAGCACAAGGCTCTCACTCTATCATCGGCTCCGTCACGGCATTGCTGGCCTGGCAGAGCTACAAGGAGCAGTGGGAAACACAGGATATGGGTCCCGCAGGAGCACCCATCAGGCCCTTTCCACCCTGTGGGGACACGAGCCCAGGCCATCTGGTCTCAGGGCTAGGAGCGTACTTGAAGGAGGTCAACCAAAGCTGCAGGCAGTCACTGGGGCATGGGAGATGTCTAACAACRTGCTCCCAGGAACCTCAGTAAGATCGTGCAAGGGGGCAGGCACTTTGGACGTTGCTCCTGGGACACAGGTCTGCTTGGAGCGTTCCTGCGAGCCACCCTCGAGACACTAAAGAAAAGGTCCCGCTCTTCCCACGCCAGCTGCTGAGCTGGGAAACAGCGCTCCCGCTCCAAGCGGGTGCTGCACAGTGGCCCTGGGCTCCAGCAGCACATCAGGCGCGCGAACGGGACACCCCAGCACCAGGAGAAGCCCTGAGCAGCTCCAAGGACACCGGCAATGCTGGGAGGCGGCAGCAAAGTGGGGTTCCACCACGGCACCTGCCACACACATTCCCAAGGTCCAGCACTTCCCCATGGCAGGACATTGCCAGATACACGTAGGATAAAGAACCACAGCGGAGCTGCTACCACCCACAAGGGCTGGAGTGAGGATCTTGGGGRCCGGGGACCAGCACGCAAGTGAGAAAAGCCCACACTGAGACATTTCTGCTTGGCTGCAAACCACAGAATCACAGAAGGGGTTGAGGTTGGAAGGGATCTCTGGAGATCATCTGCTCCAATCCGCCTGTTCAAGCAGGGTCACCTAGAGCATGTTTCCAAGGATTTTGTCCAGACCAGCTGGAGAAGAAATGAAAAACCTAGAGGCCACCTCTGCCTGATATAAGCAAGGACCCTCAGCAGGGAGACAGCAGAAGACACACACCAGAGTCTCAAGCTGCCCCTGGAAAATATTCTTAGAGATCCTAATACTYGTGGAGACTCGCTTCTAACGTAAAAATATTACAATCAATGTGGGTAATCACAGAGCAGACCTCTTTTTGACAGCTGAAGATGAACAGATCAATGAACCAAAGACGAGCAGTTGTCTAGGTACAAACAAACATAATCTGATTACACATATGGGGAAACAGATTTTAGCACCCACCAATAAGAAACACACTCAGAGGTGCAAAGGCRGCAATTTCCAAAAGTTGAGAGGGATTATTAGCAAAAATTGATTAGGGGAAAAATGTAAACAAAAACAATGAAAAGTAATTAGAGCTAGCTTAAGAGGGCTTTGCCAAAATCTCATAAATCTGCAATCATAAAAGAAGGCATCTTCAGTTAAAAATTGTCTTGGCTTTGCCTAAAAGGAAAAAAATCACAGCAAAAATAAACATATTGTATAAATTAAAAAAGGGGGAAGCTGGCAGCAATAAATTAGCGGTTATAAAATGCAGACAGTTGCTAAAGGAAGTTAATGTATCAATGAAAAATCTACTGCCAGCAAACGTAAAAGAGGAAAAGGGGGAATTTTTAACTAGATCAAAAGCAAACAAAATCAAAGCYGCGGAAGGGCTAGTTCACAGGGATGCTCAGGTGTAAAAAGCCACGCAAGAAAGGCAGAAGTTTCACAACGCATCTTACAGTCTGTACTTAGAAAGACATTAGAAGAGGTATCGCCGCCCCAGAGACTGCAGGATTTCTCCCGTCTTACAGCAGCCTGTCCGACCTCGACGGCTCGCGCTGAACACCGAGGCCTTTGCGATCAGCCCAGCCGCTGCAGCAAGGTGCAACCCTGCCAGTAGGCAGGTAATTACGTCTGAAAATAACTTTTCTCCCAAACGGTTTAAAGAGAATCAGCCCAGAGGCTTTCCAAGCCACTCCAACTTCTTTATCCAAACAGCGGCCAACTCCACCGTCTCACCCGGCTTCTTGTTTGAAGTGGGATTATTCTGATGCTGCACGGAAGCAGAAAGCCGGGAGCAAAGAATCGGTGCTTATAGGATGGGACTCGGCCGTATACCGGGACCAGCAACGTCCGAGGACTCCTGAGGGCCACTGATGGCAGTGAGATGATGTCCACCACCCTGGGCACCTGCACGAGCCAGCTTATGGGGTCTCATCCAGGAGAGATGGATGAACATCTGCATTTGGGGAGGTTTTTTTGCTAGTGTGATGCACAGGGCAGGTATTCGCTATCAAGCACAGTTCCTTAGTGGAGTCCCTGCAGGGAGAGGACAGCACCCAAGGCTGACAGCTCTCCTCTCCCTTTCGGATGATTCATGCTATAGAAAAACTGGGTGATAAGGCAGGGAGGCTGCAGTATCACGATCTAGAAAGGTTTCACAGCGGCCCAGTGTAAAGGAGCTCCAGGGTCTCCAGCCCAACATCRTCCCCCACGCTAGACCGAGGCTTTGCCTAGCTGAGCCTGGCAGACCTCCAAGGATGGAGATGCCCCAGCTCTCCGGGGACCCGTTGCAAAGCGATACGGAGATTTCTAGCTGCTCGGCAGCTGCTACGYGCCCTCCCCAGGCTGGGAAGAAGCGGAAAGTGCACGGTCCTTGGCTCCCTGGGCACGGACTGATCCTCAAACCCCGGGAAAAGAAGCAAATCCTCAGCTCCGCAGAAGCCGTGGCAGTCACCGCGGTGACTAAGCCAACGTCTTGGCATGAGACAAGTCAAATTGGACCAGCCAAGCAGCAGCATACCAGTGAGCTGCCCAGGGCATTAGCTGAGCAGCCAGGGAGTAGGACAATACGGCCAACGTCTGGGGAGGGCGAATCCAGCGGCGAAGAGCGTTGCAGGCCAAAAATAAGGCCCTGGGCGGTTCAACCCTCTCTCCCCGCTGTCACTCCCTCGCTCTGCTCCTCCGTTTTGTCGGCCAAGCGGGTGCAGCAACAGCACCCTCCCTTTTTTTAAACACGCTTTATGGATAAGAGAGGCCAAGCTCTTAGTGCAGATATTGGCCAAAATTAAGTAGGAGTCAAATCCAGCCAGGTAAACTGAGGCATGAAGCCCTCCCGGCCACCCACACGAGGAGGCACCCAGAAGGCAGCCGCTTCGGCGCTGATCGGCGAGCATAAAGCGCCTTGCGCCCGGCAGTGCAGGCACCCCTGGAGAAGTGGATGCCAGGAGGCTTTGGAAAAGGTGG
>NW_028186317.1:434292-436378 GCF_003343005.1 Rhea americana
GAGACTCCTCGACGCCTGTCCCCCTGCATCTACGCGGGCAGAGAGAGGGCAACGGGCCAGTCCCGGCTACGTAAGGAGCGTGTCGGCGCTCACGGTGCCCGCGGGATTAGCACGAGTCTGCTTTTCCCCTTCGAACGCGGCAATTTTGCCCAACGGGGTCACTCAGGCTAAAAAAAAATAAATAAATAAAAATAAATAAATAAATAAATTTTGGTTTGCAGACGCGGGGCCGGCGAGCTCGTGCGTCGAGCAACTCGACGCGATTCCTTTGCAACGCAAGCGATTGGCGTTCGGCACGGCCCAGCGCCAAGACTCGCGCTTTTCCAAAGCCGGAAAACGGCCCGCTCGGCCCATCTAACCAGACCTCCCGCCCAGCACGCGCCTGCCGACGACTGGAGGCGRCGCACGGCTCGGCAGAAGCATTAGCTGGAGGGAAGAGCCCCAGGGGTCAAAACCGGTTTACGAGAAATCGGTCACCTTTGATCTGCAGATTGCGAGCAATAGCGAATCGACTGTGTCCCTGGGTGAGTTGTTGCACAGTTAATTAGGCACGTTATTAAAAACATGCTCCTCTTTACTAGGCTGAATTAGTCCTGCTTCCCAGCTGCAGAGTCCTGCCCTGCTAAATTAAACAGACCTTCACCATTAGCAATATTTCCTCCAGGCCGGTACCGACGGAGAAGATGCTCCCTAATTTTCCRGGACAGGCAGCTTTTCCATACCTTGAGTCCTGACTGTAGCTTTTTTTTTCCAGTGCAAACATCAGAAATGGACACAGCATCCAAGGCTGGCCTCTGTGTCGCCTGATAAATATTTTTTTGTTTTGCTTACCGCACAGGGCTTTGGTTAGCTCTTTTAAGCCAGGGAAGTGCCCAGTTGTGTACCCAATTGCCCTAGGCGCAACTAACCCGTCCTCCCCCAGTTTCTGTCGTTCTTCCAAAATTTATACTAGAGGCACACACAGCTCTCATTAGAGACGCTGCCAAAAAGTGGGAATGACCCACTTACAGCATATTTCCAAGACCAGCTAATTTGCAACCCTTTCAATACGAGCAAGGTCTCTACACCCATTTCTTACCGGAGCGCCGTGGGAACCATCTCCCCGAAGTCCTCCTGTTGCTGAGTCACCCGTAAACAGCTTGAGAAACCCTAGTGAGCTCTGTAAAAACGCTTTGGGTGACTCATTCGTCCCTCAGTTCAAAAGCACTGAGTGCTGCCCACGTGCTTTCGGCCACGTTACACGTTTCCACGCAGCGCGCGGTCTGCACGCTGCCCTGCGCTCTCACCGCAGCCAACGCTGCTGCCTCGGAACAATTTCTGGGGCCTGGGAAAAGCCGGAGCAGGAATCACGCACGGCGGCGGCGGCGGCGTTCAGCCCTCCTTCGCCATCCAGACCCCGCTTCCAGTCAGCGGGTTTCCATTTCGCAAGCCTCGCTCCCAAAGGCTTTTATTAAAAATACACAATCCCGAGATGTTTCAAGTGGAATCCATTACCGCAGCATTTAGCACGTATCATTCATACTTTGCAGGCAGCAACCCCGCCGATTTCACGGGGAAACGGCTATTAAAAACACCACGGCAGTCGACGGGGACATATCAGGATGTCAGGTGAGAGCGGGAGGTGGAGACAACATTTTTTCCCGGTCTAGGACGGGCCTGCTGCTGTTAAGATGTGGGCACATCTGGCTATTTTTCATAGCTAGAGCGAGCAGAGTGCTCTGCTAGAGCAGTGTGGCCACATCCTCCACTTTGCAAGAATTCCTCACTTCTCCCAAATTATTCAAGCTGTTGCCGTGCGGGAGAAGGTAACACCACCGTTTGCAAAGAATTCACCCCTCGTTTGCAAGGAATTCACCCCTCACAGGCTCAGAGGCTTTTTGAAGCTGGTGTATGAATGCAAATTATTACTACAATGAACGAGAAATTCCAAAATGCTTCAGTGTTTAGTTTAGCATTGCTCCTGCGAGGTATGCTGGATGTTTGCAGACATTTATAGGTTGTGCACAGCAGGAATGTGGCGTGCCGTGCCTTAAAGATGAATCAACTCACAGGTTAGCTCCTCTCATCTCCTCCTAGGTGCTTCATT
>NW_028186317.1:436453-453022 GCF_003343005.1 Rhea americana
GTTTTGGAGCAGAAATCCAGCAGATGCACAAAGAGAGCAAGGCATGAGGAAGGCAAGGTCTCCCTGGCTTAACGAGCTTACAGATRTGAGTGAGACTCTGCATCTTCACATCCCTCCTGCAAATTCACCCACTTCTTCAGTGGATGCTGAAATGACTCTTCTTAACCAGCAACAATACATCAAGGCATCTGAACTCTCACAGCCCTAAATCAACAGATGCTTTACCAGCAAATGTCTAGCAGGAATCCCCTTCTCAGTTGAAAGGTAGTTTGGGCAGGGCAGCAGGTCCATAGCCACTAGCAAAACAAGGTGCCTTCCACAACGTCTGTCCTCATTGCACTTCTCAAATCCAGCCGTCGGTACTTTTAGTTCAGTCCACCGAAAACATCCCATTCACCTCASTCAATGCTGTGCCTGTCCGAAAGTCTTGGACTCACTCCTCTCTCCACCTCCCCAACTGCCCAGGAGGGATGGCAGGGGGTGGAGGACGCCTGCAAGTCCTGAGACGTGGGGACCTCGCCAAGCAGCTACTCATCAAAGCCTAAGGCTGGCACAGATGAGACATAAAATCCTRCTCCAAAACATGAGCTGCCAACCAATCTCTGCACAGAAGTTCCCAGTTTTCATTTATTCAAGACACTTGTGTATTTAGAAGATGCAAAACTGAGCATGCACAATGCTGACGGATAACAAGCGGGGCTAACCCCGGCCTTGTAGGCCTTTGGTGCTTTCTCYGCTGAGAGAAAGAGACAAATTAAAGACTTCCTTTAAACAGAAGTSCAGCTAGGGCTGCCAAGGAGGAGGACAGTAAGAACCAGGAGAGAGGCAAGTGCAAAGTAAACAGCATGCAGAGCTGCCACAGCAGACCATGCTCTTGCCTCCTCCAACCATGACTCTTCCAATTCCTGGCTTTTCTACAAAGGAGAGGGACCAAATACGCCACCACTGATACGTTAATCAGCCAGAGCCAGGACTAGAACTTCGTCTACACTGCAAATTCACCGCATGGTAGTTAAGCCAACATAAACTGCTGGAGAAGGTGCCACAATTCGTGGGGTTCAGCTGAGCTACCACTGCACCTGCATAAACCACAAATGCCGTCAGGATTTGAAATGGTGCAACTACGTAAGCGATGGAAAGCCCAACAGACAYACAGCCAACAACCCAAGCCCCTGAACCAGATCTCTGTCTCTAACATTGCCTGGAAACACTTCTGCCATTGGTACCTGTCAATATCTGTCATCATTATGTTATCTCATGCCCTGTGATCGGTGAGGACAAGCTCGTTACATAATTTTAATGCACAAAGTGCATTAAAAGACCACGAGATCTGCAATTTTAGATCTCGTAATGACGCAGAAAGAGGGCTGAATCAGTGGACTGGAAGCAAATAATTGTCCCGGCAATGATGATCATGGCCTGCATTGGCCAAAAGGAGGACAAGCCTAATCTGAAATGTCTTTGCTCGATGCTCAGAAAAACAACAGATGGAGCTAACCAGGAAGAAGAGGCAAAAAGCTTAAATGAGAATTCAAGGGGTTTTCAAAGACATCTTTTTACTCTTTTTTTKTAAGCTACAATTCCACAAAACAAGTCTCACTGTGTAAGACAACGCTGGTGGCAATGGCAAATACAAAGCTAATATAAGAGAAATGGAAGCAGATTGAGTAGCCAACCTGTATTTTATCCTGAGCAATCAAAAGTGAAGGAAGTTGATAAGGGGAACCAAYGAAAAAGCCATGTTTGGCAAGGCTGTAGACAGGAAAAAGTTGTGTTCGTGGTGGGTTTTAAGCACATAGACCAAGTGCCAAAAATGTCAAAATTCTGAGAAAAATACAAAAAAAAAAATAGATTGGAAAGCTTTTAGTCCATCCTCTTGCTCCCAGTTGGGCTAATTGCAAAATTGGTTCAGGCTGTTCAGGGCGTTGTCCAGTTGAGCATCAAAAATCTCCAGGGATGGAGATCTCACCACCTTTCTGAGTCCTGTGCCAGTACTGCACGAGMTTTAGGATGATTTTTTTCCCCTTCATATGCAGTGAGAGTTTCCTTTCTTGCAGATCTTAGTTTATGAAAGATGGCCATGATCAGCACATATGTTTTTTAATTAGGAAAATAGGATGCTATTTCCATAGCCTCTCAGGAGGACAGAACAGTTTCCTCCCAGAGAATAACAKAAAATCCCCTAGCTTATACATAATTAACGACCTGAGGACTATTTAACTGTAGTTTTCTTAAAAAATGCATATGCCATTTGCAAGCATCTACAAAATAGCTAAGATTTTGGCTACAGTCTGAACAGATGTGTCAAGACCAAGCAGCGACCAGCGGGTGCTGTGGACCTGCGAAATCCCACAACCATTATTYATCTTCCTTTCTGGGCATTTCAGATATGACACTTTCATAAACAAGCCCAAAGAACCACATCTAAACAAAAGTCCTGTAAGACAACAACAGGTTAGAAAAATCAAGTTTTGGCACCCAGATTTGAACATCAGATTGGAAGAAAAYCTCAAGYTCCACAGTCTGGCTCCAGTACCAGYCAGTGTTTGCATTAATAACTGGGAAGTGGAGCAAACCTACATGGCTCTTCAGAGTCCAGTATTTCTAGAGAGYATCTCCACGTCGTTTGCCRAAAGGGCRAGAGATGAGGCCAGAAGCACTTTGGAAGGCAGGGGTAGAATTTAGGAAGGTCTTGAGTACTTACAACAACAATAGGAGAAAAGACATTGCAGATCCATGAGCTCCACCAACCAGTGGAGAACATGAAGGTGGGAAACACCTTCCAATTAAGAAGCTCTGTTCCTCCAGAAAAGAGAAAGAGGAGAGACAGAATTCAAAAACTGAACATCCTTCACAGCGACAGGCTCAACAAACTTCAAGGAATAGCAGGTAGGAGAACACGAGGGGAAACCTGGGAGAAGAAAAGTTAAGGAAAGCTGGTAAGTCCCTACAGACACTAATATAGAAGCATCTCTGTGCAAAGTGTTAAGTTTAGTAGATGCACTGTGATTATAACACAGTGAAGTTGTAGGCATTCAAGGTCTCGCTCGGCCTGAAATCACTTCTGGGAAAATAATGAAAATGCTGATGCAATTCAAATCATAAAGAATTAAAGAGCAGGAGTATAATTAACACCAGTCAACATACTTCTACAGGAAACAGGTCTTGTCAAACAAATCTGATTTCATTCTTCACTGAGATTACAAGTTTGATTGGTAAGAGTAACCATGTACATGCAAGAGGCTTTCTAACTGCTGAAATCAGAAGGCGTGACGGCAGCACAGGGAGGCAAAGCCAACTGTGCCAGCGCTAGTCCAGTCATTGCTTGGTCTTACATAGCAGCAGTACTTCATATTGCAGAGAACACGTTAAAGGGATTAAGAGCTGATTAGCTGGCAGGTTTCAAGTAATAGTTCTYAGGGTTGCTAGCCCCCATGGATCTTAGTGGAATCTGCAGGAACCAGCCCAGATTCATTTTCATCTCGCTTTTAGCATGCTGGAGCATGATGAAAGAAATCAATGTTCAGCTGAAATACCTAATACTCTGCCAGACTCACAGAGCATCCTCAGGTAAAGGATGTGGTACTCATTTCCCCTGGCAATAGCTGTATGAAAAAATAAGGCTTTTACTTTAATTATAGTTGTTAATTTTCAACAGAGAGTAATGGCAGCGAAGGGCCTCAGAAGACAAGCCAGATCATCCTAAAACAGCCATCCTCGGCAGGTAAACTGAATTGCCCTCCCTAGGATCCCACATAAGGTGGGGGCCTTGCTAAGGGCTTGCATTGGAAAGTCAGTTTTTGTTCTGGTGATCAAATTGACCAAATCATCTTCAAAAGAAACCCGAGATGGGGGAGTAGGRGAAGGGAAGCACCAATCCTTAAAACAATTCAATCTACATTGAGAAAAGCACTGGAAAACCTGGGCTCCTCCAGTGAATACCCCTCGGGTGAATGCTGGGGCAGTTCAGGAGATGTAAGCATCAGCCAGGAAGAAACTCCAAATGGTCCAAACAACCCTGTGACAGTGAACCAGGTGAGAGCCCTGAAGCGTGGCTCTTCCCTGGAAGCTACCGCTTCCAGCCCTACTCTGACACACCAAGAGAGAAGCTGTTCCTATCTGACGGATGTTCACTGTGTGTAAAATGACAGGATGGCTTAATCCTGTTCCAAGTGGGCAGGTGTCCACACCACCAAAGTGCTGTCACAACTGGGGCCCTTGTTGGGAGTGTGACGGATTAGGGCTAAGTACAATTGAACTCCGTCTTCTTTAACATGTAGGGGTTTGTCTCTGGAGCTGCCCTGTGTAACTACTCCATGCTGGAGCATGACCCACATGTCTGACTCATCTATCCTGATGTGCTGTGGGTAAAGCATACCCAGAAAAGTTGACCCAGGGCAGACCAGGGCTGCCTACCCAGAATGTTTCTTAGTCATAAGGACAACATATGACATAGGAGATGCCTATGAATTTGTTCTTCCTTCCTCTCCATTGCTCAGACAGCAGGAGTGTGACCACAATTTGAAAAAGAGGGTTTCCCTTCCCCATGAGAGATGACCATTGTCCCATAGAGGTGCATCTAGGCGCTCTCTGTTCCATAGGTGAGCAGCCCCAGCAMACAGTTGACTAGTTCACAGACCGGGTTCTGACTCGTCAAGGATGCAACAACAGGGACAAACACCGTCAGGTGCAACCGGTGTTTCTCCATTACCTGCCACATGGCTCCAAAAGTGATGAACAACAAAAATCAAAGCATCCCCAAAAATGTCTGACAAATGATGAATGACAGGGRCCTTTCCAAAGCAGGATGTAACACTAAGGTGAACAAAGTACACCATGGCTAGAAAGAGACCACTGGCTGCCCAGCATGAATTTTAGGATTATCACGAGCTTTTGGGAACTTGTCTAGGTTGTCTCTGCTGTAGCTCATGTCAAGACGCATCTGAGGTGTGTTGGAAATGGGAAGGGAAATTCTCAGGCCCTTGTCCACCCCAAGGTTAGGCAGTACTCTCCAGCGCTCCAGCAAGCAGTAAATCCATACCGAAAAATCTCTTCGCAATGGGGAGGGAGCAGCTGCTGTTGTCAATGCATCCTGCGGTTGTCACCGCTGCCTCGTACCCCCTGCCTCCCCAGCCAGATCTACTGACATTCAACACCACTTCTGCCAAGTCAGTCCACAGTTGGGTTCCCCTGACTAATGCAAGCAGAAAAGCCATCCTTTGGGGGCTCCTTTAAAGCAGCATCCCCCACCCCCTAAGCCTTAGTCGATGCAAATGCATTAAGAGCAAAGGACCTCACAGCCAACAGAAGAATTCTTGGGCTTGATGGACTGTTTATAGAGTCTTTTATAGGAAGGATGGGTAACCTAATCCCAACTACAACATTTTTTATGCTGCTCTATGACAGTTCAGCTGTGATTAAACTGTTGGCACAGTCCCATGGCACATAAAACCGTGGAGTCCAGCAAGTCTCATCCCCATCAGAGCCCTGCAAATGCATGCAGCGAAACTATTCCAAGCATTAAAGACCACCAGGCCCTGCTGCAGGATCAGTGACACGGCTGCTCCTGCAAGACCTGCTGTGGGATCTGCCTGTCATCACCACTCACACCTCCAGCGTTTTGTTTTGTTTTGTTTTTTAATCTTAAAAGACCAATGCAAAAGTGACATGGTGACTGCCGTACCGAATTCTAGTGAACATTCACCCTTGGTGCAGCCCAGAGCAACAGAGCAAAGAATGACCTCTCCTCGAGGATTGTTTTGGGGTCCTAGAAGCAGGACGCAGGCACCTCCGCCAGGACTGAGCAAGCAGGAGAAGCAACTGTGCTTCCAGAAAGTGTCCTCAGAAGCGCCCCTCAGCCTTCAATGTCCCTCTGCCAGGATGAACAAGACCCTCCATCACTCTCCTACAGCACTGGATAAATCTCATACCAAAAATTTTTGGGAGGCTGAAGTGCTTCATTTTGAGCCAATCTCATGTTAAACTGAGATGATTCGAGCTGTGTGTACTCCTTGTCTCTAACAAGTTGCCCCTCTGCTGAGCAGAGTCTATCCAGGAGCCTAGCTTCTGAGGAGAAAAGACATCCAGAACACCTCCAAATAGCCCGGGCAGACAGAGAGGCAATCCAAGTGGCCAAGAAACCATGTCCGTTTAGCAAAATCCAACCCCAGGATACTCTAGTGTGGCTATCTGAGGGGAAAATAAAAATCAGGGAATGGAGACTGGAAGAATGGGTGCTTCCAACACTGCCCATGTCTGCCACAGAGTCACAGTGGCTGACGATGCCCCAGTATCTCTCTTTGCCCCGTTTGGCACCCTGAAACTTCTGCCATTTGACGTGTACATGTCCTTGAAAGGTACATGTCTTGCAAGATCTGCCAGATCAAGTACAGCAGTCCTTCGAGCACTTCTTTCTTAACAACATCCCATGTTACACAGCTGGACGTATCTCCCAAGAACAACTCTGCAGGGCTCTGGGTACACAAGGACATTACAATTTTAAGTCAGCAGGAGAAGCGTTTCTGTACAGAGCTCTCCAGCAATGCAGGGCCTCAGCTCCACCACCAAGATCTCCTGAAGTCACAGGAAAACATTTGCCAGACATTTCTAAAGTCACCCATTGAAACAAGGAGAGTTTACAGAAGCCAGGCCCCAAAGCCCTCGCTGGAGAACCAGGCTTGCAAAGCCAAGTGAAACCCCCACACAGACCCTACAGCTTACCTGGAAACAGGGAAAGAACAGGAAGCTGAGGCAGGCCACACATATCCCTTGACTCACCCCTCTCTGCCCTAATATATTAAAAGAAAAGGTCAAACATGACCTTGAGCCTCTCACACTTCCTTGGGGACACAGGGTTTTGAGGAGGAGGACCACAGCTGATCTAACGACCGCAGGACACCGTATCACTAGGGACTACCTCAGTGGAACTTGTGGGTGGGAATTTGGGAAAGCAGAATGTACAGGATCCAGCAGGCACTGAGCCAAAGTCTTCAGGCAGTTTGAACATTATGTTTGTTTTATTTTATTGTTATAGCATTGTTACAGAATTGGAATAGAACAAAGACTTTTTTTTTTTTTAATTTGTCTGTCAGCTTGATTGCAACCATGATATCCAACTAAGGCTCACTCACGTGATGCATCACCTCCTTCAGGATGACCAAACACCTTTATCAGGTGTTATATACCAGTTCTGCTCCCTAAGTTCGCATTAACCCACTGCCGTGCAAGGTGGTCTTCAAAGCTAAAGCTCTGGAATGTGCAAAGCGTGCAAATGGCATCAAAAACAACCATCACACTGATTTGAAACCCTTCTTCTGCATCAAAGTAACCAAATAAAAGACATCATCATCTCAGGAGCCCTGCCTAGAATATCCCCAGCCATAACAGCCAGAGGAGGGATGTGTCCCTCAGTGCACAGTTGGACTCTCTATTTAATGTGGGATGGGACTTTGCCAGCAGTTTTATTTTAGCTGTGTGCAAGCCTACAGCACATTCCTCTAGTCAAAGGGAGGAGGTCCTGGAGTGTTTTCGGATGCTATCACCTGATCCCATTCACATCTGTGTGGTTTCTCCCCTCCGCCACGCACACAAGTGGGGATGCATAAACTCTATGAGGAGCCRCCTATGCACTGACAGGAGCCCAGACCCCAAGATTTACCGCGTGCACAAAGATTCGGGTTTTGACAGAAATCCAACCAGTGCACTCAACTCTGCAGATAAAGATGAGAGATGACAATGGACTACCTATCGGCTGCAAAGCGCTGTGTTGCACTGTGCAGGATACAGCCTGTACAGGATCCCGCAGCCTGGTACTGTCAAAGATACCCCAGACAAGGAAGCAGGAATGCCTGATGACAGGGGGGAAAGATGGGAAGAGAAAGACAGCAGCAGGAAAGAGAGCATTCAGACATCTGGAGCTGTCTGTCCTCCTTGACCCTACACACCCAGATCCAGATGTGGCCAAGGGCAAGGCACATCTGGACACCCTGGAGCACCAAAGGGAGGGGAGTAGTGGGCCGAGCTGACCATGYCTCTCGGGAGTCCTGGCATATTGCYGTGGGATGGGGATAGACTGGGCACACYGTTGCAACCTGATGATCCCTGCTGGTTCTCCTCCTCCCACAGCTGGGGTTTTCAGACTGACAGCACGCCCAGGAGACCCACAGCATGGGCCAAGCCTCTCTCAGAGCCTCCAGCCACTGAGCAGCGCAAGGCCAGTGGACAACACACCCAGAGTTGACCTCTTTAGGAGACCCAAGAGATGGAGCAAACCCCAGTTTCTCCCTTCTCCCCGAGTAGCCCACACACCGTGGACCTCCCAAACACACATTAAAATGCCAGGTCAGCTTTCCATCGGCTCAGCACCCACAAGCGAGAGCTCAGGTCTTATTTAGGCCACCCAAATTACAGGGCGAGAACTTGAGGGTGACCTGCTTCACTTCCTCCGGCATGAGGCCATGTGGGCAGCTCCTTGCCACCCCATCTGGCACACCACAAAGACACACATGCTCCATCGTTCTCTCCCTGATGCCTGTCGTTCCTGAAAGATGCCACCCCCAAACCTACCGCAGCCCCCCCCAGTGTCCCTCATACCTCCCTTTCTTTCCAGACGTGCAGTGCAAAATGCAAGCCACGCACACACCCCAGCCTTTCCTTACACGAACACCACCAAAGAGGTGTAAAGAAACAGGGAATACTGAAGCAGTACTGCAGGACCAAGCCCAGTAAGGGCGTCCATCACCCTCCTAYCGCCCACAGCCCTGCAGGTAAGCAGGGACAGGCTTCTGCAGCACCGACAGACGAAAGAGAACGCTGACAACTAGCTGTAACCTTCAGCTTCTGGTATCTGTCCATCTGCCATCCCCACGCACACGCGCTGGCCCCATGAGCTCTGTCACACCACGATGGGCCCCAGTGCTAAGCTCACAAGGACCCCAGTGTGGACTCGCTCCTTACTCGGGCTTGCCTGCACCTCCTGTCTTTCCTGTGCTTCAAAGAGGACCAGTGAAGCCTACAAGACCTACCCAGCCACCGCTCGAGCCAAGGAAGAGCCTCGGCCAGCTCCCAGCGGGACGCAAGGGCGGCGTTGGCCCCAGAAGCAGAGACGCAGACGACAAATGGGAGCAGCTGCCAGCACATTCAGCATTTCCAGAGGACCTGAGTTTATCAAAAGCTGTYGCTTTGCAGCCAGAACAGGTGTCAGTCACAGCTAAATTTCACGGCAGCTCTTCGGTCGGGAAGTCCAGGGTTTGACATCAGACAGACAGACACGCAGACGTCGTTAGCAACGCTTCCTTCGCCGCGTGCCCTCCGAGGACCAGAGCGGACGGGCTGGATGCGACGAGAAAGGCCGGCTCTGCCAAAGCTGCGGAGACAGGCAGGCAGCGAGCAGGACCGCCGCGCTGGCCTCGTCCCACCTGCGGCCTCGCTAGCTGCCTGCTGCCTGCAGATTTATGACGGGAGCGACACAGAGCAGACCCGGCGCTGCCTGCTCGACACTCCCCGCTAGCCAGACACCAACCCCTACTAGTGCTGCCAACATCCTAATTAGCACCTTTCCCGTGCCTGCCCTGCTCCCGACTGCTCTGCATCTGGCCGAGGACACGGCTCGGGACTCGCTTTGAGGTTCCCCGACGGCAGAGCAGACGAGCGCGGCGAGTCCTAGAGGCTCTCAGCACCCCTTCCCCTCCGAGCAGCTGGCACAGCCCGCTCCTCGAACCCATGCCGGTGCCCCTGCTGCTCTGCTACGTGTCTGCCGTCACGGGATTTCCACACGGCATCAAAAACACTTCTCTGCCGATCCTTTGCAAGGCTCCGAAGCAGCGCGGGCGAGCACCGTGGACGGGAGATGTCCAGGAGGGTCTCAGATACACCGGGGCTATCTGCAAGCTGGGTAAAGGAGAAGGCTTTGCCCTCATTYCTGCAGGGATGGGGCAGCTTCAAGCTCTGCCTTTCCCACCGCGGCGCGGCGCGCGGCTCGAAGGGCGCCCCGCGAGCAGCCCCGATGCCAGCGGGGACCCTGCCGCAGAGAGGCGCCGCGGGAAACGCTTCCCCCAAATTAACCCTCTGCAGCCCGGCCGGCCGCCTCCGCCTCCTCCCCGCAGGCGAGGCGCCCCAGCCGGCGCGGACGCCTTGTTTTATTCCATCCGCTCTGCCCCCGGTTCACCCGGTTCTCCTGCTCGCTTTGTCCCCCGATACCAGACAGGCCTAAAAAGCAAAACAAGGCAAAGATTTATTAAGTGAGGCTCGTGGTAAAGGTTTCCGAGCTACAGTTGCGGAGCCTGGAAACAGGATTACAAGGCAAAGCAAATCATAAAATGCGCCTGTAACCTCTACACAACGAGACGTGACCCCTTACGTGTTCCAGCCTTTCTCACACCCAAGCATGTGGTGTGCACAGGCTGGGGAGATTGGCGGGCCAGCTCTCAGGCTCGCACTACCGTACGAACCTCTCGCCTGCTGCACCGGGGCTTCTTCCAGCGCCTGGTGCTTCGTTTTAGGTTCCCCTCTGCTGCGCCCGTCTAGTTAAGGTGGCTCCGTCCAGATCGTCCCAGCGTACCCACCACGCCGTGCACCCAAAGCGTGAAACACYTGCACAYGTAGTTGTCAATGCAGAGCRCTCTTAGCTGTTATTAAAGGTCACAAATGGCTTCTTWGGAYATGTCTTAGGAACAGACAGCAGATRYAGCAGGAAAGCATCATTGCAAGGATGCAAGGAGCAAGCCATCCTCCGTGGCCAGACTGATGAGTCACATCACCCCTACCCAACACAGCCCATCACGTAGCTCAGATGCTGGCCACAAATGCCAGGCACATTTTTCAAGCAGTGAACTCGCACCTTGCCCAAGCCGAGCTCAGCCTTGGGCTCCCAAGTATGAAGCTGCGTTACTCGTACCAGCCACCTTGT
Organism: Rhea americana; assembly: GCF_003343005.1. NCBI lineage: Eukaryota > Metazoa > Chordata > Aves > Rheiformes > Rheidae > Rhea > Rhea americana. The sequence continues at coordinate 447,360 of NW_028186317.1, forward strand.
CTCCTGCACCGCCAGGGCTCTGGTGGCCCTTACTTGGGAACCAGGACYTTCTCACGCCTTGGGAGCCAGGGCAAGACTTCCCATGGCTGAGGGCTCGTTCCAGCCTGCTGCTGGGCAGCCGGGTCTCGGATGAGCCTGGGCAATGGCGAGCGGATAACCTCGGGATGTGGTTTGCACGCCAATGCGCTGCCGTCCAGGGGACTCCGGGCTTGGAGCAGAGGGAAACTTAGCCCTCGGCAGGCAGCTCGACAGCCTCCCCCTTGGTCCCCCTCCTCTTCCATCCCGCAGGCTCCGGCAGGCRGCCGCGAGCTGCCCAGGAGCCCGGCCGCGGAGCTCATTGTTCCCTTTGTCTGGCCTTTTTAGCACGAGCCCACGCGGCTTAAGACGTCCCCTCCGCCTCGGGGACGTTCACACGCTCGGCCGCCCTCGGTCCGCTCCGCTCCCCTGCCCGCGGTGGAATTGTTTCTGCCCTCCCCGCACGCCCTAAGTCCAAATTAAACTAATACCCCGGGCCAAGGTGAACTGGTCCTCTCCTCCAAACCCCAGCTGCTCCCAGGACGTGAGYGCAGGCAGGTCCTGCCAGATCCCACCCGAAGGTTTTCTCCCTCTCCTTTCCCCTTTGCTCTCCGTCGTGGGGTGACGGGAGCCCCCCACACTTAGCTGTCGGAGTGGCAAGCACTGCCCCAAAAGTCAAGCTGAGACCGGAGAGCTGTGGGAGCCAGCCCCGACCACACAAGGGAAGCCACCAGCAGAGCCAGGAGAGGACTCCTGGCCCAGCTCTGCTCCCTCGCCGCTGTGGAGGACCTTCAACATCATATCCATCATATGAGACCGAGCCAAAGGTGCTCCTGACTCCCGTCCCACCTTCAGCAGTAGCACCAGTGGATGCTCAGGAGAGAGGACACCTTTCCTCGAGGGAATCCTACAGCTGGGACGAGCACAGAGCTTTCTGCAGTCAACCAGCTAAGGGCTTCGTGATGTGGACTTTGGACTCRGCAGCCGCTCGGGGGCTTCGCCCTGATCCCTTTTTTAACCCCCTCCTACCGCTGCCCTCCGCCGAGTCGGGCGGCGCAGACTCGGTGCAACGGTCTACGGCGCAACGGCAGGCTCCGCACCGTCGCTTGCTCGTTTAAAACCGCCGCTCGAGAGCCCGAGAAYGAGCGAAAGAATGGAAAATAATGAATTGCCAGCCCTTTGCCACCTGCGCCTTCGCACCTCCTGCGCTCTCACCCACCTCTGTTGCACCCCCGAGCCGCATCTTTTCTAAAGACCTCGAGTCCGTGCATCTCGCCTGTACAGCCATCCTCATCCTCCTTTCCCAGCCTTTTCCAGTTCTGAGCTGGTGCTTTCAAAGAGCTATCCACAATGACTTTAAGATCTCTTTCTTAAAATGCTAATAAGTAACTTAAAGACTGCCACTGTGCATGCATGGATTTAGGGTAATTTTTTCCATGTGAATCCCTTTCCATTCATCACTGACTACATTTAATCTGCCACTTTATAGCCCGGTTATCCAGTGTCATGAGATCTTTCTGCAATATTTTAAAGACAACTGTTGTTTTTATTATCCTGAATAATTTAGTATAATTTGCAAACTCTCTTGCCTTAAAGTTCCCACCCTTTGCTAGCACATTTATAAGTATGTTGCACAGCACAAGCCCCACGCTGACCTCCAGCCATTGGGAAAACTGACTCTTTGTTTCCCCTTCTTTAAGCAGATTTTAATCCATAAGAGAGTCCTTCCTCTAAAATTACTGAGCTGGACTTTCCTAGATCACCCAGGGAGCAGCAAAAAAAAAAAAAAAAAAAAAAAAAAAAAGTGTGTCCCATTTGCCGCCTTCTTTTGCTCTGGTCCTGATATTCGTTTTTACTGATTTCCTCTAAAATTGAAAACGCTACTGCAGCGTATTTTTAAGTGCTGGTGCTTTTATGGATGTGATGGTCTGGCTGTAAGTAAGGCAAAGCTCGAAGGGGAAAGAATATATTTTATCAGATCAACTGATAAAGCAGCGCAAACTTTTGGAGATCACAAGCTCTTTCTTGCTGCTGCCGGCGGACAGAATGGAGCTACGTTACGGGCTCTCCTACAGCGCGGGTCTCCAACCTTGTCCCGTATCGCCTACGTCGCTCGAGACTAAATCAAGAGATTCCCCCTCTCACGGGCTCTCCGAAGAGCTGCAATTAGTCAGAGCCGCAAAAAACTGTAATTTTGGGATAACGCCCCTTGGTGACATTCACCCCGTTTGCAGGGGGGGGTAAACGCCATCGGCAATTTCAGCTGCGCTTTCCGCCCTCCCGACCYGTTTGATCTCGGGCAGGTGGTGCAAGGAATGCGGTTTTTGTCAAAAATTAACCCAGGAAACGGGCCCGGGGAGGGGAGGCGACAGCACGGCTTTATGTCGGAGTACGGCGCGCGGACAGCAGCAGAACCGATCTGAAATCGAGGTTTTCTGCTCCGCGCCTCGTTCCAATTTGTTTAAAAATTTGTTTTCAGCCCGGACTCAGCTCATTTTCAGCTCAGGAATCCAAATATTTTGGTCTGGATCAGCTTCTYCTACGGGTTGTTCCCCCCCCACTGCCACGGCTTTCCGAATTGCACGCGCGTGTGTGCACAAAAGGCCGGACCTACAGCTCCAACGCTGCCCGGGTGGCCCTTGGCCACGGCTCTCCAGAACATGCTTGGGCTCCTCGGGGTAATCACACAGCTCTCGCGGTCCTGACACATCCTGAGCCCACGGGACGCCCTGAGCACCCGGCAGCCGCCGTCTGCCTGGAGCTCAGCTAGGTCTCAAAGCCACCGACCCACCGAGACCCGTAACCCTAGGGAGACCTCCGAAGTCTTCTCCTGCTGAGGCCACCGAGAAGCAGCGATAATGCTGGCTAAAACGAGACTCGGGTCCAGATCTGTGTTAACTGGTAGCCTGCTGCAGTGCTCATGAGCTTGCAGGAGGCTGGGGAAGGGCTCAGCAACGGGTCCCATGACCATGTCACCTCCTGGGCCACGTATGTACAAGAGGAGAGACCCTATTTTAGCATTAAAATATATCTTAATATACATAATATATAATAAACTGTTATGTAGAGATACATAATATAAAATACATGATACRTATCATGCACATTTTATTATTTATTATGCAGGAACAAGCAAGTCCTCTCTCCAGCCTGCTCCAAGAACAGAGATGGACRCGAGCACGGGCAGAAGGATGCCCATCAACCCCACCATAAGACGGCAAGGGGTTCCCACACCCGGCCTAACGCTCTGCTCTCCGCACAGGAATAAGCRTCCAGCACAACCCTCTCCAGGTGAGGATCACCCATCTAACCACGGCGCGACGGGCACCAGCGAGCCCAAGCTTTGGGCRGGCGCACGAGGCCTTCGGTGCCTCCAGGGCCTTTGCTCCGCGGGGCTAGCCGTACCTCTGCAGATACGAGGGCCATCTCGTTTCTCCCTTTGCATTTTTTGGCACAGCRTTGGCTTTCCTCCAGCCCTTGGGAAGTCTGCCAGCGTTGCAAGGTTTACGAAAAGTTAACTCCAAGGGGGTGAGGAGCGCCTTCATTTTTTTTTTTCCACCCCAGCACACAAAGTTAGCCAGGCTGTCGATTTTAAAACACACAACTTCCACTCTTAGTCCCCCCGCTAACATATTTCAGAGGTATCGATGTTACGGATCGTGCACGCGGCATCGGCGAGCGCGAATACAAAGAGGAGCCGCTAGTGACAGCAGCACCGTTACCAACTAGCGTGGGATCCAGATCCCTCCTAGGACTCCTTTGTTCTTAACTTTCTTTTTTTAAAAATAACCACGCACACTCACACCAAAAAAAAAAAGAAAAACACCCAACTTTCCTTCTTGCGTGCCTGAACTTTCTCAGCTGCAGCTCTGTTACCTTGCAATTGCCTTCGCAACTGCGTGCAATTCTTAACCTCTGCTTTCTGTACGTTGTCATCCACCTCCCTGTTTTCCCCACTGATTTATGTTTTACGTTCTTTTCACATTTCCTTTCAACTGAGCCGTTTTTAACCGAAAACGGTCTCTCCTTCCAAGCCCGAGACACACGTTCGGCTGCCCGGTGAGCAATCAACTTCCAATATTCGGGCACGCTCCTGTTTATATTCCCTTCCCTATCGGCTTTGTTGCTAATTACGGTTTGTTAAATGCAAGTGAATATATAGCGCACGGAGAAATATAAAGCACGTAGATAAATAAACGCCGCGCCGGCGYGCCCCGACCGAGACCGTATTCTCGCTGCGCTGTCGACCGCGGATCCCAAAGCACTTTTTGTCGCCTTCATTAACAAAACCTCGCGGCTCCCTTGGGAAAGACGCTTGTATAATTTTACGCCTTATAATTAGGAAAACTGAGGCACGGAGGAGATGAGGGAAATTACCAGTGTTATGGAAAAGCTCCGGAGCAGAGCTGGAAACGGGACTCCCGAGGCAGGTTCCCTGGGAAGATAGAGCACAGGGTTTTTTTTGTTTTTTTTTTGTTTTTTTCCTGAATGAACCTGAAGCCTCCCCGTTTTGGCCCTGGATATACGGCAGGGATTCGTCTGATGGCGGCACGGAGAGGGCCCATCTCCCTCCGTGCTTTCTGCCCGCTCTCTGGAGCCGGGAGCGGAGCTGCCGAGGAGGTGGCCGGCGGCGGTGAAGGGAGGAATCGTATTCCCCATCCTTGGCGTTCCCCATCACCGCTGCGGGCCCGGCTGGCCGAGCCCGGATGCCGCTGTCAAGCGTCAACGCTGCCGGTGGAGCAGGCCGGCCGCCCCACGTGGACGTGCGTGCTCCCACCAACACGCTCGGCGTCCCCCCAGCTCCGCTCCACCTCCGTAATTAAAACCATACCGGGATCATTTGAACAGCRTAGCCAGCTAGCGCTCGCCGCTGCGACGTAAATACTCCTATTTATGCCAAGCTCCCATACTGTAAATATCACGACGTATAGCTGGCCAACCCATGAGTCATCTCCCAAAACTCCAACCTAATAAATGGTGCCTCTTCCACGCTCCGCATACACGCAGCCCACGCGGCTCCCAAGGGCCCTCGGACGCGGCCCGTCCCCGACACCTCGCGCTCGGCCTCGGCCCGACCCGGCCGGCGCCTTCCCAGGGCGCCCAGGCAGCGGGCACGGCCGAGACGGGCCCGGGCGCGGGAACGCGGGCGGCCGCTCGCCTAGACGGGGAGCCCACTGCTCCGGGCGCCTTCCCCGCGCGAACCGCTCGCCTTCGCCCGTCTCGGCTCCGTGACGCCCGAGCTCCGCCGCGGGCATCCGGCCGGGAAAGCCCCACGGCGAGCGGCCCTCAGCTCTGGGATGCCGGCAGGGCCTCGCTCGACAGGCGGCCCCGAAGCCTCACGGCACCGGGGAGCGGGCGCCCGCGTATCTCCGGAGCAGAGGCTCCCCGGTACCCGGCGAGGCACCCGGGGACTCGCTGCGGGGTGGGGGGCCAGGCTGCCGGCTTGGCTCGCCCAGCCGGGCCGAGGGGCTGGCGGAGGAGAAAGCCGAGCCGGAGGGTCTGAGCGAAGCGGCGGGGGCGACGGCGGAGGAAGGGGGGGGGACACACCGGCCTCCGCGGGCAGCACCTCCACCTGGGGCAGCACTTCCTTCCCCCAAACTTCCAGCGCTGCAGAGGAGGGGGGGTGCGGCGGCGGCGGGGGAGGGGGC
>NW_028186317.1:453995-484358 GCF_003343005.1 Rhea americana
GCGGGCACCTGGGGCGTCCCGCGGGGCCCAAAGGCGGCAGCGGCGGCGGGGGGGGGGCGACGTTGGCTGCGGGCAAGGCCTGGCAGAAGGAAGAGCGGTGTCCAGCAGGACAAAAGCCAGTGGCTCGTTGGTGGCAGGCTCAGGGCAGCCTTGACCCCGCACCAGTCTAAGATACCGAGCCAGGCAAGGCGGCAGCGGGAATTCCCTCATTTCCAGCTTGGAGCTGGTCTTATTTGGTTACAAGCACCATTCCCACCAGGTTAAGTCAAACAGGACTTTCCCAGAAGGCGCAGCTGAGACCTACCTCTAGTTTGCTGCCCCATAGCTCTCCRTCACACCGCCCCAATAGCCCTGACTTTCCAAGGTACCTGGGAACTGAACCTACCCGTCAGGTGCCTCTTGAACCAAAGCCCACTCAGGYCACATGCAACTGTTTCCAGGACTATTTGCCCAAGAAGTCCCCAGGGCCAYCACCTTGATGTTTCCTCCTCACCCTTTCTGCCCTGCCCCCAGTCCTTTCTACCCTGCAGTGCTCCTCTGCTCGTTTCCTGATTTCATTTGGCAAAGAGGGGACAGATGTGTCCTACAGAAAGCACATAGGTGTCTTCTCAGGGACTGTCACACCCTGCACGTGGAGCTCTATACAAGCTGCACAAGTTCCTTTTCACAGGGGCTCTCTACAGAGTTGCAGAGCCCTGGGAATGTAAAGATGGGCCCTGGTCCTCCGACTCACCAAAATATCTGAGGCACACAAAAAACAGGTTTGATTCATTATATTCTTCCTTTTGTCCCCAAGCTCCTGCACCAGCAGCTTGGACATCTCGGGTTCCCCGCCCTGGCCCATTTTTGCCCTGAGTTAYGCAGACTTATTCTGTGATTGCCACAGCATCTCCGAAGCTTTTATTTACTCTTTAGAATCTGTTTTATCCCCTGAAGACGCTCTTCAGACCTTCTCCAGAGTCATTCAGGAGTTGTAAGCACCGGTCCCACCTCATAGTTGCCTTCACTTTGCTTTTCTATCTTCTTTGCRTACCCTCAACACCCATGGGAAGGCCTGCCATTGCCCTGTGGCTGCCCCCAGGAACTTGCTGTTGTCAGTGCAGGAGCCTCCACCATTCATYTTGTGACCTACAGACTTTGCTTACCAAACCAGCAGCTCTGTGTGGACCAGCAAGGGCCACAAGGCCCCACGCTATGGTGAGTAATGCCAGGCCTCCTCAACATCCTTTTCTGCACCTTCCCTTCATTATGCACCAAGTCCATGTTAGTAGCCTTCACGGAGGTGGCTGTGATCCAGGAAGCACCACATGTCCTCACTGTCCTCAGCTCACCATGGGGACAATGCGAGCTGGTGCTCCCCTTGCTGCCATCTGGTGACAAGTGACAGCAGCACTATGTCACACCAAGTGTGGTCTGGTCCTACCTAGGGATGCAAGGTTTGCTGGTTGTATTAGAAGCCACTGTGCCCGTTGAACCCTCAGACAGCACTGTCATCACAGGCTTAAACCCCACTATCTGGGAAAAGTAACAGCGTTGGGGTTACAAGAAGATAGCCACCACTTCAAATGCACCTGTATGTTTTTTTATCAAAAAAAATTGTTTCCAAGAAGGCAAAGCTGTGAGTGATGACATCTAGGGAACATTGAAACAGGCTTGATGGTGACCAGCATGTTCAGTTCCTAGCGCAGGAAGAGCAGGTTACATTTGCACATGATGATACCTGGTCACTGTGAGCCCKTGGCTCACATGTGAAAGAGGTGGCCTCATGCCACTCTTTGCAAGGTTAAAGAGCTGGAGGGAGAGACAGGCAGGAGCTGAAGGAGACATTAAAGGAAGTGATGGGGCAGGTATGCTCTCTCCTTCCTGCTGAGTCGGTTGATCCCAGCCAGTGCTTCCTGCTCACTCTGGCTCACGCTAGCACTTCAGTGTGCTGTGCATGGCAGCACCCCACTTTCATGCTCCTGGGTGACCATACACAGACCAGCAGCATCACTACAGGAAGCTTTTGGAAATGCAGTGACTGAAGTATGTTAGTACAGGAGGGTGGATTTCTACTTCTGCTCCACGCAGCTCTGTGGGAATAAATCTGCTCAGCCCTCCTGCGGGTGAAGTACTATCTGTGCAATGGGAGGACTAGAGCTGCCCAGCTCAGGTTCAAGGCTCAGTGCAGCCATCCCAGGCCCAGGAGCAAGAAGGAGCACCTGCCAAGGAGCCCTMGGTACCAGAAGGATCCAAGAGAGGCTTCTTGTTCCTGGGGACCAGCAAAACTTCTTCCCCTGGAGCTACTTGATCAAGCCCAATCCCTTAACCAAGGGGTAGGAAAGTTAATTTTGGATGGGAATAATCTGGTGCACATCCCTTGGTGGCATCTAGAGTAGTAAATCTGCCTGTAAAGACCCACAGAGAGCAGTCAGGCAGCTGGTCGGGGGCCCACGGAGAGACGCCCTGCAGGAAATCGGCACCCTTGCTCATGTCTCTGCATGCAAAAGGAAAGATTTTCGGCTTCTGGCTGAATCCCTCGGGCTCCACGGAGCCTTGAGCTTCCAGGCCACAGGGGCAGGTTGGGAGGAGGAAAACACTAGCATATTTTTACAGAAATTGGAGTCTCCCTGCAGCAGCAAATCCCGTAAAAGCAAAACCCAAGTGAAAAGCAGCTTCAGCTGTTCTGGCTCTGGCTGTGACGGGCTTGGCCCCAGGCCAGTGAGTTAATTCTGCCTATTAACTAATAGTATAGTATTGTCGGCAAAGATTCATTGCTAAACTTATGTTTTTAAGATATCACTTATCATTTAAACACTTAACTCTTGATCCTCGAACATGTACAGGCACCATGTAGCCCTGCAGCCATGCAGCAGATAACCCAAGTCACCGCTGGCTGGGGAGGCTGGGCAACGTTTAACCCTTTTTCCCCTAATACTTTGTCTGAATGATAAATAGACTTGAATAGCACTTTTCAAAGGAGACCCAGGCCCTGCTGCTTGGGACCCACTTATTATCACCTACTTAATGTTCCCAAGCTCAGCAGGGRTGGAGGGACTCTTTCCTATAGCAGGTTTCTCTAGCGGATGTGATTGCAACCTGATAAGAGACATGGAAAATGGCCTCACTCTGTCCTTCCCTGCTTTCCCCCTAAATGCYTTGTAATCCATCAGAAAACCAAGTTTGGACTTTCGCCCTCGTGTTGAAAGCAGCAAGGATGCTCCATCCGCTAGGGCTGAAACCCAGCTCTGCTGCCCGACGCCTTTTGGCTGAAGATCCCCAGTCCTGGATTTGTAGGGTAAAAAAAGATACTATCCAGTGATCCTGGACCTCTCCACATTCCCCCTTACGGAACGGAGCAGCATTTTCACTGAATTTAGTGGTCTCGGGGCACAATCCAAGCTCAGCAGTCGCATGGCCACGTGCCACTAACCACTGCCACCCCCACCGCACGGGGAGAGAGGGTAGGTGSGTACAGCAAGGGAGGCTTCTGTGCCGAGAGTTAAATCAAGATAAGGTTTTTACATTCCCTTACGCTTTGTGAGGGTACCTGGCCCTGGATGGCTTGTGCTGAAATGTGATACTGGGAGCCGTTCTCGCTCAACCCGTTTGGCTTGTTACAGCGCCTTGCTGGCGGAGCTAGCAGAGAGACCTGAAGCTTTCTCTCCCCTTGAGCTCTTTCCTCTGGCATTTCTTAGCTCATCTGTTGCTAAATGAAAGATTCATGCGTGCTCTGAACCCTGACACTACCTGGTACCAGAAATGAGGCTGAGACAGAGGAGCAGAAGGGAAGAAGGAAAGTGGATGGCATGGGTCGACCAAACATAGTCCTGTGCTAGGACCCTCCAGGAACGCAGCAGAGCCCTAGAAAAGCTTCAGGTGAGGATTTCGTCTCTTTAGGGACACAAGCGTGGCTGTGGAGAYGCACGAGGAGTGAACGGTAGCTGCGTTTTTCTTGCTGTGGCAGAATCTGAAGGTGCAGATTTAAGAGCCTCCAGTTAAATTAGGAAGCAAAAGTCAACGGAGAGATTGCATTAAAGATCTGAGGAMTATTGCACTCCTAAAATGAATGAAACTTCTGAATGGTATCCATGGGAACAAATTAAAGAGAAGAGGCACTTTTGAAGTGTTTAAAATAGACATAGGATTGTAGAATTGGGCATGAAATTTTTGGATATTTTGTTCAACAGCTCATTTGAGGGCAGCTTATAATGACAGAGCTGAACACAGCCAGGTAAACCTTAGATTAGACGTTGCAAAAATTATCTGATCATGGTTACATGGGAACTAGATGTAGAGTTAAAAGAAACTTTTGRAAAAAATAAAYTTTGTAAAGATATCTCTTCGAGGGTGGCAAACATATCAGGTCTTCATGAAAAAGCAGATATCATAAATGGACAGGTTTTATGGAAACAAAAAGAAAAAAAAGCRGCTAAAGAGCATGCTAAATTAAATAAAAACATAGAAATAACAAGGAATCTCCACATTCCCAGGATGTAGAGAAATACCACAATCAAAATGATAAATCAGTTCTCTATGTTTTAAAAAATACATAAATAAAAAGGAGGTTAAAATATACAACAAAGAATAGGTGGMACAAACACTAGAATATGACGTTACGCATGTAAATTTAATGAAGAAGATTTTATAACCCTAAGACATGACTAGCCAAAGGATTTTTCTTATTATTATGGAAAATATTTTCATTTTAGTCCTTGATTATTTTATAGTTAGCCAGAAATAGTGATGTTAGAGAATAAAACTGCCCAGTAGGTAGCCTCTCATGAAAAACTGCCAGACATTACATACTGACAGAGATAATGACATAAAAGGGCCAACAACTTAATTATTGCGAGTTTAAAGATTTGTAAAAAGAAAGAATATAACCTCTGTTATTTTGTTGCAGGGTATCYGTAGTCCAAAACTCCTGCGGAAAATGGTTTTAGGGTTGCTCAAAGGAAAAAGCTGAAAAATCAAACTCGGGTCTCTGTTTAATACTGGAAAATTACAGAGTGGCATCCTCAAAACTGAGAACGCTCAGATGGCACTTAATAGGAAGCTGGGGAGAAAACTACCTGCTTTTTGTCATTGCTGGTGTTAAAAAYTGGAGTTTTGTAAATTCTTACGAAAGTCATGGAAAAAAATGCAACATTATGGGTTAGGTTCAAAGGTCTCATGGTCAAAATCCTTTGGTGTGCTGAGACCGTGTAGGTTTTTGAAAAGGCAAATATAGGATCATAGACAATAGTTGATTGTGAAAATGCTCCTTTCTCCTCAGAGATGGTTACTGTAAAAGGGCAAACCTGCAGGAGGCAAAAACATCTTCTTCTGCAAAAGGAGGACTTTTTTTTCCAGGCCTCTCCAGAAAGGAGTAAGCTAAAGGAGATATGGTGGGATGGAGCAAGCAGTGATGTGCAGACCAAAATGCCCCAAGATCTGTGTATCTAGGCGGTCAGGAGAAACTAGGAAATGCACCGTATGTTGTACTATAGGCATTTCACTTTTTTTTTTTGGGGGGTGTGGGAGCGTCCGCTCCATTAAGATTTTGGCTAAAATGTGACAGGCTGGAGCAAGTCCTGTGTTAGCAACTGAAGTGAGAGAGCAGCTGGAAGCCCTTGCTTTCTGGCAAATGCATGCACAAGCTCTTCCCCCTAATATTTAGTTACTTATCTTTTTTACTGAAGATTCATCAGAGCAATAAGCTTTGGCACCAAATCATCTATCACTGCCCGGGGACCCCTCTGACCCTGGGCAATGAGCGCAGGGTGCATGCAGGGGTGAGAAGAGCACGGAGGGCAGGCACAGGAGAGCAGCACGACAGGGACAGGGCAGCATTAATGTTGTGCAGGCACCGTGAAGGTGAGGGGGAGCACATCTTGGAGAAAGCAGAGGCAGGGTTCATGCCAAAAATACTAGCAGGGATGAAGGGGCCAGTTTAGAGGGAGAGGCAGTATTTCTGCAGGGCTTTAGCAGAGATGCCTGTTTCGTGTTTGTCCACCACYAGGAGATGGGTCCAGCAAGGAGCAGGAGGAAACGTTGCCCAATGAGCCAAGACGGATGCCCCTAGAACAGCCCATCCATCTGCTCCCTGGTGACACGAGGGAGCTGCCTGCAAAGCTGCACTTAGGTGACTCACCTCCCCTTGACATGCTGCCATGGTGCTACTTTGATGACGTAGAGCTGGTAACAAGGTGGTTGCACTCATCCCTGCAGTGTGCTCCAAGCACAAGGGGGCTGGGATGGTCAGAAAGGTCATGGTGTGTGGCCCATCCTTTCACTGAGCCCTTCACCTTCACCCATGGAAGAAGTTCTTTGGATCTTTCCATACTGGCCTYGGACCTTGCAGTTCCTGGGACCCCCCAAGGCCCATTGGCATCAGCATTCTGGCCAGTCTCTGAGAAACTTTTGGTTATCAAGTGCTGCTTCCGGGGACTGCTGTTAGCCCTCAGGGCTGCTAAGTCCTTCTSTGTCCCTGCAGCACTGTTCAGAGCTAAGTTCGTTGCCACCTTTTCCTGGCACCAAGAGACAACCAGGTGTCCCTTGTCAAAAGAGTTTTAAGGAAAGCAAGCAACCATGGGGGGGAAGCCTTGCAGGGAAAGATGCTTTTGCTTTTAACTGCTTGAGAGACGGTAGCAGGAGGTAGGAATAACTGATAGGCTCTGTAAGCAGAGAGAGATCACCAGTCAGTCTTGTAAGGTTTGTATTGGGATCCATCCTCTTCAACAGACTCAGAAGTAACAGAAATAGGGACAAACAGGGAGATGACCAAGTCTGCAGATGACACAAAGTTACCACAGCTGAGAGAACAAGAGCCAAGAGCTGAATGGAGAATTGTATGAGACTTGGTTAAATGTAAAATAATGCACTACCGTAACTACACAAAGCAATGGGCTAACTTCTTGCTGTCATTTCTCCTAAATGAACGAAGGCCATCAAAAGAAATTTGTGTGAGGTTCAGGTCCAGGTTAAAAAAAAAAAAAAGAAAAAAAAAAGAAAGGAGGTTAAGAAGTAAAGGAGGTGATTCTTCACATGGACAAGAGATGAACTATGGAACTCCTTGGCAAAGGATCCTGTGTATACAAAAAATTTACAGGAATTCAAGTGGAGACTGGACAAGTTCTTGGAAGAGAGATTCAGAAATTTATAAACTACAGCAGGGCTTGGGAAATCCTTGGAACTGAAAATAGTTGGGTAAGTCTTCCATACTGATCTCTCCGGGCTCATGTAGCAACCAACCTCTCCTTTCTATGAGAGGTCTTAAAGCCCTTTCTGGGCTCATGGGAGCCACTGTKGAAGCTGGAGCCTTGCTCCTTGGATTACACCAGCCCCAGGACTGAACCACCACGGACACTCATGAGTGTCAACGTGGCACTGGAGCCTGGACGGGGACCTCCAGCGCGTTCATACTGAGCAGCTGCCAGCCCCATTCACTCAGAGCTCAACTCCTGAGACAAAGCCTGCTGTATCCCATTACTCATCTCCAGGCTGCTATCAGTTAGGTCTTTAATTTAGTTTTAATTAAAACAATTCCTTCCTTTTTCCTTTCTTGAAACGGTTTGCATTCTGTCTGGAGGGCTGGAGTTGCCAAGAGCCAGAGCTGCTACGTCAGTGTTGGGCTGAGGAGTTTAACAGGAAAGCGAGTGCAGGGCACTGGAGCAAGGGAGCAGAACTAGGAGGAGAAGCAGGCAACTTTAAGGAGAAGGCGACTGCTCCACCCCCAGAGGCAAGGCAACGGCAGGGACCTCCAGCTGCTGGCAGGATACAAGGCAAGGCAAGGATCTGTGGGGTTGGCTCTGCGCTGGATACATTACTCAGCAGGCATACTGGAAAGGAAATAAATCAGCCCCTGATTTACCTGGGAGGACAGATACTTCTTTTCAACTGTTTTTTAATTTGGAGTCAATTTTCAGGACTGGCTGTCCAGATGTCTGTGAGATAAGTAATCTGTGTTGCACTTCAGTCAAACAGGATTTTCCTTCTTTCAGACCATGTTTTGTAAGTCGATGTTCCAGCTAATGAGGTGCTAAGTCTAGATCAACACCAGTGCTTCACCAGGTAGCCTTGAGGGCAGATCCAGCTCCTAGTAAAACCAACAACCAACACCAAGATTGTCCACAACTTCCAAGAACTGCTTCAAAAAAAGAGACTGTCCTAGGGGCAGGGCCAAGGGAAAARCAGAGAAATACAAACACAAAAAATGGGCACACGTCATGCTACAGCTATATTATGTGGCTACACATGTTCCTTTTCTTCAGGCCAAAGAGGAAATTTGATGACAAGGGGCAAGTTTGGAGCAGACGCAAACACAAGCTCCTGCTTCTGGCTTGCTGAGCACAGCAAGAGACTTCTGACTCTGGGAACAGTCTCCAGAGCCCTGAAATACCAGATTTTACTAAAGGAATGGCCACAAAAGAGCCTATAGCAGATTGGGTCAGGCAGGTTTGATATAGGAATCTGCTCCCCAGGGGAAAAGAGAGAAGCATTTAGGGCCCCCACACATGAAACCTGAGTTAAATACCTTGCTTTGTCACCAACCATGAATCTTTAGCAGTGTCTGCAGTGCTGTAGAGGAACAGCTTCAGGGCTAGCCTTGAAGTCAAATTTATCATCTGCCACCTCCACCTCCAGAGCAACCCAAAAGCCCAGGTGCACCCGCTCCTGCTAGCACTAGAAGGATGATTTTTCCTTCAATGATGAAGGACCCAGCAACCTCCATTTGTCCTCTCTGCACTATAGCAATGCTGCGTGTTAGTCACTGCAGAGAAAACACAGCCAAGAAAGAGAAGGCCTGGCACCACTTGGTGCAAGGATTGAGAGATTTACAACCAAGGGAAATTCAAATGTGACATGATGAGTTTTGCAGTGGCCTGGCCTTCAGGACACTTCTACATCCCAGAATCAAAGAATTGCAGAAGCATTTGTCAGAAGGCACCTCTCCATATTTGCACCATGGATAAAATATTGACACGGGCCCAGATGGCATCTTTGCAGAGAAGTGGACATCAAGCAAATGGAAAAAGCTTGCAAAGAGGCTGAAGAAGACTGGGTGGGGCAAAGCTGTTTTAATGTCCCACTGCTGCAGTGATGTTAGGACACAGGGATGTCTTAGTGTGGGACACTAGCACAATAGACAGAGGATCAGAAAAGCAGGAAAAACACAGCAGCTCCCCTCAAAATATCAACCTTTGGCTATTTCCTGCTGTCTGGACATCACTGACTGCTGCTGAAAGCTCTGCAGTCCTCAGGGCAGGTAACTAGGACACTGTCAGCTCCAGATTGCCATAAGGACTGCAGCAATGCAAGGGAGTCTGTGGCTGTGGCTAGCATATCTATGTACGGGCTACAGACAGAGACCGTTTAGGCATCAAAAATAAAAGTCTAATACTAGAGCACAGCCTGTAGGCAAGAGGTAGTGCTATAGTAGGGGCTACTGGAAGCTCTATCACATTTTATAATAATAAAACACCATTAGGACAATAATGTTGCTTCACCTTTCCAGCACAAGAAGCCCTTCACAAGCAGTGTGTTTGCACAAGAACCTCTGCTGGAGTTTCCTCTGGGGTTGTGCCATCCTTGAGGGTTTCCAAGACTCTGCTAGACACAGCTACATCTGTAGACACAGCCACATCTGCCCTGATRTAGTGTTAATTATAGTCCCACTGCATGTGGGATGTTGGACAAGAGAATCCATAGGGGTTTCCGCCAATGYGTCTGGGATTCATGCGTGTCTCCTGAACTGATCTCTCTGAGACACAAATGCCATGTTTGCAGCAGTGAACAGCTGTTCTTGCAGCACCCAAAGTTATTCCTGTCTCGCTGCAGCAGATGGATAAAGACATTGCCCCAAGCGGGGCAGTCCCCCTGGGCAGTGAGGTGTGAGAGATGGGAGAAAAGCTCCAACAGCAGGGCCCTCGTTGCCACCACAGCACTCAGCGTTGCCATCCMCCGAGAGATGTCGTCTGAGGAGGTAGCCTTGGAAATAACACAAAACTGGCAGAAAGCCAGTGTATTTTGGAGCACCAGGATTTATCTTTAACAACAACAAAGACCACGCGTCCACTTTGCTGGAAAATACCTGCTCGGTCCTGAGATCGTGCATCCTTTGATGCTCAACTGGTAGAACTGGGCATCCATCGGGAGGTGAATTGTGTTATCTGACAAAGGGGGATTATGCTGTGAAAACTGCTCATTGGGGATTGTATATTAACAGGATATGCTCGGCTAGTTGACAGGAAGCAATAAAGTAATTTGAAGGAGACTGAGAGAGAGTGTGTGAGTTCCTGCGTCTGTGTTAAATCACAGCATTAGATAAGCAAACAGTGCAGCCCTGGAGCCCGGCGCGGGGAGGAACTCTGCCAAAAGGGAGTTGGCCAGTGTGGTGAATGGAGCCAAAAACCTCAGGGAGCTGCCGCGAGTTCAGCTTGAATGCTGTGCGGATAGCAGCAGGAGCGCAACCCTTCCAGCCCCTGCAGGCGCTCAGGGCTCTGCTTTTGCAGTGAGCAGGTGAGCAGGTCTTGTCTCCTGTCGTCCCAGCTCTGCACGCATGCTTGAGTGGAAAAAGAGCATCACTCAGCACCTGAGAGACCCCAGCGTGTGTCTGCATGAGCCCAGCCTGCTGGCTTTTCAGGGACTCCAGGAACGAGCTGCCCCTCCCAGCAGAGTCGGGCCTGGAGGAGGAAGGGGAGGAGAGAGTCAAGATGAGAAATACGTGCAATTGCAAGGAACGAGGCTGCAAGAGCTGCTGAGTGAAGGCCCAGCCAGTTACTATCCGAGGCGAGGAGAGGAGCAAGGGGGATTGTCAAAAAACATCAGGCAACTCACCTCCAGGAACTGCCCCGTATTTAAGCACCCTGCTGACATCCTGCCCCCGTGCCTGCCGTGTGTGTGTCAGTAAGTACAGCACCTGGCACACCATCCATTACTCAGCTGCCCAAGGCCTTCTGGAATCAAATAAATGCTCATCAGCATTTTTCACTTTTGTGGAAGATTTGCTGGCCTCTAGGAGGGGAGGTTTGCAGGCTTTCTGATGARGTTTATGATCCTCTTTGTTTGAGGTATTTTTTCACACCACGTGTTATTGTCCCATGGAAATCTCTGCCACAGAATATGAGCTCTACAGGATCTACAAAAGTGTGTTGGTGCTTGATGGGCACCGAAGACATCTAAATGCGCTCTTTAGAGTAACAGAAATAATAAAAAAAGCAGATACACTGCTTCGTGCCTTAGACAGAAGAAGGTCCAACCCTGACTTTTGATGCATGTTGAATCTTTTCTTCTCATGTGTTAGAGGCTCCTGCCTATGCAAACAGCCAGGAAATTTCCCTTGGCAAAGGATTATGCCAAAACTTTATCTCATTCTGAAGCATCTAATGCTCTCATTCACAGAGAAGAGTATCTGGTGGCTAGAGCACTGGTCCAATGCACATTAGGCATTCCTGCATCTAACAAGCTGTTTTCCAGGTGATCAGCACCAGCAAAGTACTCACTGTCATGCAGATCTGCAATGAAGAGGCTCCTCTGGAAGCTGAGCTCATGGTGCAGGAGGACACTACATTCTTTGGAAAGCAAGATCTAGATAGTGTTTTTCATGACGATGTATTTCATGGGCTGTAGATATCACCAGTCCTCACAAGGAAGCAGTGGTGAAGGGGACAGAAGCGGTAGATCACTGGAGTCAAGCCAAGGACACCARTATGGGCCAGTGTCCACACACATCTCTTTTCCTTTTTCACCATTCCTTCCTGAATCAGCGCTTGTCCCAGTCTGGTCCACCAGGCAATCAACACCTTGTGTGAGTCTTGCACAGGGCTGTGGTCACAGGTGTTCATGCCTGTGACCATTCAGGGTGATGCAGCCCCTGCCTGCAGAGCAGAGCTTCCTCTCATTTTGAGCCCAAGTCCTGAAAAARTCTTCTCTTGTTTGCATTCACCTCCAGCAACTCTGGTGCTCAAAGGAGAGATCTCCTCCACCCCAGAAGCTGCTAGCACCACACAGMAGGTTGAGGTGGTCTGGAGATGTTATTGCATAGTTCTCATACTTAACACAAATGGAGGCTCACCTGCCTGAGCAAGGAACCAGAAAAAGTGGTTGAAATGGCCCCTTCTGGCCCTAAAGGTGAATCTGGGGTGCAGAGAGAAAGAACTAGGGCCTCCATCCTGGTGGCTGCATGGAATAGGTGGGTGGGAGAGGAGGAGGGAAGAGCTGAGCTCGCTGCTTTTGCCATACAGAGCACAGAGGTTGTGCAATTAAGGCAAAACCACACTGCTAGGGAAGGAGAGAAGATCACAGTTCCTTCAATCCTGCCCTGTGATTCCTACTACCCTGGTCTGAAGTACAGAGGGAAGCCCAGGGGCAGGATAGCAACAGTGGGGCAGGAGGGGGAGTGGAGAAATYGAGGATGGTCAGTGCTGACCATCTTGAACTTGCACATCTTCTGCCTGACCAGCAAGGGCTTTAGTGCAGGCAGTGTAGTTCTAGTTAGAGCTGGGTGCTGTGGCATGTGGAGTTGGAGGGCTCTAAAGCCACTTGCTGGCACTACACGCAATGCTTTCGTAATACCCAGAGCTCAATCCTCCTCTGTCAGTCAGGATAATTACAGCCTCCACTCACACGAGCTGCCTGAGCTTCAGCAAAGCAGAAGGCATGCAAAGGATTCAGAGGGCAGCAGAGTCTGTGTAGGCTTTCCCTCGCTGCTTATCCCCCAGGACTACTGGTTCAAYGGACATTCATCTGCTAGGTCTCTCCCATCTTCACAGAGCTGAAAAAGAGAAAACACTTCCTTTCCCTGTCTACAGTTCTTCATGACCTTGTTATGGTTGAATGCATCGGTCATAGAACATCCCTGTCTGCACATCTCTCCATGGGAAAGAGCAGAACAGAGCATGTGCAGTGGAAGAGGAGAAATGTAGTTATGCCAGCTCATTGAGAGGATAAATTTGTGATTTAGGGAAGCACTCTTCCACTGCCAAAACCCCTATCTTCTGCAGTGGATAGGAATTTGCACAAAATGCAAGCRAAGTAAGGTAAGATAAACTGAAGTGAAACAGCATGCGCATTTCTCAGCTTTAGGGAGTTTCAAGGCTACCGGTAGGGAACAAGGAGGTTTGGGACAACAGATGAGAACATAGTCTTTATTGGCTTATTGAGCCTTGCAAAGTGCAGATTTAGCTGGGACAAGAACTGTCTAAAACTAAGCCAGCTKCTTTCTCCAAGAGCAATTGCAAGGGAGCAAGCCATGACTGTGGGTACCAACGGTGGTCTAACCTCTCCCTTTGGAGGCGAGGTGTTRTMATGCACTCAGATGGCATGGGCAATCTTGAAGTGGAAAGCAGTGCTGACACCTACCCCTCTACTGGGTTACTGAATAGAGGAGCTCTCAAGGTTGATAGGCTTGAGAGTGTAGGTGGACATGCTCCACAGGTCCTCCTTGGTGTGTGGGGATGAGGGACTGCACAGAAGCTGAGGATTTTGCTCTCCTGCTTCACACACTTCACTTCACTGGGTCCATCTGCATTGATATCATATCCCTGGTCCAAAGAGTCACTAACGATGTTCTTCCACCCACTCTTCCTTCCATATTTTCCTCACACAATTCTTTGAATAACCGGGCCGGACAAAAGCAGCTTGTTCTCCTGGCTGTGGAAAAACTGCTCCAACTGTGCCTTCCAAATACGTCAAGGCTATCCACACCTCATTATCACGTTCAGTGGCTAAACTGAACCTACYCATGAGTCCTTCTCTTCAATAGGAGAATGCAGCAGCATCCTGCTGAGACAGTCTACCCACTTCTTGGGAGAGGAACACTGTCTGGCACAGATGAGGTTGCTGGCTAGTTCTGAGATGGCCGTCTCCCTCAAAGGCAGTATCTTCTGTAGCTTGGTGGCCATTGCTTCCAGCAGCAAGCCRGTCATGGGGAAGGCTCACAGAGCTTTCCTTCCACAATTCAAAGGGACCACGCTGTGCCAGTGAACCRACTAGTTATCTGGGTCTGAGAGACRGTGCTACAAACTCGGGTCATGCATGGGGCAGCCTGTCAAAATAGAATCACTCAGCAGACTGATGTGGATGTCCCATGGTGCCTTCCAGGCAGGCAGTTTAGTCTTCACCAGAGATTCTCTTCAGTCCATTGCTGTTTGTGTCTAGCACTGTCTCACCCTGGAGAGTCACACACAGTCACTGTGACCTTCATCACCATCTCAGCACAAGGAGTTACCTGACCTGTTCAAGAGTCATTTTCATGCTCGGTAAAGAGAACAGTATTCCACAGRTAATGGATGTGCTACCTAGGCCCAGTCTGTTGCAATTCACCTCTGACTACAAGGCTCAGGAGCTTTCCAGATAGGAAGGAGCTTCCACCACTTCATGCCTGCCCACTCTCCACAGCTGTATGCTCAAAAGCCTCAGAGAACCCGAAAGGAGCCCTCTGAACAGGACTACCCAAGGCAGCCACTCCTGACCTCAGCCCTACTTCTTGTAATGTTCCTCTGCTCCATTGGCTCCTGAAGAGACCTACTAAAGAGACCTCGGATATCCTGACTCTCTTTGCTTCTCCAGCACTTTTTCTGTCTTCCCTGATATCCCCACCCAGCTGCAGGGAAGTAATGTTCTCCCAGTGCATGACCCAGCCTCATCATGATAGAGCTGGAAGGGCTCCTGGAGCACTGGCTCCAGGCCACCAGCAAGGAAGGACCACTCCCTGACTGGATTGGTGCCAGGTTAGAAAGAGACACAAGCTGTCTTAACTGCAGTAATTAAATAAATCTTCAGCCCATATGAGAGGGAACATCACGTCTTCCCCACTCTCTCCATACTGCTGCAGTATGTGCAAGCCAGTGGCATCATCAGACAAGCACATCAGTCCTCTCCAAAAGTGACTGAAGACTTTGACAGGGGTAGGTTGCTTGGACTCGGTTTCCTGTTGTGTCCAAGCACTCGTGTGTGAGCCCAGCTCCAGGCTCTGGAAGCTGCCACCCTCCTTCTGCTGTGGTCCCACAGGTCTGCTCTGGTCCTGACAATTGTTTGGCTTCAAAGAAGAGTCAGTCAGTTGTTCATACTCTTTTGGCTATTGTAGAATAGATCTAGTCCTTCTGACTTCATCTGCAAAAAATGTGCCATTACCCAGCGTTCTTTGCTCTAGCTCCCACCCAGGGYTAATCTCTTTCCACTGCCATCAGAATCTGCTTTACTGTTGATGTCAGTAGAGGGAATATAAGGCCTTCAAGACACTCTCATTGCAAAAATCTGAAAATCTTTCTCTCACCCACCTGCCATGTCCCTCCAGAGATGAAGATGATCCCTGGCAGTGACAGCTATRTGACGCTGCACGCCAGCAAGCGTTCCCTGAGCCCCGGAGGGCTACCTAGCATAAAAGGAGTCATGCATTTGTCAGTAGGGCCAAGCTTCATGGCCCAGTTCACATGGGACAGGTCACCTTCAGGTTGGTGTGATCATCATGAACATTGCTGGCTTTGCATGGGATCAAGTTGCCTTAACTCCCCTTGGAGTTCTTCCATGTGCCTCCCTGCAGGTACCCACCAGAAGGGTCATGTCACAGCTCAGCTAATCCCAGTGCTAAGGCTGGACACCCAGAGSGGAGGAAGCTTTGCTCTTCAGCTGGGAAGCCTGAGCACCCCACATTGCCCATTTTGCTCCCCTTGCAAGGCTTCCCCGTCCTCCCTTCTCTGGGGACCGCGGGAACGGGGCTAGYGCTGCTTTCCCCTCCCCCTGCCTGGTGTGGGGGATTTCCCCCMCACACACCCCACCGTAACTAAGGCCCCCTCCCCACACCCCGCCACGGCCATCGGTGGAGCTGTATTTACCACCAAGATCTGCACCGACGTGGCACGGCCCTTTCTTCCCTTTCATCCCATTCTAACTCCCTGAATGCGTTTTGCTTGTTTTAGCGGAGCGGCGGAGAGAGAGAGGAGAGAGAGCCCCTCTTCCCCCCGCGCCCGGKGGATCTCTCCCAGCAGATGGGGCAGGGATAAGAATATGCATACAGTGAAGGCCCTAAGAGGATTTGCTGGCGCCCCTTTCATTGCCGGCCTTTGTATGCTTCTCCGCTGCTGTGGGACGCCTCCGAATTCTCCCTCTGTCTCTCTCCCTTCCACTCCAGAAGAAAAGAATGTGCCTATAAAGGCCTTGTTTGTCCGACTTGTTTGAGGGAACCATATTGCTGTAGGTGCCGAGGGCCCCGGCGTGACAGCATCGCCCCTTTGAGAAAGGGTGACGTGCGGCTCCCTCCTGGGAGAGTCCGAGCAGGCGGCTTAGCCAGGCGCTGGGAAAAAGGTTTCAGTTGCATTTCAATGTTCATTGAACCCTGAATCCCAGGCGCTGTTTTTCCAGGGGCTCCGCGGCCAGACAAAGCGTTGCGAGGGCCACCGAGGCGGAGGCTGGGAAGCCACCCCTGCGAGGTGCCCTACGTCTTCCTCGGCGCCGCGGTCCCGCGAAGGGAGGACGATCCACGCAGGGTCTAACCGCTGACCGCTTCCCCGCTGCCGGCCAGCCCGCAGCCCCCGAAATCCAAACCGGTTGCTCCCAACGGGGCCGGCGACGTTGCTTTTCCTATGACATCTAGCGGCAAAGCTTGGGAAGAAAGAAAATGTCGGCTGGGTTTTCCCGGCCTGAGCATAGCTGTCCCCCGCTGCGACATTTTGCCCTTTGTATTCCACCCTTTTCAAAGGGCAGACAGTCCCCTGATTAACAGGGAAGCAAAAACAAGCGGCACAATGGCCTCGGCGGCTCAGAAATGTCAAACAGTCCACCCCGAAACGTGTGCTGCCCCTGGGCCTTGTCTGCGTTTGCAGAGCGTGCGAGACGGCCCCGAAAAACGCGTCGTCGGGACGGGGAACGGAAGCACGCGCAAACATCTCCAAAGACCTTCTCGCCCGGCTCTGTGCTCCGACACGCTCCCCACCTYCCCTTGCCAGCTGCTCCTCGTAGGAGCTAAGAGACATGGCAGTGCTCACGACGCGCATCTTCCCATCGCTCATGCAGACTCCCCAGTGCCTGATAACACCCAAGACACCAGTATCCCTACAGCAAGGGGCTAATAAACCCTCTCTCATATACCTGATATCTCCTGTCCACAAARCCTGTAGGAAATTAATGACAGCAAGCTGTTCATCAAACCTGGCTCCTATTGGCTTGCAAACTCAATTGCTCTCAGGTGATAGAGAGAGTTAAAATTTTTGAAACATCTTTTTGTCAGTGCTAAGCTCAGTTCCAGCGGATACACGGAGAAGCGATTGCATAAGCCCCAGTTCTTTAGGAAGCCAGGCCAAAAAGCCCTCGATATTTGGGTATCTGACTCACAGTCGGTGAATGTCTGAAGTCAGCACCATTCCTTACCATCTGGCTGCAGAACAGATTTTCTTTGTGGTGAAATCCCCACTTGTTTGGGCCAAACTTTACTTTTAAAATGCTCTTTTTAGGAAATGTAACTTCTGAACTCCATTTYCCCCCAGCTTTAGGGAGTAGTAGGGTGTCCTGACCACCCCCCACACAAGAAAAATGCCCTCTGGACCTTGTAAATGGGTACATTTTGAGAACATCACTTCTTGTCTTCATTTTGAGAGAACCCTACCAGAAGCAATGTGGGGAAAAGCCTGTSCAGGAGGGGAAAACTTACAAGGTTTTGGGGAAAAGTTTCCACATAATGTGCTGKCAATAGGCATTAAACCACCACCTGTGGTGGCCAAGGCCAAAAGGGACCACTGACCCTAAATCCTCCTCTTTAAACTCTACCTCCTGGAGCAGATCACCTTGACCTGACAAACGGGGGAGAAGCAAGACATGGCACACAGGGGACTGTAACATGGGAAAAATGTGTTTGCAGATACCCCAGGGCTTTCCAAGGGTGCAGAGATCAGAAGGAAGGCTRTGAGGATGAAGTAAGGATGAAGGAGAGTGCTGCGGTGGTCCTGCAGAGAGGYAGTCACCTCTGCTGAAGCTCACAGGCTGTGCCAAGAGGCTGTGCCAAGTAGTTGTGCCACACCACGAGCAGCCAGACATGCAGCTGAACCCAATTTATTTGATTGAAGGTTGATCCTGCATGGCTGTGAATTGCTGAAGAAAACCTGGGGRGTTGCACTGCTTCTCTCCTGTGACATTTAAAACAGCCCGTCCAAGAACTCCTAGACACAAGTGATGTTAGAACAAAACTTGAGTCAAGGGAAGACCTTGGACATTTAAGGTGAAATGCGATTTGGGAAAGTGGTGGTTACTTGAAACCACCCGTATTTTAATTCTGTCATGAAAAAAAAAAAAAAAGCAAAACCCAGAACAACACAAACTGTCTTTAAAAATTAAATACATTGAATCTAGAATCACAAGCACTAATATGCGTTAATAATAAATGGGTCATGCTTCTGTCTGCCAGGGCTCAGGTTGCTTGGATTCTCTGGTACGGGTCCTTGGGGTCATGAATGCACAATATTCAGACACTTTTGACATTCCTGTAATGCATTTTACAAGAAAAAAAAAAAAGAAAAATGAGATGAGGTTTAAAATCAAGACAGAACCCCACAAATACTTATGGGAGCTGCAGGATGTTGAGAAACTCTGCCAGAAGGAGGACAAGTCATGCGTGGCCCCACTTCAGCTGTGAAGAGGAAGAAATTTGTCTCTTCCAAGTGCTGTTGGTGCACACACCTAATGAGTCTGTGCCTCTGATTGCTGCAACCTGAGGGGGATGTGTGCTGGGACTCGCGGAGGAGGGCGAGCTCTGCTCTCCCTCCGGGACTGACTCCCAGCCATCCYGCCAGGGCTGGTGGCTGCAGCCTCCTTGAGCTCCATGTTGCACCCAGCTGGCTGGGCACACCGCGGGTGTGCAAGACTCCTAACAACCTTCAGTGGGTCCAGCTAGATCTTTCGTATCTTCCTGCTGCTTGCACATCTCTGATGTCTGCGAGCTGCTGCTTGACGACTGGCCCTCTGTGGCCACCGTGAGCCCTCCCTGAATGTCACCTCACCCATCGATGGGGCTGGAGTCCTCATTTAACCCCATGCTGTGTCCTCCAAGCCTCCTAGATGTCCTGCTGGACTACTTTTCCTTTCACACTCATGCTCAGTCTCTTCCTGTAGCATCMTAGACTGAAAAATAGCAGGAGCTGCTCTCTCCACTGCCTGTTGGGGCATTCACYGGTGGCTTCAAATTGGGTCTGTGAAGACAGGAGAGTGCTAAGGCATTTCATAAACTCACTTTGTATTTGTTCCTCCTTCAAGGCTCTTTTATTACCCTTACAGAGTTGGCTCTGTGGGGATTTTTATTCCCACAGTTTAGCCTGCTCCTCTTTTCTTTGAAGGTGCCTAACAACCCCATTAGAACTAAATTCATCACAGGTTTTACCTGTCAGAGATGATATTATTTCCACCAGCAACACGCATGTCTCCGGATGCATGTTTATTCCAAATACGTTAATTAGCTTGCTCTGAAGCCATACAAAACATCATGCCAACAACGACACAGAATTGTCACCTGTACTATGCAAAAAGACTTTTCCTTCCCCTCTTTCTCTGCTCAATGAGACAACAGGTCCTACTCTGAGACAAAAAAAAAAGAAGCCACAGTGCTGCTTGCAAAATGCTGYTTGGCCTATAACTTGGGCTCCTGGGATTTGCTTCTCAGCAAGCYTGAGGGACAAGCATGAGGGAGGTGGAAGGAGAGACAGAAGGACTGAGAGAGAATTGCCAGGACTCATTCTGAACCTAAGGGCAGAATCAGATGGGCTGCAGAGGACTCACATGGATGGCAAAAAGAAAGACAACTATCTGCTTCTGTCTTCCCCAGCCTGTCCCAGGAGACCATCCCAGAGCAGAGAAGGGAATGTTGATCCATGCCTTYCTCTGGGGCTCATCTAAGTGCAGGGCCAGGCACCATTAGTGGGAAGGAAGCACCAAGTGCTGCATCTACAAAGCAGTCCAAGGTCTCCTCCAATATCACTGGGTATTGTGCTCCACTGCTAGGGGCTGGTGGCACTGACAGGACCACCCTTTCTTTAAATAAAGCTCAAATACTATTACAGAAGCACGATCCAAGTATCTGTAGATACTGGGTCTTCCCACAGCTGGTGCCTGGCCCTCAGCCATTGATGTGGACATCTCCTAGGCTAGGTCAGTCTCAAGCAGAGCCCCATGAGATGCCAGCAGATGGGTCATGCATGGCCACATGCCKTCCCCTTGCAGGGCGGCACTGGAAGGGCAGCCCAGGCATCCTGGGTTTGGATTTAGCCTGGGAGGATGCAGGGTGTTGCTCCCACTCCCACTGCAAGGCATAGCATCAGGCCAAACGGGTTTTGCTGGAGTCATTAGCTTTYGCTTCAATGGCAATTCCCTGGTTAAGCTGAGGTCTGGTTTTCAGTGCAGGCTTCGCATCTGCAGAGGAAGAACCAGTTTGCTTTATGCACCTGCATGGCTGGGGGCTCYGCAGGAACCAAAACTCTGGGCAAAAACCTTTTGTGCCGGGGGCCTGACTCGCACGGATCCTCATTGCCATCCCCAGGCTGCAGAGCAGGATCTGGGTCAGAGCCGTAGCTGTTGCACACGTGCTCCTCAGACAGCCCAGGATGCCAGGCCGCGTAGGCCGTGATGGATGTGAAGCTTGAAGCCTCCCTTCGGCAGCTCGCTCGGTGCCGAAGCCGCTCCGGGATGCTCATCGCTGTCCGGCTCCCTCTGTGTTTGTCTGGAAGCATCGCTGGTGACCTGCCGCTGTTCCCGTCTCCTTGGTGACTGCACATGCCAACATCTCCAGACAAAAGCTCTCCTGGCACATAATGGGAACAGAAGGGAGCGCTGGGCAGCGGCATTCAGCCGTTGGGGGCTGCTTTAATCGCGCGCGCGCTGCTGGGGGCTGCTCTGCAGCCTCGGGGACTCCAGCCCCTGCTTTTTCCGAGTCGGCCAGCACCGCTGCGGACTCTCAGATAATTCCCGTTTTAAAAACCAGATGGGTATTTCAGGTATGTGTCCATGCGTGTCGCGCACGTTTCCCCGGGGACCGCTCCGCAGCTTTGCAGCCCTCGCGAGGCTGCGCCTGGCAGCGTCTCACTGCGCTGTGCGGTCCTAGCAATCCTGCACAATTTTTTTTTTCTCTGCTTGTAAATGCAAGATTCAGGGCAGTGGGAGGTYGCTGAGAGCAACGCCGGGCTCCTCCGCGCTGGTTCGGACTGTCCAGCTTGCTCGGGCGTTCCTCTCGTGCTGCATGCCACGAGCGTGTTGTGTTTCGCGTGTGATCTGCGTGGTTTGCATTTGGTGCGTATCGCTGCTACGTGCCCTGTGTATTAATTCACACGAGCACTTGCCTCTATAGATGCACATCATGCGAGGCACACGACTACATGTGTGACAAGGATGGGGCTCGGGGCTCGTCTCACAGCTTCACATCAGCTGAGATCACAGCTTATCTTCCCGAAGGACAGTGCAAAACGAGGATTTGAAACCCCTGCCTACACCTCTCCAGCAAGGTTGACAGCACAGGTATGCAACACAGCAGGATCTATTCCTACCTTTGGGAAAACTGAGGTATTCAAGGCTTTATCAATTTGCCCACAGTCATCTTGGAAGGAAAGTAGAGACAAAAAAATAAAAAGACAATTCAGACACTTCACCCMCCCGTCCCCCACCTGCAGCAGGCTGCTTGTTTTTTTATTTTTCCTATAAAACACAGAAGACCCCGGAGAGGACAGGGCAGTGCAGGGCGAGGGGCTCTTCCGTGCGCTGGCAGGTCAGCTCCCACGTTGTCACATCTCCAGTGCTGCTTTGGGGGTTTCCCTAGGAGCCCACAGGCTTGCAGCAGGTCCTGAGCGCAGCAGTGAGGCTCCCCCTGTGCAGCATCTTATCCCACCGCTCAGGCACCCTGGGGAGAAACCAGGGCTGAGCGTGCATCCAAAGGGGCACATCTGAGCTCGTTTAGAGGCATCCCCCAAGGGGTTAAGGACACRTGCTGGCAACACAGGCAGGACCATGCTCTGCTCTCCTCAAAACCCTCCTACATCCCATTCCTGTCTGCTGCTCCTCCTCGTGCAAGGCAGAGGCCAGAGCAGGGGCAAAACGAGGGGCATCCAGCACGGCAGAGCCCTTCGCCGGGCTGCGTTGATGGGAGATGCTGCTCCTTTCCGGGCAGGCGCACGGCGGCAGGAGGGCGGGAGGGCCCGGCGAGAAACGGAGCGGAAGGAGCCGGGCTCGACGTCGAGGAAAGCTGTGCCTGGAGCTGAAACGCCGGCCAGACTCCCCATCCCTGCTCGTCCCCATGGAAACCTCGTCCCAGTGGCCCCTCCTCGCAGCTGCGTTGGATTGTAGGTCACCGATGGCCGTGCTGGCCCGAGTGGCCTCCCACGGGGGTGAAGTGGCTCTCTGCAAGCCACGGCCACAGGCCAGTGCTGCGAAAGTAGGGCCATGGGGACGAATCCTTTCCCCCCTTCCCCATGCCCAGAACCACAGGCTGGGGGATGCCCAAGCGTCCATCTCCCTTCCCCAGCACGGCGAGGGCAGGGCGGCATCAGCCGTGCAGTGCCCTGCTGCAAGGGTCTGCGGAGGCGGCGTTGCACCACCCCACAGCCCCGCTCAGCTGATCCTTCCCCTCCCGCATTCCCTTCCCAGCACGAGTCCCCTGAATGCTCCATTTGAAGCTAATTCTGGCTGAAATCTGGTTTGCTTTCCAACGTTGCTGCTTTAAATTGGAGAGATTGACCTTGTAGCAGGAGGTGACATGCAGATGCACATCAGCAGCCCGTCAGAGCGGGCGGCGGGGGCTGGGGGGTGGGGGGGGGTTGCCGAGCTGCCTCGGGGACAGGCCAACTATTTTATGAGTAATTTAATATCTGGAACACAGACTTTTCATTCCCAGAGATCTGCTGGGGAAAGAAAGAGCCTTTCTGCAGGCCCGCAAAGGCTGTTCCTCATAAGGAGGCAGAACAGCAAGAAGGGCTGGGACTTAACCCCTGGGTGGCCAGCCCAGAGCAGAGCCTATGCAGCTCCAAATTTGTGCAAAGCAGGCAGGAAAAGTGG
Source organism: Rhea americana (assembly GCF_003343005.1). NCBI lineage: Eukaryota > Metazoa > Chordata > Aves > Rheiformes > Rheidae > Rhea > Rhea americana. Next base: position 476,976 of record NW_028186317.1, read on the forward strand.
GAATCCCTGTAAAACTCAAAGCAGAAAACAGGCTCGTCCATACAGCTCCAGGCAAAAGTTGAATGAAACCCCCAGGAGTGCCCCCACCCAGAACGTACACCCGCAAACCCAACATCCTGGCCCCGGGGCACAYGAAGACTGAGCCCATGCAGGGTTTCCTGCATGCCTCCTGCTTGATAGCAGGGTTTAGGGAAGGAACTGGAGCACCGAGACTTGCAGCTTTGCACTGCACAACCCTGCCCAAGGGCAGAGGAGAAGGTGGGTGGTAGCCATCAGCTAGGTAGCGGTGACTATCCTTCCATACTGGGAGGCTGAAGGGAAAGAGATGCTTGCAGGCTGCTCAGAAAGATGCTGCTGGCTGGGGCAAGTATCCTCATGTCTATGAGCAACATAAAGAACTACACGGGAGAACATCTAGGGAAGCAGACAAGAGTTTACAGGGCTTGCAAGAGAGGTTGGACCACATGATCTCCAGAATTCCCTTCCAGCCAGCATTCCTGTAGATATGCTAGCAAGGACCAAGATGAACCAGATGTGGTTTAGGAAAAATAACTTAGCAGGACAGCTGGGGAGAATGGTTATTCCTAGCATATATCTATGTGCATGGTGTTGGGCCCAGTGAGGAGACTGCAGGAGTCCAGTCTGGATTGGGGTTCTCTCAGAGAGCTGATCCCTCATGCTGTCCTTGTTTGGCTATGCAGATCACGTACTGCTGTGGCTGCTCCTTGATTGGGAGGTATCTGGGATTAACCGGGTACAATGCAAATCCTGCAAACGGATCAACACCTTTGAAAGTGCCGCTGCATTTGTTAGCGATATTAGACACCTGACTAGAGCGCAGAACYGACATTCCTGGGTCAATCTCGCTGACAAACAGCATGACCATGACTCTCACACTAAATACACCCTCTGCAATGTGCTTTGATCTCTCCAGTTAAGCTTCACTTTCCATGAATATTGATAGACACCTAGCACGCTGCATCACATCAGATACTGCCTGCAGCCTGGGCTGGAGCTTCAGCGTGGAGAAAAGCCCCCAAACCTCAACAAAATGATGTAGGAAAAAACACCCTGTGGTATTCTTGCTGATCCCTGTTGTTATGTGCCTTGAAATAGAAAGATTTTATTTTAAATCCTATCAGCTCTCTATGAATGTTTAATGTCCTTGCTTCTACTGAGCTTTGCACTCCAAACTGGTACCTTATTTCAGGGAAGATTCCAAGAAAATTATCTCCCTGCTTGCTGCCTTCAGTGCCTTTGAGCACCGTGCTCTGTTATGCTATGGGAGACTGAGTGACATAGTGAGCTCCGAGTCAGCCCTCAGTCCAGCATCTCTGCTCACCAAGGACGTTCAACCACCAACACAGAGAGACCAAAGCATCCTGCTGCCATTTAGCTGCAGCTTAGCAAAACACTTACATCCCTAAAASTCCTGCTCTGAAGTCATCTCAAATCCCCACCTGCCTCTGCTTCCACCAGTGCATTAACTGAGCACCTGGTAGCCTATGTCTTGGCACATCCTAGACCTTGGTGGAGGCCTATCTCCGCAGGTGAGGGCCACAGCAGCACCAAAGCTTGAGGACTAGCTTGACTATGAAGAGAAGCAGCTCGGCAGTTTTATCTGTGTTTCTTAAAAAAATAAAATAAGAGGCAGAAGAGAAGCAGAACTGGTGAACGCGAGTGTCAGGGCAGGTCTGCAGAGACCAATGACTACACACAGAGGAGCGTGAACGTGCACGTAGTGTGAGTGTGCACAGTGGGAGCAGGCACAAAGCAGCAGGAGCATGCTCAGAGCAGAGCGGTGTGCACAGTGTGAGCGCATCCAGGACAAAGCGAGTGTGCACGGAGCGCTGTGATAGCTCTGTCAGGTCTGGGATGAGAACAAAACCAGCAAATATATTCAATGGGTGCAGGAGTGGCTGGGGGAAATTGAGCGTGTGACAACCTCTCACAGATYAGCAGTAACTAATCAAAGATGCAAAACACTCTTTTTGCTGGGAGACATTGAACGTGGAGCTTCCTCTGTCCCTTGTCTTCACCATCAGGCTACATCTGAGCCTGCAATGGGTTTATCTCCAACTCTTCTTTCAACTATTCCAAAATTGYTTTGTTTTGTATGGAGTAATTCATTACCTTCCCCTGTGTTAGAGTGGAGGCTTGTAAGCGTGGCTTTAACAGTCCTGCCTTTGCTGGCTAACTTACCAAATGGGCAGTATGTGATGGGTGATGCAGCACTTAGCCATCCRTCTCAGCCCTATTTTCTCTCGCTGTGACCCTGGGCACTACCGAAGATCTTGCAGACGACTTTGCTCGTGGGCTGTGGGCCTCCTCTTGTGGATAGTCTCATGGCAGAGGGACATCCAGCTTCAACTCCTGCCTCAGCAAGCATTTAATGAATTGAAGGTGTCTTCTGCTGCTGCCCGTGGAGGAGGCCTCTGTATTGGAGGCCTGTGGCTTTAGGGATTCCTGCAGGGTCACAGAGCTGCCGTCCACACCGAAAGGGTGCGGAAGAATTTAACAATTTAACTGCAAAGATTGCAATGAGCAAAGAGCTGCTCATGGCCCACCAGACCTCTTTTCACAGCTTTGGATACRTGAGGGATGTGCTGCTCCTTAGTCCATGCAGTGGCAGCTTCAGAGGTGCAGACAGCATGTTCTCTTCTCTTCTGGAGTTAATTCCCAAGGCAGAGTTGCTGAAARCCAGGCACTGGTGTTCTCTGAGACCCATGGAGGAAGGATTACCCTGTGCTGTTCTGTTTTCCAACTGCATAAACACCARTACCTTCATTTTAAAGATATCTGGCATCTGCAGCATCCTCTGACCCTCTCTGGGTACAGTCAAGAGCCTAGAAACCATTTCACTGATGTTGTTGTTAGATCAGACAYTAGTTTTAGAAAGAAAAATATCTCTCTTTGCTGAGGTGCCCTGACARAGACCTTTTCAAAAGTCCAGATAATTTATATCAATTAGAACCACAGAAAGCTTCATTTTCAACTTGCTGTCCAGCAAGACCCCAGGTCTTTCCCTGCAAAGCTGCTTTCTGCCTCCAGTCTGTCCTGTTACATTGAGTTACCCCACGAAAGATGATGGACTTTACATTTGTCTCTATTAAATGTCAGTAGGTTCCTTCCAGCTTGTTTCTCCAGCCTGTCAGGGCCTTTTTGAATGACAGCCCTGTCCTCCCGTGTRTTGACTGCTCTTCAGGTTAGTGTCATCTGCAGACTTGCTGACGGTTCAAGAGGCTTTGATGGCATACACTATCATGGCTGTACTTTGGAGGTCAAGTACCTATTCTTTATCTCCACCTTCCCTGCAGGTGCYTGCCCCAACCTTGCAGGGTTGTTTCTGGTTGGGATGCTGAGTTTTCAGCTGCAAAACTTGCCATGAGCATTAAAGCCACGTTTTAAGAGCAGCGTAGTGCTCCTGCAGCAGGCATGCCTGACACTGGGCAGCTTTAGGCTGCAAAGYTGGATGTCTCTGCCCCAATTTCAYGATAAGAGGCAGAGGTCTGGGGACSAGGTGGCTGGACACTTAGGGACAAGAGCTGAAGATTTGGCTGGGGAAAGGACTAAGCAGAGAGGTGGTAAAGACTAGGCATCAGCACAGGACTGCAAGAAGCAGTATTAATCCCGACCAGTGCCTTGCTGCCTCCTCCCAGACCTTATAGGCRATGCAGGGCTGAGCTCCTCTCTTCTGCTCACTCCCTGCAAGCTTTTGGCCTCCCAGCCCGGGGGACAAGGATGCTCCAGATTGCAAGGTATGGGCTAATTCAGTCTCCAGTGCCACCTGCCGGTAAACTATCCTGAACRAAAACTTGAGCCTTCAGACTGACTGTGCTTGCTGTATCAATACCATGCAAACCCAGGGAGCACCAGGACAAGTCTCTGATAAACTTCTGGGGAGGATATTGTCACCCCCCCTCTCCCCCAAAGGGCAAGGACATATGAGGTGTCCCCAATCCTACCAGGCTCTATAGCATATCACCATCACCAGTGTCTCCCCATAGACCCTCTGTACCCCGAGTCCCCAGTTTTCCCACTATGTCCTCACTGCTAGAGACTGGGATTCCTCTCTCTCTTTCTCTCTCTCTCTCTCTCTCTTTTTTTTTTTTTTTTTTTTTGCTAACCCTGGGCTGGGACTTTCTGTGAGCCTCTGTAAGGAGATGCATTTACTCAGTGTGGTCTGTAGCAGAAATTGCATTTATTGGCAGGTTCTGCTCAGCAGTTTGAGGTGTTAGTGAGCCTGTTCTGCACCCTGATATACAAGAAGCAGTGTCCTGGGAAATGGTGGGGTTGGCCTGATGATCTGCATGTTCTTCAGGGGGAGTGGGTGTCAAAGTGTCCAGGCTGCAGCAAAGTACCCACTGGCTGCCAGGCTTAGCTTTATCCAGCATCTCCCGGCCTAGGAAAAGCACAGGTCTGTGATCCCACTGAACTTGCTGAAAATGGCCTGGCCAGGCATCCTGCTGTGTTGCAGGAGGGAAACTGCTTATTTTTCACCCAAACATTTCACATAGTTGCTCCTTGCTGCCCTTGGCCTGGCCATTTCTACTTCAGTCTTTGGGCCAGCAGACTTCAGTGTGCTGTGTGATTTTAAAGGCTGCTCTCCCTTCCCTCCTCTCTAACGGTACCCAAGAGCTGGGAAAGCTCTAGGACCAGGGTCTGGGATGCAGAAGTAGAGGAAAATCCTGAGCAGGAAGGAACCAGCAGCACAAGGAGCAGTCATTTAATGTACCTGGCCAGTGGGAATGGGCACTTTCACCCCAAGGGGCTCAGGATACCACATTTGGAACAGTCATTTCCAAAGCAGACCTTGGCCATCAGCTGCAGTTAGCAGAGGCCAGTAGCAGGAAAGGGGCTGCAGAGGGGATGCAGCTGGTGTCCGCAGCAGGCTAAGCCTCAGGGAAGATCAGGAAGCCAGAGAAGATGCTGTCAGCCCCTTCGATGCCTACGACGGAGTTCTTCTCTGTTGGCTCCAGCCAGACAGATTCTTCTGCTGCCATCTTGAGCACCACGCCACCAGTGGTGACCTGGTAGCTGTTTTGCACATAGTCACAGAAGGTCACTACCTTCTGGCCCTTGCTGCCACCCCGGCCTTTTTTCATGTTGATGCACAGATTGCCTTTGGATGTGATATGGTAGGTGAAGTAATAGATGCCGGGGATCCGGCAGGTGAAGCGRCCGTACCGGTTCTCGTAGTGGTTGTTCTCGTTGGTAATGATGCGGTCAAAACGGATGGGCTGCTCTCGGCGAGGGGGGATGTTGATTGTTCTGGCAGCTGAGAAGGCAGACTTCAGAGTGGCCTTGTAGTCACCGGAGTCTCCCTGMGGCCCCGGGGCACCCATGGGGCCCGGAGTGCCCTTTGGACCCATGGGGCCCTTGGGGCCCACCTTCCCAGGGTGCCCTGGTGCCCCTGGCTCTCCCTTCTCGCCAATCTCTTCTTCATCCTCTACGTGGCCAGGGGGACCTAGAAAACAGGAGGAACAGTTTTTATGGTTGCAGCTGAGCCAGCATGATTGAGCTCTGTGGTCCCACAGTGCAGGTCTGCAGAGGGGRCACAGGGGAGGAAACTTAAGGAGTGTGGATCAGCTGAGACCCCTGCCCCCTGCTCCCCCCTGCTATCTGGTCTGTATGCCCTCCCTCCCCAGATTTCCCAGGCCTGGCACTGCCTTTTGTCTGCTTTTGCTCTTCGTAGGACGATGTTTTCCCCACCCAGAGTCTCCTCCTTACCTCGCTCTCCCTTTTGGCCGCTCTCCCCATCTATACCATTGCTGCCAGGCTGGCCTGGTGACCCGGGGATGCCTGGGATGGTGCCATAGGTCTTGCAGAGTGTGGCACTTGTGAGCTGCCCTCCAGCCAGCCAGATCAGCATCACTCCCACAGTCCACATCTCGTTTTCCCTGCTGGAGCACAGAAAGACACTGCAGGACTACAGGTCCTTGGGCAGTGGGGGGGATGGAGCCGCCACTCCACAAAGCTCTGGAGAACAAGGCCTAGAAGCAATCCTGCGTAATCCCATCAGGSAGGGAAAACATCCTGCTGTGGAGCCAAATCTACCCTGCTCCTGGCCTTGGAGGAACCCATCCCTCTGAGTGTGGGAAAACTTTCCCCCTAGGGAGGGACCAGTCTCTTCCAACTCTTACATTGTATTATACAACTTCAGCTGCGTGAATATTAGGGGGTAGGTTAGCCTGTCTTCCTGTCCAGCCTGGTGGTGCTGCTGCCGTGTAGAGMGCAACAGGGAAGCAGGAGGCTGTGCTTGCTGAGGCTGTGCTGCAGGAGGAAGGACAGCACAGCTACGTGCTGCAGGACCCTGCTCTGAGGTCCCAGAGCTCCCTGAGAGAAGAAATTCTCCAGCTCATCCCAGGACCATCACATGCAGGGCTAAATCCTTCTTTGAGCCAGAGCACTTTCATCATCTGCAAGGGGATATCTCTTACTTTCCACTAGCATATCAGAGAACCAGCTTTAGTCTCCACAGATAGAAAAGATATCCTCAAACCTCCCTTCCTAACTGCTGCAGGCTCCGGTTGTTTCCTGCCACAGGTCTTCTTCATCCCAGGAGCATTTTTACATCTCATCAGCCTTACCAGAACAGTCAAATTGGCCTCCAGTCCGTGTAGTCCCATTTTCCTATTGCCCTACACAGACCTTACAAGTTAGCTGCTTCCTCAGGCTCCTAGTGCTGTCTGGTTTGGGCTTAGCACAGGGCATTTTTGAACTGTATCCGGACATTATAGCATCCCAGCCACACTCTCTGGTCTCAGAGGAGTTCTTCCAGGGGTGATTTTCCCAGAGGTCAGTGGGAAAAGAGACAGGCGAGTCAGCCCCTCCAGCTGCAGCATCTCTAATTCAGACACGGCAGGCACCAGGGCCAATTCTCAGGCTCCCAGCTCAAGCTCAGGCAGATAAAAAGAGCATCTCGTGGCACGGAGCCATCCCTGGGGCACCTTTCAGACGTTGCTCAGTCCCTGATAACCCCACTGGGCCTTTCTTTCTTCTCTCTCCCCTTCCTACCAGTGGGGCCCAGAGGGCTGGGGTCCCATCATCCCCAGCTACAGCAGCTTCCTTTCTCTTCTGCCCCAGGCCACAGCAAAGTGCCAGCRGCTGGGTTGGTCCCTTCAGCCCTACGCGCAGGGTGACTGTCATCCTGGCGCTACCAGGTTCCCCCTACRTTCTTACCTGAGGGAGGGAGCTGGGTCTCAGCCTTACAAGTGGTTCACTCTTACCTTGAGCTTCTTGTGGCACGAACTGGGAAATGGAACAGGACGCACCAGAGTCCCGCTTAGAAGTGGCCTCGGAGGGAAGCAGAAGTTTGATACAAAGAAAGCGTTGTGAAAGGATCTGGCCACATCCTTTTTTTTTTTTTTTTTTTTTTTTTTT
>NW_028186317.1:484388-576656 GCF_003343005.1 Rhea americana
TTTTCCCAAATCTTTAACTCCTGTGCTTTCTTCACTGGCACTTTCACATCCTCTACAAGTGCTATCTGCCAGCTCAGCAGAACATGAAGTCCTCAGATAACACCCTGGGGCCCTTCAGACATACAACGCCTCAGGGCCCTGTCTAATATCATGGTTGCTATGGGGAATGCTGCCATGAGGTCAAGGCAAATTCTGGATAGTCCCTCGAGAGGTCCTTGTCTTTGTCTGTGTGGCACCTGCATAAATCTGGGCCAGTCCTGTTGAGGCTAATGCAATTGTACTGGTGAAATTGTGCAGAACCCGGCCATCAGAGTGGTGGAACACAGCACGCTCCTTTGCTACCTCACTTTTGCACTTCACTTGCACTTGTCTCTGTTGCTGGCAAAGGCTCAATGACAGTAGCTCTCAAARGAGTTCTGGAGACATATGAATGCATTTTGTGAGCATCCTTCAGGCTTCTCCACACATCTGACTCTTTTTGGGAAGGTGCCAGTAGTCACAGAGGATGTGACATAGTGTCAGCATCCATCACCTTGAATCTGGCCCCCAGGCTCTCCTAAATATTCTCAAAGGGAAGGGATTGCACCTTGCAGTAAAAGCACTTCCCATCCCAATTTCTGCCAATGTCTTTTGAAGATGAAACATAAAACATCCAAGGTGATGAGCTCTCCTCTTCCCTTGTACACTGAATGCCACCAGAGGCATGTCAATTTATTTATGGTGGGCTCTGTAGCCTCCACAGCCACGGGCTCCTTCTGTCTGTTCCTGGGAAGCCTCTTGCACGTGGCAATCAATACCTGTCCTTCCCAAAGCCTGTCCCAACCATGGCTCCTACAAGTTAACCCTTCCTTGCCCAGATCCCAGCAGAGCAAATCCTGTACTTTGGGTCATTATTATCCCTGACCGCCGCAGTCATGCTCACAGGGAGCAAGTCATCCGCAGGCCTGCTATGGTGGGGCTTCCAGCAGGTCTCCTGCAGCACGCGGCAGAGGAGAGCCATGTCTTTGGATGTGGCTCATATCTCTTCCTCGGGCAGCTCACTGCAGCWCTGAAAGGTCACTGAGAGTGACAACTCAAGACACCAAAGAAGAGCCATCTCCACTAGCCCCCTCCAGCCAAGACCTGAGCACCCTCCACTTGGAGATTGTGGAAATCCTGCTCTCCTTCGCAAAAGTTTCTCARGTTTGGCCTGAGGCTGGATCCTGTCTCCTCAGCAGTGCTTCCAGTGCTGAACTCCTGCTAACCCCAGCACCATGTAACTCCCTCAGGCATCCTTTCACCACTTTTTCTGAGTTGGCAGCAAAGAGTCTGTCCCCAGATAAGTCTCTGGTACCTGCGCTGCACCCTCTGGGGTGGTGGAGCCCTTCAGATATGCTCTGAAATCAGTGAGGTAGTCACTGCTGAGATTGGGGATGGCTCAGTTGCCAGAGGCCTGGTTTTGTGTTTTGTTATGTGGTTTATGGACCTCTRTAACCAAATKGCATGCAYTTAGGAAGAGAAATTCCAGCAACTSTGCYGTGAAGAGCCTTGGGTACCCCTTTGGCCAGGACTCTGTGTGTGGTCACAGGAATCCTGCCCTTCCTGTGATCAGTGCGGTTGTGGCTCCTATCCTCTGCCTCAGCAGAGGAAAACTGGGGTTATGGACCATGTCTTTCACTCACTGAGGCTGAGGATATCCTGGCCAGCGAGGACTCAAGGACACACAGATCTCTCTCACACACATGCACACACTGCACACCACATCATCCTGTCATGCATGGGTTTTGCCTGCAGAAAGACAGGGTATGAAGGAAAAAAAATGACACGGGGTCAAGCACACTGGGAGAAAGTTTATTGACTCTTTCCACAGCCACGTCACGGCAAAGCACCTGCTGCAAGTCTGCTCCAGGCCATTTGGCTTGTGCCTGTCCCTGCTGATGCAACTCATGTGGGAGAGAAAGAGACACAGAGACACCTTTAGGCCCTGGCTCTTGGGCAGCAGAAAGTAATGGGTRGGGTTATCAGCGCAGAAGGCGAGTGACCTGTGTGTTATATTGCATGTGTCAGTGCCAGCAGGTGCTCAGAAGCTTGGTCCCTCTGGGCACAGATGTAGCCAAATATGCTTGTTCTCAATATTCAGCCCACTCAGTCCCCAGTCCGGGTATTGTGGCCAGCTGCTGGGGCTGACATCCTCTTTGGTTCTTCCAAACAAACTTTAGCAGACAAATTTTACAATGSTGAGGTGTTAGCAAAGGTCTAACGGTGAGCATTTGCATGGCAGGGAGAAGAGCTCAGCGTACTAAGGTGGGATCTGCCAGTCCTCTAGTCTGGGAAGAGCAGGAACCCTGAGAAGATGCTGTCAGAGCTGTGGATGCCCACCATGCCGTTGTAATCATTCACCGTCAGCCAGACCTGGTGCCCAGCATCCAGATGGAGGAGGATCCCTCCGGAGCTGATCTGCATGTTATTGGTCTTGTGGTCACAGAAGCTGGCCGTCTTAGCTGTGTTCTTGTATAGTAAGACGCAGAGGTTGGCTGTCTGTGAAGTGTGGAAGACAAAGTAGTAGAGGCCAGGGAGCTTGCAGGTGAACTTGCCCGTGGTGGTGTTGTAGTCGTTGTTTGTGTTGGTGATGACATGGTTGAACACCACAGGGACATTCTTCTGTGGGTACACGCCAGTCTGCCTTGTCACTGAAAATGCTGACTGGTGCTTTTGCTTGTAGCTGCCGGGTACACCTGGGGCTCCAATAGTGCCCATCATTCCTGGGTCTCCACGAGGACCAGGGGGACCGAAGGGGCCAGTCTTGCCAGGCCAGCCAGGACTGCCTGGTTCCCCTTTCATACCCTTGGGCCCTTGAGCAGCAGAAATGGCCGGGATGCCTGCAGGGTGGTCGGRGGTGAAGAGGAGTCAGCTAGCATGACAGGGTGTGGGGAAAGGCCCTTCCATCCCCTCTCTGAGACAGAGAGTTCTTCTCTCCAGCCTCCTTTTCTCCTGCCCTGCCTGCAGAGGCTGGTAACCTTGAGTGGTTCCTGAGGCCCTGCATAGTCAGGCCCAGGGAAAGCATCCATGCTTTGGGACTACCAGAGCAGCTTGGGGTTTCTGGCTGCCCTGTCCAAACAGCYCTGAACAAAGGCTCTCCCCAGCACAGATCCAACTGCAGGGAAGCTGCTTTCCATGGCCTTTGATGGAGGTAGACAGGCCACAGCAGATGCAACAGCCCCCCACTTTAGCAGGCTCCATAGTTCCCCTCCTTGCTCACTCACCCGGTTCGCCTTTGGCTCCCTTCAGCCCGTCCCGGCCATCCTTGCCCGGCATGCCTGGCATGCCCGGCAGACCTGGAGCCCCATAGCAGTTGTGACTGTTATCTCCGGTCACTGCAGCTCCCAGAGACAGGAGTAGGAGGATGAGAGCCAGACCAAGCTGCTCCTGAAAGCTCTGCCCCATTTGGGTGCTCTGGAGGATGGAAAAGGAAAGAGAGCACCGTCATGAGGGGCCACTGCAGCGTGGCTAGGAGCCACAAGGCTAGTGAGGCACCACACTAATGAGGTGCTGCAGCATGGGACAGCCAGGGAACAAGGGTTATGAAATTAGCTCRGCTGGTTAGAGCGTGATGCTAATAATGCCAAGGTTGCAGGTTCGATCCCTGTACGGGCCACCTGCTCGAGGGTTGGACTAGATGATCTCCAGAGGTCCCTTCTYACCTYACCAATTCTATGATTCTATATTAAGGGTTAGGTTTAGCTCAGTTGGTTAGTGTGCTGCTAATGCCAAGGTTGTGGGCTCGATCCCCGTACGGGCTATGTGGAGGGTTGGACTAGATGGTCTCCAGAGGTCCCTTCCAATCTTACCAATTCTATGGTTCTTTGAAAAGGGTCACAGCACTTYGATCCTCATGGGCTCCTCATGCCCATCGCCAGGCATGGGGGAAGTGGAAATGTGGAGAAGGCCCCTGGGCTCATCATCAATCCCCTGATAGCACAGGGGTTTGGATTCTCAGTCTGGAAGAAGCTGTGGTGTCCTGTGCTACCTGTAGCCAGCTCTGACCTCCCCTAGCTCAGTGGCCGGAGCCCCCTGCCAGTGTGCACACTGCTGCAGAGAGTTGCACCGTGCTCAGAGGGTATTTGCTTCCAGGACCCTATTGATCTCGCCCTTCTGCCAGCAGCAGCCTGACCTTCCTGACTCTGCCCRTCATGGTCACCCTTGCAAGTCTTTGTCACTCAGAGATCTCCCAGGGCTGTGCCTGCCCCTAGGGAACAGGTCTTCCCCCGCTCCCCACAGCATGGGCAAGTGGCACCCACCTCCCCCTGGTAAGTGTGCAGCCAGGGTGCCTGGCAGTGCCTCTGCCCCCTCCTCCTCTCACAAAGCCCAGCCCCGCACCACGCTGCTTGCCCCGCTGTCCCCACACCGCTCACCCCAGAAAGATGGACCTGGCTGCATCTCTTACCTCTGGCGGGGGACACAGGGCACAGGGTCCTGCACTGCTGAGCTCTCTGGCTGCTGTGAGCAGTGCCTCCCGGCACACCACGGTGCAGAGCTGCCTCTGCAACACCCTCCTGAAGGAAGCCTCCGAGTTAGGAAAGGGCCCTTAGGGAGCCACAACCCCCTGGCTGCCCCCCCACCCCAGTTTCACATCCTCATGTCTGACCATTTCCTCTGAGCAAGCACTTCCCTTCCTGTCCAGTAAGACCTGCACTCCTTTCCCCCRTCCTTTCTTCTTTTCTGAAGGGAAGGGCAGCGAGCAGGGTGGGAACGGACCTTTGCACCAACTCCGTGAAACCAGAGCCATATGTGCAATGAAGAATGGTGCAAGGCCTGGCTGTGAACTTAGGTCAGCCTGGATGGGAGATGTTGGGATGACAGATGATGGGGGGGGGGGTTCTGTTGACTAAAGGATGTTTCTCCTTCAGGGTTTTTGGCCTGTGGGCTGGCTGTCCTCTTTACACTGCTGCCCTGTGCTCCACCTGCCCCTGGATGTGCCAGGACCCAAATGTCACTCGCCWGGGGATGCTGGGGACTCCAAGGAAGGTGACCTGGCCTCCTCCCCACTGCCTTGGGAATGGTGGCACCTTTGACTGAGCTGAGCAGCTTCTCTGAGCAGCAGTCCAAGTGTTTGGCACCTATGCAGTTTCCCTGATGCTGCCTGGCTACCTGCTAACTGTCTGTGGCACCCAGCCTGCTATACTACCTGCTGGTCTCACTCTGGGCTGGAAGGAGACCAGCATACCCTTACAACCCACCAGTCACCCTGATCCCCTTGTTACTCATTGCTGAAAGACTGGAGGACCACAGATGTATTTCCCCCGACTGGGATGGTCAGGGTGCCAAGAGAGGTCCATTTAGGTGAGGTTCATGCTCTGCTACCTACATTTACTCCYGCACAGGGCAGCTGGCTTGGACGCTTACTCACTGAGGAAAGGCTACATATAGGCTAGTCCCAGAGATTTCCTCTTTTCCTCCCTTAAGTGCTGGCTCTGCTTGTATGCTTAGTTCCCTGCTGCCACTCAACCTTTGCAATTGGGGTYTGTGCTTGGCCAAGGACAAACTGGAACTGCTTCTTTCTCTGTGCAGCTTGTGAAGGGGCCCAGGACATCAGTGGTTTGGGGAAGGTGCATGAATAGGAAAGAAAACCCAAGAGGCTGTCAGAGAAGAAGGGGGTTTATTTGTGCTGATGGGAAGGATGTGAAAGGCAATAGTGGCCTTGTGCCAGAGAGGCGTTTGCAATGGTTAGTGCAGCAAAAGCGGTGACATGTGGTGATTTCCCATTCTGGAACAAAAAGCCACAGCTGGTGAATGGCCCTGGTGACAACTGATCCCCTCTGGCGTGGGATCTCAGAACACARGAGCAGATCAGGCTGCTGGGGCCAAGAGTCCTCTTTCTCCGGGAGAGAACAGACTTTCCTGCCCAGCTGCAACAGAAAGGCAGTCTCAGCACAGCCTGGAGGCAAAGGTCTCATCACTGCGGTGGTCACCTACAGCCTGGTCACTTTGTGACGCTGGTGGAAGCACAGTCTTGGGGCACTGGCAGAGTTCATGGCTGTTCCCTGTACTAGGATAGCCCCAACAGCCATGACATAAGGCCACCCTATGCACTTGTGGGGCACAAAAACCTACGCACATGCACACTGCAATGCTCTGACGCTAAGCAAGTCAGGTCTAGGCTGGCCAGCAGGAAGCCTATGGTCCATCAGCCCATTTGTGGGAACAGCATGAAGCCACTGAAGACGCTGTCTGCCTCAGAGCCACTGTAAATCATGTTTTGAAGTGAGCTGGTGATCACAGAGACCTTATCTCCTATGGCCAGACTGAGCACACAGCTGCCTGAGTTCACCTGCAGGATATTGCGAATGTTGTCGTCACAGAAGCTGACTACGCTCTCCTTGTTCTTGGTGATGCTCAGACAGAGGTCTCCACTAGAGATGACCTGGTAGGCGAAGTAGTAAATGCCAGGGATGCGGCAGGTGAATTCTCCAGTTTGGGCRCTGTAGGAGTCTTCCTGGTTGGTGATGATGTTGTCAAACACCACAGTGTTGCCCCTGCGTGGTGGGAACTGCCGTGAGGCTGAGAAYGCAGGGCGCGGCTGCTCCTTGATGCTGCCAGCCTTCCCCTTGGTTCCCTTTGGCCCTGGTTGGCCTGGGAGCCCAGGGGGGCCACTTGGACCRTGGTAGCCTTGATTTCCTGGATTACCAGGAGGCCCTGGCTCACCCTCGTCCCCTTTGGGTCCACGGATGCCAGTTCTTCGTGCTGGTTTCCCTGAGGAGAGGTAATGAAGAAGCTCAGTTTGTACCACGGCTGGTACATCTGGCATCTCGTAGGATCTGCTTCAGCAGCCCGTGATGCTTCTCTCAGGAGGTCAACACCTCCTGCACCCAGCTCCTCCCTTACCTGGCTCTCCCGTGTCACCTTTCTGTCCTGGCCTCCCATTAAGGCCAGGGGCTCCTGGGATGCCGTTCTTGCCATCTGGTGCCCGACACACGGTCTCCTGAGGCAAGGTCGTGCCCAGGACTACCGCCAGTATGCCAGTTACCAGCCAAAACCTGAGCTGCATCCTGCCTCTCTGCAAACACAAGAGTGGGGGAATTTGGGATGGAGGCAGGCACACAACACACACACACACAAGCTTCACTCCCTGTAGGTGAGCATGTGGTCCACCTCAGTGCACACACACAYATGTGCATGCACCCCTGCCCAAATCCTTGCATTGCAAAGACAAGAGGTGGACCTGGGGTGATATGCTCCCACACCTGCAGTAGTAGCATCGCCTGAACCTAACCACACRCAGTGCGTGAGCGCAGTGCACACAGGGACGGCTGCACCATGGACACAGACATGCCAGCATAAACACGTGCTTGTCCAGACCTATGGACATGTGYGATGCATCTGTGTGCTCAGACACAAATGCATGCATAGGTTTACCATGCTGCCCACACGTGGAATGACTCACATAACAGGACAACACTTACAACGGTGAAAACGACTTCACGAAAGGATATCTTCTCCCAGGGTTTGTTAGATATCAGTAAATAAAAGAGTAACCAAAGGCTTTGCCCTTGCCACCAACCCTGGCCATCCYCTTCTCTTTGCCAATGGTTTAAAGAGCTGGAGTGGAAATTTGCCTTCCTGGGGATGTTTCTCTTGCCCTAGTCACCCAGGCAGCACCAATATTTGCTTTCAGAGAATAYTCAAGCTCTGGGGAAGCAAAGAAAAGATGCAGGAACAAAGCAGACAGGACACAAGTCCCCATGACTATCCCACCACCCTAGGAGAGCTCAGCCCCTGCAGAGCCAGGACAGGGGAGAGACAGGCAGTGGGGATTCAGATCCCCACTGCATAGATCTGGGAGAGATGAGGGACCTCCTGAGCACACAGACCCACCCCAAAGCCTAGGGTGCTCAGTCCTGCAGAGCCCRGAGATGCCCACATCCATCCTATGAAGAGAGGATGGATTTGGCTTCCACATCATCTTATCTCCTTTTCCCTGTGGGAGCAGGGGAGAAAGAAGGGGCCCAGGCAGCAAGGACTGGAGGGCTGTGGCAGAGGAACATGTCCTTACCTCCTTGCCAGGCYGAGGATGGAGCAGTTTGAGCAGGCAGCTCTATTTTCTGGCAGCTCTTCCCCAGGATCWGGGAGGAAGAGAAGCAGGGTGGGGGAATGTACTTGCTTGCATGGCAGTTTGCCTGATTGGAGAAGAGAAGTGCCAAGTTTCACTTCTTTGCATAGTTCTCTTTTTGGTGCTTTACCCATGTTCAGTCCTGGCTGTGCCTGACATCAGCAGAGAATGGCTTGTTCAGCGGAAGTGCTGACCTCTTCCAGGTCCGTAGGAAAGAGGTTCCCGTGCACCCCAGCAGCATGGTATCCTGCAGGGTAGACACTAACCTACATCGGCACAGGCTCTCTGTGCAGAGGGCTGCAGGCAGGACAGACCAGCCCTTCGTGTGTGCTAGGAAAGCAATAACTGGTGCAGCAAAGGGCTAGTTCAGTGATCAGCTCTTGGGAGAGAAACCAGAGCAAATGCCAGTATTTGCTGTTCCTGGGTGCATCCCTGGACCCTGGCTTCGAGCCAGTTCAACTCCCCATTCCCACCTCACCCCAGTCTTCAGCCCTCACCCTAGTTTCCTGCCTCATCACTCTCCTTCTCACCTGCACCCCTCTCAGTTTGCCTTCTCTGGGGCCTGCTTCTTATCTCCCACCTCTGTGTCTCTGCCTCAAGCTCTCCCCTCGCTCTCAGCTCAACCACTCACCTCTTTTCTGAGGTCTAGTGCATTTGGTCCGCTGTGAAGAACATATTCATCCCAGCCATGGAAAAAAAAGCAAAGCAATTTGGACCTAAGCTACCTCTTTGTGACTCTCTTCTTCCCAGCCCTATGCACGTGCACACACACACACACTGTGTTCATATACAACATTTGAACACTCCTGTTCACAGAGAAGTCCCCAAGTGTGCACGTGTGCTTCCAGCAGATCTGCTGAAATGTGCTTTTCTCCTCTCCCATCCCAGTCCAGCAGCAGGCTGGATCAGGGCCGTGTGACGGCTGGGCGTAAAGAAGCACAAATACAGAGGATGCCCAAATGCTGATGGCCCTGCCGTTGATGGAGGTGACAGATGATGTGAGCACTAGGTGGCACTACCAGCCAAGGGATGCACGATTTGGCTGGGCTGGGCTCCCCCAGAGTCACTGCTGACGGCTCCCTGTCTGGATGACGAGCAGAGCGGGGCTATCTTTGATATCCAGCCTCTCATCTGCAGCCAGCCTTGTCAATTTTGCTGCTGCCAGTGTTTTTTTTTTGAGGGCTCCCCCTCCCTCTCTTGGTTTCATCTCCCATGATGGCGGTGTCTGAGAGCAGGATGTGATTAAGCRTCTTCTTCCACATCCTTCACGGTGCTCAGAAAAATGGCACTGTGGGAGGTTCAGATGCCGCCTGTGATCGGCTCGGCAGCCCCGCTCGCGTTCCCAGCTCCGCTGGGCAGGTGAGTGAAACAGGGCTGCCTGCTGCTAGCGTTGCTGATTCGGCAGCGACTTGTGCTGGCTGGGGCTCCTCTGGGGTGTTGGACTCGAGTGTCATCCAGCTGACAATATTGAGCCACCGGGGGCTGACCCCTCCTTGTAACCCTCATCATGAAGGGTCCAGAAGGCATCTGGGAGCTGTGCAGCACCCTCTGTGTGGCTCAGCAGGGCCAGGACCCCATGAAACATAGTTGGGGTCTCCTGGTACCCAGGCTGCCTRCAGGATCCCCTTGAAGAGAATGTGATTCTCTCCTCAAACCAGCATTAGYCAGCCCCAGGAGATGTGTGTGACCTGACTCAGATCTGCAAAACCAAAAAGATCATGCCTTGCACCACCAAACCCAGGGAAGGTCAACCAGGGACTTGCATTCAGCCTAAGGCTCTGCCAAAAAAGAGACCAAAATGATACCAACAGAGGCCAAAATGCCCTTGTCACAGCAGGGAGGAGTGAGATGAGATGTACTGTGATCACCCCAGCAGGCAAAYAGCCTCCAAGCTGCAAGGCAAGGAAGTCCATTGGGACACACCAGGCTACGCTGGGGTGGAAAATCCTTCATTAAGGGGACAGTAAACAGCAGGTAGCTAAGATGGGCCTTTCTGGTCCACATTCATAGAGTCTCTTTTCAAAAGTGAATGACTAGTGKGAGACCAAGAATCAGTCCCAGAGACCCTTAGCAGACAAAACTTCGCTCATCAGTGTATCTCCATTAATAATTACCTTTGCAGATCTGTCAGTGAGATGTTCTTTAATYCATTGAATGTATGCCCTCTTAATGCAATATAATACCCCCTTTTAATCAAAATGTCACCCAGTAATAAATCAGATGCCCAGAAGAAATGCACTTTTATTCTATCAACACAGTTCCTTTATCAACTAGACCTGTAATCATGTCAAGAAAAGATGACAGGTTAGTTTGAAAAGACCTACCTTCCACAAAAGAGCATTTCTGGACAGTAATTGTATTTCTGCCCTATTGCCCTTTGTTAATATATGGCCAAAATAAGACTGCTCCATCATTTCATCCAGGGTTGATAGATGATTGTGTCCCAGAGTTCCTGTGCCTTGCATGTCCTCTTTGCCCCATTTAAATGCTGAACTACAGGAAGCTGGCCACAGGTTTCCAACTTCTCATGGAAGTTGTGTAGGGCCCGACCATGCCTCTTCCAGGTTCTTGGGACTCTTAAAGGATGCTTAGCCTCACTTGCATGATTTTGTGGGATGCTGTTTTCAAGTCAGGCTTTCCTTTTCTGCTCCTGAGCTCTTCTCTTCCACCTCTTGATCTGTTCTCGGACATCCGCAGCTCCTGGAGACCCTCTCCCCTTCCTAYACCTCTTAGAGGCCACGTCCCACCTCCAAGCTAATGCTTCTACAGGGTCCCTGTCTACCCTTAAATGGGCCCAGCACTGGTGGTGATAGCAGGTGGRCTCAGAGACTGGGAGTAGCCCAGCCAGCTCTTCAGCATCTGTGTGGCAAATACAGG
The DNA here is from genome assembly GCF_003343005.1 of Rhea americana. Taxonomy (NCBI): domain Eukaryota; kingdom Metazoa; phylum Chordata; class Aves; order Rheiformes; family Rheidae; genus Rhea; species Rhea americana. The sequence continues at coordinate 495,352 of NW_028186317.1, forward strand.
AGAAATCCGTTATTGTCCTGGAAATATGCCAACTGCTGGCAGCCTCCAGAAAGAGCCATCCCATTCCTATTGACCCCAAAGAYACTGTCTCTTTCTGAGGAAAAAGCAAGAAATCAAATGTAAAATAGCTCAGTCCTGGCACTCTCCTCCTTCCACMCCAAGATGCCCCTACAGAGCATATCTGGGAGCAAGGAGGAGATGATGGCCAAAAGRCACAGTGACACTGTGCCATGCATGGCACAAGCAAAGGGCTTTCATGCCACAAGGTGGCAGTGCTGTCTCAGCCACGCTTGGCATCATCTGCCCATCAAAGCTGCTCTTCATTCTCCAAACCCAGGGGTGGAGGAACAGCCAGCTGGGGATGAGCTCCAGGCAGATGGGAAGTGGGTGTACACTGGAGCAACCAGAACATGTCAGTGCTCTGCAGAGCCCCAGGCAGCCTAATCCATCCCCTTAAGAGGAGAGCCCTGAGCCCAGCAGGGACCACAGCACCCTAGTGATCACCCACACAGCCAGGGCTCCCACCTCTGTCTTCTGCAGCCAGCTTGGGCTGCAGCCCTAGGACCTTCTCCATTTCAAATGGTTCTTGCCCTGAACAACCTCCTTGTTAGGAGGCAGCTCCTTCGCCTCCTTGCTGCACTCTCTCATGTGGTGCAGAACAAGATAGGGCAGTGCTAGCCTAGCCCTGGACTTCCTCATGGAGCAAAAATGCCCCCTGCAAAGCCTCGTCTCTGCATCCCCAAGGCTTTAGGGCACACACAGGCTGTCTGACAACAGACAACAGGGAGAGATGCTCCTCCAGTGACTTCCCTGCTAGAGATCCCTTGGGGTGCTGAGCTGGGACAGGCAGGAGCTGCCAGATAAATCAGAACTAGCACCTACCTGCCAGTGTACAGGAGGGAAAGGCACRTGACAGGCAACATCCCATACTGCCAGGTGCTGCACACACCTTTACTCAGAGCTGCAGGCCATGAACTATATGGGCATCTCAGTAAGCTCGGCTATGAGCCAGTGGGTTCTCCACCTGCACCTACCAGGAGGAAAGGACAGCTCAGAGCATCTGTGCTTCTTAAATCACTGACCAGGAATGGCTCAGTGATGCCCAATAGTGGAGCCCATTTCACTGGCAAACAGTGATTTCTTTGCTCTTTAGCTGCTTTAACCCAAAATGCTCAACCCATGCTGCTGACCACCAGAAAAACTTCTTGGAAGATGCAATAGTGTTTGCATGAAATCTGAAGTTCCCTTGTGCTTCAACCAATGAAATAAGAAGCTTAAGAAGCTGGGATCATTAAGGTGCCCTGGAAGGATTTCCTGAGATGCCAGCTGAAAAGCAAACTGCATGGCAACTTGCCACTCAATGTACAAAATGTGTCAAGTGTTGCCCTAGGGGATGTATTGTCCTTGTGACAGATGCTTACACAGAGCAGGTGCAATGGGGAAGGACAGGTATGGGATTTTAAAGCCAGAATTTCATGTTCCAACCCTTGCTCACTGCCTGCTGGCACTGATGCACATCCATGCTGGCTGATGGGATGATAGCAGGAGAGATGAGTGCTGAGCAGCCCTGGGCAATGCTGGGAAAGCTTGTCCCATCTCTCCTCCTCTTATTCTCTGTTAAGGATGTCAGAGCTTGTCATTATTTGACATCTATTTGTTAATTTAGCTGATTGTTTCCCATTCCTTAATGTATCTCTTATTTATTTATTCACTTGTGTAACAAGCAGTTCCGGATTGATCACTTTGGCATGTAAATTAGCTGCTCTAATGCTTGTCACTGAAATTTGTAGATGGGGAGAGTTTGCAATCAAACACAGTCAGAATCTAAATTGCAACATTTCAGGCAATAATAACTGGGAGAAGACAGGAAATATTGCCATAAATAAGATGGGATCAGAGCAGGGTGCCTAGAGCTACGCTGACAGCATGCCAGCAGCCCCGAGGCGTGCAACAGGAGTACCTGCCTGCAAATGCTTGCTCGGAAGTGCCTGGCAGGGCTGGCACTGCTCTATGCCTGGTTCCCCCAGGGGAGAAAAGAAAACAAGAAATGTAAAAACCCTTTGGGGAATGGTGGGGGCTTGGCCTGCGGTGAAAGGCTACTTGCACGGGTCTCTGGAGAGGGTTGATTARCCTAGCATGGCAAAAAAGTATGCAGGCACAGGACCACAGGCTGTCAGCAGCATGGCAGCTCCGTGAGAATCCTGCCCACGGTACATGGTAAGGATTTCCTTGTCACTGTGACTGAAGTTTGGCTCCTTCCTACCATTCAGGACTGTGTCAAAAGTCAGAGGAGAAAAAGGGGTGCATCTAGAAGATAATTCTCTGCATCTTAAGGGAAGTAAGAGAGATCAAAGTGCTATAAACCTTCCTTTAAGCAGCAGGCATTGGGGCTGGGCTGGACAGCAAAGAGTCAGCTGGGGCCTGCGCAAGAACAGGAAAGAAGGACCTGCAAGATCAAAGTTACTGCAGCRTTGTGTATCCAAGTCTTGGAAATCCTTAAGGACAGAGATTTCCCATYTCCCTGGGAACTTGTCTCAGGGCCACACCACCTTCCAGTGAAGCATTTCCTAAGGTTCACCCTGAATCTTTCAAAATCTGATTTGTGGTCYCTTGTTGGGGACCATCTGGTACCACTGAGAAGGGTTTACAGTGTCTTTGCAAGAACCCTCCCAGTAGCTGCAGCTGTGATTAGATCCCCCTTACCCTCCTTTTCACTCAGATACCCCAGACCAGCTCCCTCCGTATCTTCATTTAGGCCCTGTGCCCTGACCATCTTGGTGACCCCCCACTAGCCCGKCTCATTTCTCCGTATCCTGTCTTGAAGGTAGTGGGGAGGGCCCAAAATGCTCACAGTAGTGTGSGGGTGGCCTCCCCATAGATGATCAGAGGGAACAATAATTTTCCTGGACCAACAGGCCACAATCCTGATGCACCTGATACCGTTTGGTTTATTTGTGATTTGCTCACAACCCTACTGGGCTGAAATGACCAGCAGCAGTCCCTTCCCCAGACCGCACCGCTCCATAAAGACAACCAAGCGGGCAGGGTCCAGCAGCTGTCACAGGCTCTCCTGCATACAACAGAGCATAGCGTGCCCTTCTTTCCAGACCAGTGCAATGGTCTGGTTTCCCAACCATAATGTCTTGAAAATGGAGTGGAAGTTTCCTGCAGCCAAGTGTTAGCATTAACTGGGTCAGTGGCAGCTGGAGCTCCACGCTAGCTGGAGACTATTACAACTTATTTCTATTACAACTCACAACAGTGCCTGCTCTGGGAGCTCAGCTTCCCTCTAACTGACCTTGGCTGCTGGATCGATCTGAAGTCGAAAATTCACTTCTCACGTCTGCTCAATTTGGAAGGCATCTGATTGTTGCTTCAGAGGCTTTGATTGCCTTTGCTTCTGGCTGGCCAGGACCCCGGCTGGTGCCTTGAAGGCACTATTAGTGAAACTCCGGCTTAGCAGGTTTGCCTGGGAATATCTGAGCCAGGTTGCAGCAACATGAGGTAAGGCAAGGCCTGATACTTCAGGGGAGGGAAGTATTTGGGGCTGTTTCTGCCTGTGTGAGGCTGGAGGTCACCATATTATGTTCTGGCTGTCTTTTCTGGCCTGCGCCTAAGTTCTTCCACAGCACAGAGAGGCCTTTGATTTTTGGCAAGTCTCTAGACTCTGATTCCCTGGGTAGACAGAAGGCAGTAGCACTGGTATCCTGGACGCTAGCGTGACCCATAGCTGTGTGGCATCCTAGTAGGSGCTTTTGTTAACTTGGCAGCTTATTACCCTCTGTGGACAAATCCCAACCTTTCTTCTTCTCCTGTGCTCCCTCTGAGCTTACCCTCCTCTCCTCATCTACCTCTGCCTTTTTCCAATGAGGGAACAGCTCATTTCCAACTCTGGAAGACACTTTTCCATTTGTAATTGCTTTAACTCTTCAGGATCCTTTCCCACAGGTATCTGCTTAAAGTCTTCTTCCCTCCTCTTTGCAGGGAGAGGTCAAACTCATGTTTTTGCCACCAGCTCAAAAGCAAGTTGACTGGCATCTTTTAGGAGGCAATTGAAGTCCTCAGTGAGTGTTTGTGTGTGGAACAAACCCAAGACAGCCTGAGCAGTTACTCTACTCAGATTCTTAATTTCAGAGCTACACTGAGGGACTGGAAGGCACCTGGCTTCTAATTAATTACTGATGTCCTTGTAATAGAGGCAATTTACTGCCAAGTTACCTGTTTTATTGCACTGTGAAAAAAAGTCATTCTGTAATGCTACTTTCTCAATAAACCTAGTGAACGGTCCTAAACTGTGCCCTGAAACATATCTCCAGACTCTGAATGTGGAAGGAAGTTTGGAACGGGAGGCAGAAGAGAGCTGTGGTTCTGGCCCCTGTGCTTATTATCAGAAATCTTCACCCATGTAAGACCCTACAGGATTCAGGTGACTATTCCTGCTCCACAGAACGAGCATTCTTATTTCTAGTCCAAGTTTATGCCAAAAATGGAACATATTTGTGCACGTTAGGGTTTTTTTTTGAGATGTGCAGCCTTGCTGCCTGCTGACTCTAGGAGCCTCAGAAACAGGCGGATCAGGCACTGGGATTGCTAGGGAGGTCTAATCCTTCTGGTAATCCCAGTGCTTTTCAAATGAATTAATTTGAGGATGCCAAATGGAGCCTTGCATTCATTGCAAATGTRCAAGGAGATTAGTAGGTTGTGTCTCCCTTTCTCTGTTCTCAGGGCTGGATGGAGTTCCCYAATCTATTAAAAGCCCATACTGGTGGGTCTATGCATCTGTGTTTCTTCTTAAGTGTCTCCTATACTGCTCTGCTATGGTGTCCCCTGGGTAAGGCCATATCCTTGCACCTGGAGTCATACTGATGTGCCTCACTGCAGCTTAGGAGGGGATTTTACTGAGCCCCTTAAATTGTCTCACTCACTAATTAATGACTGGGTTTCAGTTTCGGAACATGCGCTTAGATAAACTGCATAAGCGCATTTCATTAATCTTAATTAATGATTTAAATACTCAGAAGCCTCTGCTAAGACCCTGTGATTGATGGCAGTTGGCTGGCTGTATCACTATGCTTTGGTCCCTCAGCATCATTGCTGGTACAGTGGGGACATGGCACTGACCCTCCKTGCCTCGGCTTTGCTTGGTACACTCAGATCTAGGTTGATCACCTTTCTGGAAAATTTTAGTTAGATGTTTGATCAAAAAATGAGTGAGTGACAATTCATACCTTGTGCTAGACAGGATACCTTGTCTGGTTTTAAACTCTGTGCATCTCCGTGCGTGCAGTCATGGAAGTATTGCATGCCAGTAACTAGGGCTGTTGGAAAACAGGCTTTGCAGGCAACTAAAGGGAAGGGCTGTGTAAAYTGGGCAAGGAACTTTGCAAAACCCCCTGCAGGAATGAGTAAGCATGCGTGGGGCAAAGCGTGTTGCAAACCATCCTGCTAGACAGGGCACCAGGAGCGTTTCCCAGTGCTTTGACAYCATGGAAAGGTCTGCAGACCTCTGGTGACACCTGCTTGATTTTTGCATTGAGAGCTGGCTGCTGTTACCAAATTGTGTCCCCTCTTTTTCCATGCCTTTCTCTCAGAGGAGAATCATGAAGGGATGTCCCTAGCTCTCACTTTCTTAGAGGTCCTGTGATTATTTCTTGCAGCCCTSTTTCTAGAATCATGAGATTTAAGTTTAAAACTCAGATTTTGCCCCCAAATAGTACTTTTTTTTGCCCTTTTGGAAATGGAGGAGCTTGAAAGCAGACTTAATCTTGAGGTCTTACATATAACTGGAGCAGAACAGGTGGTTCACCAGCCCCCTAAGGCGATGCTAAGGAGCACTTTCAACCTTTTGGAGCCTTGGGAGACTTAGGGACATGGACTATAAATTTTGATTGGGGTAATGACTTTTTCTGCTGTGCTTCTGAGGTCCAAACATGGTTCAGGATGTGGGTCTGAAAGARCCTGAAAGACCTGAATTCCTGCTCATATGATCTCCCCTCAAGGCATAGCTGCTGCCAGGGGACCTGTCACTCATCAGCTGGAGAAACAGGAGAGGCATACATCCATCAGGTGGCAGGGCAGAGCTGCAGACAGACATGTGGGGTGGGATTTTAATCACTCGGCTGTGGGGCCCTGCATGAGGCTCTCCATGCCTTGGCAGTATTGGCCTCAGGACTGTCCAAGCTGCAGAAGCCAGGCAATCCAAGCATCTGCTCAGTGCCAGTAGTGACCTTCTGCACAACCTTGGTGTGCTCCTCAGGCTGTGCCTTGGGACAGGGATCTTCCCTTGCGCTATGCAGGAGGTCTCTGGGCTGTGAAGCAGACGGCCCGGCCCCCGGGCTGAGCTGCGTCTCCTCGCTCTTTATTAAATATCACACTACCTTCTGGCCACTGCTTTATTTCTAATCAAGGCTGGTTGCTGACAGTTGTCCCCAAGCCCCCACGGCTGTACTGCTGAGAGCTCCTGTGCTAGTGGCATCTCCGAGGTGACCTTTCTCCTGTGTCTTTCTGCCTCGAAGTGCCGAGCTGGCTGCTTTCACATCCCCCTCTACAGCCTTGATTTGCAGGGGAGGAACAGACAGGAGCCACCAACAGGATATTCACCCCCTGGGAAAGCCAGTGGGGGTAAAACCTGGGGAGAACTGGGAGGGTRTGTGGTTATCAGGTCAGGAGTCCCTTTCAATTCAAAGGGGATGAGTAAAAGGGGAAGCGATAAASGAGCTAGACAAGGGAGAGGATGGCCAAGAAAGACCAAAAGTCTCTAGTCACTGATGGACCATTAGGAAACTATAGGCAGAGCTTTGGAGAGGGCTAACTTGGGCTTGGTGGCTGGTAAGAAGAGGGAAGGCTTAGGTGATTGTAATGTCCCCTAACTTGGTGAGCTTGGAGGCGTGTGTGTGTGTGTGTGTGATGGGAGTGCGTGTGTAATGCACTAGCAAAAGTCAAGCTGGACTAGCCAGTGAGCAGGAGRTCCAGGGTCCAGGCAGGGATATTGGAGAGACAGAGGGGCTGTGCTGATGTTCAAGGGTCCACAGATGTAGGGGTGCTTGTCAGTGAGGGCCATCCAAATATCCTCTCTTTTAGCCAGATGTCTCCCTCTTCACAAGCGCCGGTAATTGGTTTGCACCAGGGCACTTCAGCGTGCTGCTGACTGACAACTCTGATGGCTCAGTCCTGACCTCTGGGCACCTCTCAGAGCCCAGCAGGGAGGCTATGGTCCTGCACATGCATGCATGGATTTGCTGCTAACCACCACTGGTCCTGCACGAGACAGCCCCTGAGAGTGCAAACTCTCACCCCGGTGTGCTAAAACCAGACTCCGGAATGAGGCTGCGTTGCAGGTTGTTTTCAGGGGGTTTTGTTTGAATCAGACTGAGGACAAGCAAATAATCTGCATGCAAAATGCTCTCCTTGTACATAGCCGGCTCATATGACAGCAACAGGAATCAGGGAGCTGGGGAAGGTTTATTATACTTGGGATTATGGAAGTGTCTGACAACTGCTTACTGTAAGCCGGCCAGAGGTAAAGGATGCTCTGCATTTTGATGAGATCCCTGTGTGAGTGAGCAGCAACAGCAGTCAGGGAAAGGTCTGCTGCAATCTGCTTTCCTTGTAGATCCCAGGGCCTGACAGCATTAACAGGTCAGCCTAGTGCCTATGTYGAGTGGCAGAGAAGGGTGCAGGAGGCTGCTGGGGGAGGGGGACGTTGACTGTGTCATGCTCCTGCCAGCTTAGGTCAGTGGAGGGAAACTGTACAGGCTGTGCTGGGGATGCAGTGTAGAGAAGCAGTGGGCATGGCCACGTCCCCTGCCTAGTCCTAGTGCCTGCATGCAGAGGCATCCAGCTGCACTCCCTTTTCTGCCTCTTCCAGACCTTCTCACTGAGCTTCTTCCTGCATTCCTCCCTTTCTCCTTTTTTTTTTTTTTTTTGGGGGGGGGGTGGGGGGGAAGTAATCCTCCTGTGACAGCTGCAGATGCATCCTCTGGGATGGGAACAGTTCTGCTCCTAGACAGGGAAGAGAGCCAGTTCCAGCTGGGTGGAGGAGGTGGAAATAGCCTTTTCCGAACCGTTTTTAGGAATACATTTAGAGCTATGTTTTGCCAGCAAAACCTCCACACACTGTTTCTCTCTCGTAGTGGAAGGCTATTATTGTTGCAAAATGAAGCAGCATGTATGCAGTTCCTCGGCAGCACAGAGCCGATCCTGCAGCAGGAGAGGTGCAGGCAAGAGCAGGGAACCATTATTAATTCACATTCACATTCGTTGTGATAACACCTAGAATCATGGCAAATTCAGCTGGTGTTAACCRCTTGGTGCAAGCGAGCGAGTTTCTAGGGGAAATGGGCACAAATGGGCACACTGGCGTTGCAAGTGCAACTCCAAGCCTGCTCTGCAAAGCAAGGGTAAGGTAAGATGATAGATGCTCAGAGTGGAGTAGTACTGGYACAGCTGGATTCAGGGTGAGCGTCTCACTGTTACCGAAAACCAGCAGTGTTGGTGGCTTTGCTTGTCCTCGGCAGCCTTCACACCCCGTAAGGAGCTCCCAAATAGTGGCACGGTGCCTTGAGGCACAGAGTTGGAGTCATTGCATGAGCCTGTAGAGAGGGGTGACACATAGATGTGGACCTTCACTGGGAAAATTGTCTCAGATCAGCTCTTTCGGTGTTTGAGCCTCCCCAAGCTCTCAGTTCATGGGTTGCATCAGTGTACCCTTCTTTCTGGCAAGAAAGGTGTTAAATAACTTGCTGATGTCTTTCACCCCAAGCCTCTAATCCTCTGCTGCACCCAGAGACTTGCATCCTCCRATCTGAGTGATCTCTGCTACCCTCAGCTTTGCAGCTGGTCCAGGTGACAGCATGTTCGTCCCTGCAGTTTGCAGGGGAAGATGGTTGGGTCCTGGGTCACTGCAGGTAGAAGCTGATCCCAGACCCTTGCGCCTCGACTAAAGGGGGTTAAAAGGCAGTGGCAGGATGAAARAGCAGGAGAAGGGGGAAAGCAGCGTGGTAGGCCTGTTGTTTTTCAGGCACGTGCAGAGTACGCTCTGGCACATACAAATACACGGCTTTGCAGAAGGAATCACACACACCACTCACACGCACGTGCATGGTTTATAATACACACGTGCACTTTATAAATATGGCATTATCACAGTGGCACGTGTGCACAGGTACTTGCACACTACAATTTCGGGGCACAGCAGGAAGCGTTGCACGTGCATGTGCACTTTGTGTGCACACGCGCATGATAAATACAAAGTATGGTGGGAGCTGTGACACACGCACGCACACAYACTCTGTAAATACAAGCACAGGAAGAGTTGCACGCGCTCTGTGTGTTCAGTCAYGGCACGATTTTTCTGGTTCCACTCCACCAAGGTTTTTATAACCCAGATAGAGCATATTGCTAAAGAAGCCGTTACAATCAGGGGTAAATGCAGGAGAGCGGGATGCTGCGTGAATCCCATAAAGGGGGTTTCAAAGGCTGGGGAGGGGGATGGACAGGGAGTTCCCCAGGATGCTGAGACATGAGGCAGCAGCTCAGCCGGGTGCAGGGAGAAGCTCTGGACCTGGCCAGCCTGTCTAGCACAGCCAGGCAAGGACAGTTCCTTAAGCAYTGGCTGATGGGAATATTCACATTGTTTTTTCTGGTCTTTTTTTCTGGTGCACTAATGAAGTGCTTTGAGGCATAGCACGAGCGAGTGTGCTTCCTCAGCACCGCTACTCCGGGCGATGTCTGTTAAAGGAAGCCTGCTCTGCATGCTTAGTTATTTAGATATGTTATTTGCAGGGAGACGGAGAGAAAGCAAAGCGTGCAATCATTAACGACGGGTGCGGTGCTGCATCCCAGTTAAGGTGGGCTCATGCCAGAAACATGCATTTTAACAAAGCCAGCAAGGTCACGCATCAAAGGATGAGGAGGATAGGTCAGGCTTATCAGATGGGGGCTCTGTGTGGGAAAGCAATGCCCTTTAAAGAGAACTGGAGGTCACAGCAGGCAGAGGAGCTCTCGGAGCAGTGCCGTGGCTTTGGGGGCAAGCGCAGCTGTATGAGCACAGCAGAGGGATGCTGAGGAGCAGCAGGGAGCAGCGAGGGGCGGTTACTCTGCTGTTGCATCAGGTTCAGCTCAGTGTCTTTCCAGACAAGCCCTGCAAAGGCCAAGGTCTCTCTTTTGGGCGATATGGAAGAGTTCCGCTGCTGCACATGTTCTGGCTTTTGTGGCGAGCTGATTCTGGAATCATTAATATGATGATGATTAATGACAAGTACACTAGCTTTCCCTTCCTCCTTTTATTGATTGGGGGGCGGGGGAACCCTGTAGTGGAGCCGGAGATTAATTAATTCTCTCGAGTGGAAGGGAAAGCAATCAGAGTGAAATCAGATAGAATTTGGGACTTGTGGGCTAGAAGGAGGAACTGCTGAGCAACATGTAAATGAGAGATGCCCCAGCTCATTTTGGGTCTGGAGAGACACGACTTCCCAGCAGATTCCCTACAAAGGGCTGAGAAAAGTGTTTGCAGAGGTAGCAGGTGATGCTGCAAGGTGATGTTGCCCACTATCTTGGTTAAACCTGCCCTCCTAGAGCATGCAGCCAAGCCCCAGCACCAGACTGAGCGGAGCCATCAGTAATTTCCTTCTCTCATGACCTGGAGGACCCAGTTGCAGCTACCCTGGGTGTCATTTGCAAAAGCATGAGGCTCCCACCCAGCTGTCCCGAGAGCTGCAGAGCTGTGGGAGATCAGAGGTGTTGGGAAGGGGCCTGCAGCCTACTGGATGCTCTTGTGCTCCTCTGTGCTGCCCTTTTCTGGTGATGGGGTCCTGAGGAACCAGTATCCAACTTCCATAAGGGCTGGAACCAAGTCTGCTTCTCCACTGCATTTAGTGTGAGAAAWATATATATATATATRTGTGTATATATATATATATTTTACCTTCACTTCTCTTATCTCTGCCCTCCTGGGAATCAGATACTGTTCTGTCCCATCTGAATCTGATATTCTCACCATGAAGGCCATGAACATTTGCCTTGGGTTTCCAGGATGCATGCAAGGCTGCTACAGGATGTTGTATCCTCYGAATACTCTAGGAATGTAGTTTTCCTTCATTCCTTTTTCAAATTTGCTTCACCTGTGAATCCTGGAGTAGGCTAATCAGGGCTGTGGGGATTAATCTGACATGTATCTAATCTAAGATTTCAAAACCTTATATCCTCCAAGAACATTTATTTCACCTTGAGAAAATATTGCCTCCTCTGTTCATCTGCAGTTTACTAGCAGGGCAGAATCAAGCCTTACAGTTTGGCACATCCTAAGAGTATGGAGGTGATGAACAAGAAACATCTTTGTGAAGCTCTCCTTGTGTAAAACGCCCTGGAGATGAAGGTGTGGGAAGTTCACTGGGAATCTGCAGGTAGACTTCAAGGCCAAGACAGCAGGTGGGTGGAGACATTCTCAACAGACAGGAGATGGGCATGAAGGTGGGGAGAGTCAGTATTTTCCAGGCTGGTACAGCTGAAAACAGATCCAAGTCTGACCCCTTATGTTACATCACTTGGTCTATCACCCTCAGAGAAGTATACAATATTAGATATTATTTTCTTCTCAGTGCTTCTTGGAAAATGCTGAAAGAGCTCTGCCTTTGAGCAGGTGCTGCTCCCAAACCTGCTGGCGTAAACACACAGACCGGCTCCTATGAAAGTACTCAGGATACGCACCATCAGAGGCAGCAGCGGTGGAGGACTGTAAGGCAACTGCAACAGCATCCCTGTCCTGCTCAATTTTAGCAAACTGGCTGCTGACACAGGAGCAAGAGCAAGCCCTGTATTTCAGTGCTCTCCGAGGAGCATTGGGAAGGTTGTGCTGTCTGCTTGGTGACTTTTCAGCCCCAGCAGGCTCCTGAACTGTCAAAGGAAACCAGAGTCACCTTCTTTTCGTTCAAAATACAGAGATTTTTGGTTGAAACATCCTGCTACCTGATTTTTTTCCCTCTTGCAAGAACAATGATGTGTCAAGAGTGAGTCACACGCATGGAGGGCACTGGGTTCAGYGAGCAGCAACCAGACAGTCTTGATCTACGCCTGGGCTTGGCTCTGCCCTGCTCACACCTCCAGCATGTGTGACTTGATAATGTCATTTGGGCTGCAGGCTCAGACAGATGCCAGTGACTGTGGCATGCAGACAGCATGCTCCAGGATGCATCCTCAAGGCAGTTGTGACGGTGCAGAGAGAGCCAGGCTCACAGTCTCATGAAGGGTTGTAAATTGGTATCGTGATCATTTTTTAACCTGGACTCAAGACAAGAAGTGCAAAGGAAGGACTGTTTGGTCATCTCTCACCTCAGATGAATAGAAAGTGAAGGGACTGGCCTAGGGTATAATCCACGTATGTTCCAGAGCTCTTCTCCCCTCCAAGTCCAGGGGCACAGAGCTGAGAGGGAAGAAGGGAAGGTGGGAGGAAGCTGGAGAGATGCAGAGAAAGAAGGAAAGACTATCACCGGGCCTTGATCTTTTGATGAAGGTCTTGTTTGACATCCAAGCCACCCCCCTGGCAGGAAGGAGCAACCTGGGCTCAGCAGAGCCATGTTTTCCAGGGGCAGAAGCACAAGCCCTCCATCCTCAGGGATGTCCGGGTTGCCTCCTGCAGCCCTGCTGTGTGCAGTTGGGTTGTGATCAGAGGCAATACATATCTTTGCAAGGCTAGCAGGGAATATTCCCCTAGGACTATTTGAAATCTGTTTTTGGAGGGGGGAGGTTGCTTTTTCGCCCCACCCTGTGAGCTAGTTAAAACCCAGCCATAACCCTTGAAGCTCTCTAAGCTGGGCCAGCTCCTTTTCTAACCRTTTGTCCTCTGTCTGTAGCCTCCATTTTCTGCATTTTTAGCACGCTACACGGTGCCTATGCCATGGGCAGGCAGGGCTGCCTTCCACCTAAGACTCAGGACAGGAATAGCAATGAGTTGTTCCAGGCACCTGCAGAGCAGCTTCTACCCACAGGAGTCTTCAGCACAGCGGGACACAGGCAGAGCCGAGCAGCAGCTCACCGTCGTCGCAACGCAGACAGTTTGCAGGCTCCCGTCGGGAGGGAGGGAGCGCTGCCCATCCAGACAGCCCAGATGCTCTTCTCTGAGGGTTTGATTCCCTGGGGCTTGGTGCAGAAGTCTTGGCTCTCCTCAGAAGTARGATGAATTTATCATTTATTATTGATTGCCAAGTGCGGGGAGTGCCTTGCATGGCAGGGAGGATGCAGGGAGGCACATGATCTCTCCTGGTGTTTCTGCAGCAGTGCTACTTTGTGATAAAAGTTTAATAAATTGAAAGACACAGTTTCCATTCCATTGGTAATTAACTTCTGCTGTTGTGTTCCCTCCTAATTGTCTCTAYAACTCCAGATAAAACTGAGATCAATAGAAACCGAAGTCTGGAGGCTGGGAAAGTCACAATTAATTAATTATCTCTCTCTTGTGTGCATCCTCCGTCTGCTGATAATCAAACAGGACTGGCTGGTCCTCGCGCAGGTGCCGGGCCCCTCCGTGGCTGCTGGCCTCTCCCGGGGATTCAGCAGAGCACAGCGGGTTGAGCAGTCCTCTTGGAGCAGGGAGGGCAAACAGAGGGCCTTTCCCAAACAGGTACCACCTGCTTTGCCGCTGCGAACGGTCTACGCCGAATCAGAATTCGGAAACCCCAAGCACATCTCTTTTTTCCGCAGTGGTACACGATGGTGCTTTCTAGTCTTATGCATTTATTCTGGTGTCTAACATAGACATGAGATGCAAGTAGAAGTTGGCTGGAATTTCAGAAGATGCCAAATTAAGTCCTGCACTTGTCAAGCTCCTTCTGTGGCAATGTTCCTCTTCTTTAGGCCCTAAACCCCCTTGACATTTTAGACCGCAGAGACTATACCGGCTACGTGATGACTCGTATTGCAAACCTGCATTTCTCACACCAGGCTCGCTTCTGCCTTGATCTTTCCTAACGGTATTAATCTTTAGGCTCTTTGTCCTCTTCTCCTTGCTTGGGAAACTATTCCTTTCTGTGTGTTTATAAACCTCTTTATTTTTCATGCCAATGTGGTAGATTTTATATGATAGCTGAATTATCTCTGAACATAGATGATTCCTTTCTCTTCATATTTATCACACAGTGTGCTTAAAAGAGGATCATCTCCTTTCTCAGCCCTGACTACGTTAGACCAAGCACTCTTTGCAAAATAGTACCTTGGCTCCCCAAATCCTCCCAGCAGTCATCCTCTGCACTGGTGACAACTCCCATTCTCTTTCGACTGCGCTTAGCTGAGCTGCAGACAAAAGTACAAGTAAGATCTTAACATCGCCTTGTATGTCCCCATCTCTGCTGCAAATACTTCATCTGATGCATTGTAAGCCCCCATTAGCCACAGACTATTGGGAATCAAATTAGATTACAGGAAAGAAGAGATATCAACTACCCTTGATCTCTGAGTTTTGAGACCAATTGTTTGTGACTAAGATCTTCACTAAGCCTGATTTGAGAGGCACATATAATTTGCCTGGAGTGAGACAAATTAATGGAAAAGCCTCTCAAATGAGGCAAATCCATTTTGGGCCCTTTGTCAYGCTTGTTAGTCCATAACTGCCTCTGTTATCTTCCAGCATGATAAACTATACTTTTAGGGCAGTGCTAGCATACTTTGCAAAAACTTAAAAATGTAAATAGTGTTTAAAGAAAGTTGGAGCCTCTGCATTGCCGTCAGCTGTATGCTAAACTTGAGAAATGCTCTCTCGAACACAGTACAACAGAATCRCTACCCTTTAAAAGGCTAGCATGATTAAACTGCAAAGTGAACCGATCTGTTAAAAAAAAAAACAAATACTGTCTGCATAAGGAAGACAGATAAGTGCCCAGACCCTGGCAAATTAAATGCCAAACCATAATGATCCAAAGTAAAATATCCTTAAGAGCAACTTGCTGGCRGCTTAAAAACTAAGAATACAACTTTCCCCACACCGTAGAAGCATCAGACTGTCAGGAAGCTGGTGGGTCTGAGAGATAATTACATATAAAAGGAGGACATTAGGAGCAGGCTATACAGAAAAGTGAAATTAAATCTTTGCACTGGTATTCTGCACATCTAATGTCAAGAAAGTTTCCACTGAAATCAAGTGCAGACTCGAATGAGTAACCTATCGCTTAAATCAGTGTTAGTGCCAGAGGGATAGAAGGTGGCAGGTGTGACACCAGTCCATAAAAACAGGCTCCCCAGCCGTCTGGAGATCAAGAGGCYGGTATGTCTGAACGCCACACCAAGCGACCGGCACAAACTCCAGCAAAGCACAGAATTAATGGACGCTTAGATAAACATGATTTATTAAGGCAGCGTCTTCAGAGTTTCTGTAGCGAGGGATCGGGACTCACAGATCTCAGAAAGGTCTTTGAAGAAGACAATAAAGGCATGGAGAAGGATGATCTAGTCAACATAATGTGCTTGGATTTCTAAAAGCTGTTCCTAAGGTCCCTCAGTAAAGGCTGTTGTAGACACTAGCCCGTCATGGCATTGAAGGAGTGGTCCTCTTGTGGACTTATTAAAAGGAGAGAAAACAAAARCTAGCAACAGAAAGCCAGTTTTCATGATGGAAGAGCTCATCATTAGAGGCCCAGGGATCTGCACAGAGGCCTGAACTTCTCGGTTCATGTTCATAGCATCCAGAAGAGAGGGCAAAAAATGACGCAGCAATGCAAAACTAGTTAAAATGTTCAGATGAGTGACCACAAAGAACTGCAGGAGAACGTCAAAGTACAGACTGACACCTTGAGTCCATGTCAACAGGCGAAAAGTAGTTCAGAAAAAGAAACTTCAGTTGTACGGTGTAACGGGYTCTGAATTAGCACTGACCACACGGGAAAGATCTTGCAGCCACACAGAGCATGACGAAGGTACCATGAAGCAAAGCCCAGCAGCAGAGAGAGGCAAATTYGTTAAGGAAAGAACTGAGAGCAAAACAGAAATACTGGTACAGCTCCCTCGAGTTGAGCTGTTTGTGCAGCTCTGGCCTCCGAGTCCCCAAAATGACATCTTAGGACTAGAAAAAGGACAAAGGAGAAAAGGATGATGAGGGAGACAAAGCAGCCGTAGAAAGAGAGACTAAATGGATTAGGACTGTTGGCTTGGAAAGATAAGCGGCAGAAGGGTATGATAGGGATCTGTAGAGTCACCCTGTCTGGGAAGAGCAAAAGCCTCGTACTGCAAGCAGAGGGAGGGAGGCTCGGCGACACGCTCCTCAAGCGAGAACAGTTTATTCAAATCCCCCATCATGAGTGAGAAAGGGACCGGGACAAACCCCTGCTATGAGAAGGCAACAGTCCAGGCCAAACCCATCTGGTGAGTTTGCCTGAAAATTGTCTCCCTGAATTATTCAGATGCCACCTGTAACACAGCAAAAGTCTGGAGGTTTTTGTAAACCACTTGCAAATCATTGAGAGAAGGTCTGAGTTCCTCTGCCTGGGGTGAGATAGCACTTTGCTTAATCAGGACATCCAGCCACCACTCCTCTCCGGGTACTTTCGGAGGTTGGKGGGTTCATTAGCAGGCTGGACGCCTTCATCTGGGTTGTTAGCAGCCCGGGCACTGCTCCCTGCTGCGTCCCTAGAGGCACTGCCCTTGARCTCAAACAGTCCGTATAAACCTGCCCGCATCCTGCATCCACACCTGGGTCCRTGCAGCCTCGCGGGCACCGGCACCAGCTAGGAAACAGAAATCACGCATTTAAGACGCAGCTGTCAGCGTCAAAGTCTATCCTGATTTGAAAGCTTGTACCTTTTGTGTTCCTCATATCCATCCCTTTTGTCACCCAGGGTTCCCCACTGTCCCAGAGATGATGCTGGCAGCAGGGATGCTGCGCCCTCGGTTCCTGGTTTGCATCATCTGACATCCCACCTCGCCCTCGCGGACTTTGCCAGCTGCTGGTGTTGCACAGCCTTCACCTCTGCTGAGTTTTCACCTGCTCCAAGGAAGACGGTTCAGAAATTGAGTCATTTGCAAACCTATACCACGCCTGGGTCCTCCTCCTTTAATCCTTTACCTCCTCTCTCCCTGCATTTGCACTAATTCCCTCCTGCCCGTCTCTTGCCAGATAGTGAATTCCTGCTTGTCGTTTCCACTTCCCCTATTGCTGCACCTCTCCTTTCGTCCCATACCTTACTCACAACCCCCTAGTTCTCCCACGGTGCTTCCTGCCTCTGRTTTCTCTGTAATATGCCCCACTCCACAAGGAAAAGGGTTATTTTGACAAATCAGCCCTGTTTATCCTCCTCCCAAGCAAAACTCCCCCAGATCTCAGGCAGAGCAGAGCCGTGTCGCTCTGGCACAAACATTTTCAGCCTCGTTGAAGCCTGAGACATGTCTGTGGGAATCAGGGCACGTTTCTGGGACAGCCCTTCCCACTGTGCCACTGACACCATGAAGACATTTCCCCTCTGTGTGCAACGAGCACGGAGAACTTCAGCTGCACCCAGAGCTGCTTCCTGAGGCTGCTGCATATTGACAGGGAAGATGAAACCTATTCAGCAAAACCAGAGTTGTTTGTTCACAAATATCCTAATAGTTCCATATTTTGCAAAGGAACAGAGCAGAGTTGGGGGGGAGGGAGTACTTGAAAAGCAAATGAACTTATGTTTTATGCTTTTTAAGATGTCTAATAGAGCACAAAAGTTCATCTTTAATAGGAGGGCAACACAGAATGCTTAGAGCTGCGGTTTGACACAGATACAGAGCTCAAATGCCTTTGAAGTTATCTTCTGATTTCTCATTCTGCCTGAAGTAACTTTAGATTTATGCAGCAGATGGGAAATAGTCCCTCGTTACGTGGCTCTCTACTCTAGCGCTGACTCTGAGATAAGGCAGCGTTATTGCATCTGCACACTTTAGAAGAGCTCTTAGACAGTGCTTTAGTCTTCAGGGGCCTGAGTCTGTAGTTTGCATATTTTTTTTCTGTTTTTCTCTAAAATTACTCTTGATAAGTCCAACATGTTGTGAGCATCTTCAAAGCAGAACAAGGGGGAGAAAAGTTTGTCTGCGGAGTAAAGGTGATTCATTTTAATTCGTTTGAAAACAACTTTGTGTGTTGGGGGAAAAAACTCCTGGTGAAGCATTAGGGAATGGCCTCGCCGTGACCCCAGCCTCAAACACTCCAGCTTTGAAGAAGTCGTTAAAACAGCTTTCCTGCAACACTCCTAACTGCAAACCACACCTTCAGCAAAACCCTGGCATCTCTCCAAGGGGCTGAAACGTGGGGGACACTCCCAGAGGGGCCTACAGAGAGAGGCTACCGTTTACAGCGCGCGCCAGGACTGGGGAAGGCTTCAGCAATCAAAGGAGATCAAGGGAATATCAGTGGTGGCTTTCAGGTTTGATTAGCGCCGTAGCTGGCTGCGGTGAGCAGGGACTCCCCGCTTGCAAACTGGGGCTCCTAGCTGGGAAGTGCATCCTCAGCAGCACCCARACGAGCCTTTCTCGTCTCCTAGGGCAGAGACGGAGAAGCCGATCTTGCGGGCTCGGATTCCTGCCCTGAACCTGACATCTCTGGGGCTCCTGCTCGGCAGTTTTAACCCCTCCCACCCCCCCAAGCCCTGTGTCTTCCTTGCAAGGTGAGACAAAGCTCCTCACGCAGCACCACGCGTTGCATGGGCTTGTGCCCCCTGTTTGAATTCCAGGACRTTTTCATGCATGGGGCACTCCGACTCCATCAACATTTTCACGCACTAAAGCATGAAACACCCTCGAGGGTGACCTGTTTCAGCAGCAAGACCAGGACGAGGCTGCTGATTCCCAGGATCTAGACCCTCCTCTAGTGACTAGCCCCAGAAAAAGCACAAGCTAGACTAACTCTGAGTGCAACTACAGGGTGCTGGCTGCTTCCAGGGGCAGTTCAGGGAGCTGGGCTTCCCCAGGGCTGGAACCAGATCATGACTGATAGGTTTTGAATGGTGCAGAGCAATGATACTGTGCCACTAGTCACCAGGAAACCTTGTACATCATATTGCAAATTAACTGAAGTAACTGAGGTTGTGCAAACACAATTTATCCTAGCAGGATTTGCAGCTGTGACAGAATTGCCTTTGTTTTTAGCTTTGAAGTTTTCCCCACTGACCAGATGCTGACTGTTTTATTGTTTTTCCTTCCTCAGAAAGGCATCCTTTCCCAGACAACTTTGCGTTATTCTTTCAAACTGCCAGAAAGTTTCCCTGGATTATGCCATGCCGCGAGATCGCCCTCCTCAGATCCTACCAAATGACTTTTGAAGCCGCCTGGCCCATCTTCCCCGTGGACACCCACACAGGCAAACRAGTCCTGCTCTCCAAGAAAGTGCTGCAGGAGAACCTGGAGCTGACATGGACACGGTCTCACCAGCTGGAAGTGCCTCACAACCTCCCAAGCTGGCAAATGCCCTAGGCTCTGTTACCATCACAGAAGAGAAGCGGCAAAGCTATTTGGGAGGATGCTGCCCAGCATCACTCCTTTGGAGCATCCACTGGAAGACCTCTGTCCTRGGCTGCCCTAGGCCCTGGAAAACCCTAATACATGGTCTCAGGAGAAATAAGGAGGCTAGTTTGGTCCAGTGGTGGTAGCTACTCTCCCACTGAGGTCTTTTTCCTTCCTCCTCTCCGAATATCACTTGTGGTACCCTGCAGTCTTTTTGGTTTGGCAGTGCCGTACTCACACCACCTCTAAGCTGCAGAAAGAGGTGAAGGGTGTGTCAGGAGGGGACTGAAGACCCTCTAGCCACTGCATGGCAGAGATGCTGACAGATCCAGGGAGCAAGCACAGAAAGGCTCAGTCCCACCCTCAGCCGGCAATGTGCATCCCCAAATGAAGTGGACCGCAGCCTTTGAGCACTCTGTGCTCTCCAAGCAGAGACTCTTGCTCCAAGCCCACGTTCAGCTSTGTGCTTTGGGCCACAGGACAGCCACCTAGTCTGTTCATTTGTGCCCAGCATTTGGGCAGACTCTTCCTGCTTTCTGCCTTTACAGAGACCAGGTACCCTGCAGGGGTCCCTTAAATTGCTTTTGTGAGCAGAAAGAGGATGGGGGGCTCACATAATTGAAACAGTCCTTCTCTCAATCCATCTTCGGCTATGTTTATGACTCATGCTTTGCCTCTGATGTTTAGAGCAAGCTGATAGCCACGGTATTAATAAGTTGTTTGTATAATAATTGCTGCTTAAGATAAATGATTCATAAAGTCCTACCTTAGCCTTGAAAATGGTGTAACAGGGAAAGCAGCTGGAAGACAGCAGTAGGATGTTAATGAGGGACCACCATGGGGAAGTAAATGTACAAAGACTGGAGAAGAGAGGAATTAATCCAGCTGCCAGCACTGGGGAGYGTCCCATTTCCAGTGCTTACCTGGAGCCATCCAGCTGAGCAGAATATCAGTCCTGAAATAAGAGATCTGCAAGACAGTTGCTAGGAACCATGAGGGGCAGGAAGAACACGAGAGCTACAGCCAGGCAACAAAGTGAGCAGCTCTGARGTCTCAGCGTAAGGGAGGAGATAGAAGAAGGGATGGGAGGGACTCCAGCCCCAAGTAGGAGGAGGAACCCTTGCACATGGTACTTGTGAGGTCTGGCATGGGGGATCACCAGTCTCCCAGCTCAGCTACTGTTAAACAGGAGCATGCAGGCTTTCTGCTCCATTTTTCACCGGTTTCATAGTTGCAGTTTTAACCCTCCATATCGATAGAAGACAACAGACTCGGGGAGAAGGGGGGCTTCTTCAAAATAATTGTAAATGTGATGTCCAGAGGCTTAGTGCTCTRGAAGTGGAGTATATCCACAAAGGGATGAGAATTGCCCTCCCTTCCTACTGGCTGAAGTTTATTCTGCTGTGGGGCAAGCATGGGCAGATGAGCTCTGAGGCAGAGGAGTGAGATGAAGTCCAGGACTGTGCTCCCTAGCTGAGCTTGGAGCCCGGATGGTAGAGACCGAAGGAAACGCTGATGGTGTTAAGGTGCCCCATGCCCAAGCTGAACACACAYGCCTCATGTCTCCAAGGGCCTGATCACCTCCTGGGATGATTGTAGGCTGCACTACTACAGCAGCACCAGCTGTCCAAGCATGAGATGTAGTGTTAGGAGAGAAGAGGTGGCAGCAGCYCCCAGCACTGCAAGCATCCCTGCAGAAAGGCAACGCATCCCTGGCCCCAGTCCCCCAGGCCAGGTTGAGCGTTAGAGCCCCACTGGAAGAGGACACACTGCTGGGAGAGGCTTGATGGACACAGGCACTTTCATACCACTTTGTCCATCCAGAGTCTCCAGCATCCCCATTTCAAGGGCTGGACTTGTTGCTGAGCTAGAGGATCATCCATCAGCCATGGGAGCTGTTACTCAGAATGGCAAGGGGGCAGCTCCAGCCACCAGGACCTGGCCCGAGGAGAAGGGACTGCACTTCATGCCTTGCGGTGTCTCTGATGAACCCCAGGAGTCTTGGGACAAATGAGGAAAATGACAGACTAGAAGGAAATTAATAGAGCAGAAAATTTGAAATGATGTGGAAATAATTCCCCCAGCTTAAGGAAAGCTCCTTGTACGTTTAATTTGAGAACGCAACTGTTTTCCTGTTGCTAAATTACAGTATCAAAGCAAGGGGCCCTGACTGGAGTTTACAGGACACTGGGACATTTTTGCACGTGTGGCAGGATTTCTCCCCCACCCTGGAGTGACATGAAGGCTGGAAACACCTCTGGTCCCCTCAGAGCCAGAGCCATGGGGTTGATGGTGACTTTCCCAGGAGGGTGGCACCCAGGAGGGACCTCAGATGAAGGCAACCAGGTCAGCGATTATAACACAGGAAAAAAAGCTGGAAAAATGAAACAGTTTTTAAAGCTGGCAAAGCAGATGCTTGCCTAGGATGCAGCAGAAGCAGGTCAGGTTAAAGCTGGGCCAGTGAGCAGGAATGGTGGGGTGCAAAAAGTCCTTTTTTGGAGGTGGACCTGCCACAATCCCAGGGGGTTAAAGGTGGGGGGTCTGTGAGGTGTCTGCTGCACCCTAGGCATGTCTGAAACCTTGTTCCACCCTCCTTCACAGGGATTTCCGTCTCCTCCCTAGAGGCTGAGGCACAGCCAGGTCCAGGAGCTGCAGAGCTGGGTAAGCAGCGAGGGCTCTTGGGTGGAGGGAGCAACCACAGTGGGAAGGGATGAGAGAGATGCTCCTGCTACATAGGAATCTCCTGAATCTGCTCTCCGTGCAGGGTCTGGTGCCAGCTGCGGGAATGCTGCTGGTGCCCTGACCTAGCCCTTTCCCACGCAGTTTATTTGTCTTGCGCTTTGGGGTCAGCAAGGGCTGAGGGGGCCTTGCAGAGACATCCCATGGCTTGTATCTGCCCCAAAGCAGCTCAGCTGAAGAGCGTGTGAGCAGCAGAGATGCAGCTGTGTCTCTGTGCCAAGACCTGTAGGACTGGGACTTGCCTGAGATGAAACTCTGTCCACAGGTGACAGATTGGAGATGGGACCAAGTTCCTCTTCTAGGGAGCTGAGGCCTCATGGGCAAAGACCACAGAGCTTAGGAGAGCAGAGACTGCCACAACTCTGGCAGAAAACATATCTCCATGAAAATGGAGCCAGGGTGTCCTCTGTACCACATCGCAGCCTGAGATCCCCTGTTAAGGACTGTGTACTGGCCCACGGGCACGCTCTGCGAGTGGGTGTCRGGGGCAAAGGGAAAGAGGCAGGCAAGGGGGGCACTCGGAAATGCTCTCTTTGCTGCCAGAAATCTGCTGGAAAGTCCCCAAGGAGCCCCGGAAAGAGAGAAAGCAGCTTCTTTCCTAACAAAAGCAAGGAACTTTTCAAGGTGTCCTTTAGGCTTCACAGCACACAGTGAGATTGATCTGTGCTCGGCCCCCCAGAGAAAATCACCAGTCTGTATTTTTTCTTTCCTTACACATAAATGGGCAGGAGCTACCCACATGCTCCCCATCAGGAGAGCCAGAAGCCATCAGAGCCGGCACTTCCAGCTAGCCTTCAGCGCTGGGGAGAGGGAAGACAGGGACAGCCAAAGGCAGCATGGGGCCACGCGATGCTGCACAGCCCTATAACAAGCATCAGAGCACTGCATCTTGCTTCAGTCCCTCCCCGGGTCGTGAAGCAAGGCCTTGATTTACCCACGTTTCTTCACTAAAYGTGTCTAGCTACAGAGTCCTAACATGCTGGATGCGATATGGGCACAGGAGCTGGGCATCCTGGACTGGCTGTGTCCTGCTGGGGTACTCCCAGCAAAGGAAGCTGGGGAGGCAGCTTCTCYCCTCCCTGGCACTGGGCATCTGGGCAGCGCAGATGCGCAGACAACCTTCGTGTACAGCAAGGATGCCGCAGCAAGCCCTGCTTTGCATGGGCAACGCTGGGATGACCAGCTCAAGTGGTCTCTATCCTCTGGATGCTGAGTTAGGCTGCTCCTTGCTTCTTTGTTAATCAGACTGAACGGAGGTCTCAGCCTTCCTGAGAAATAGCCAAGAGCTGCAGACATGGCCAAATTCATCCCTGCGTGCCCTAGTTTTGTTCTGCTCACAGCTAAGCCCYGGCAATGATGTGTAATCCCCAGGCAGGACCCAACACAGGAAGCTCTTTGTAAGCTGGGGAAATTCCACTTTTATTACAGCAGATGGAGTCCGAAGTCCAAAGTCCAGAWCAAGAGGCGCGCATCTGACTCATCGTCACTCATCCCAGCATAGCCACAGCCTGTGCWGGGCTTACTAGCTGCCCTACCAATCCATACCATGCTCCACACAGTGCCAGGGCATGGCAGAGGGCATGACTGAGCAGCTTAGTGCAGGGGCCTGAGCCAGGCCCTGATCCAAGGCACATGTCTGTCTGTCTGTTTGCTTTTGCCTGAGTAGTTTCAGGGAAATGTTCTTCAACCTGATCAATAAATGCCTGACTGCTGCAGTGACAGCTCGGGGAAGGAAAGGTCTTCCTGCATAGAAGTTACTATCCAGGTAGGGATATTGCTTACTACCCAATTTTCTCTGCGGTTCCCWTAGCAGAAATCATCCAAGGTCTCACCTCCGTTCCACTGTGCTCAGTTCTGCCCTTCTTCACCTGTATGCATTAAAGGTGGGAGCTCTTCTGCTAATGGCATCTGATGTTTCTATTCCATTACAGCAGTGGGATGAGCTCTCCTGCTCTGCTGGCACCTGGACAGGTGGAGCCCCCAAGCAACAAGGCTTGGCCCCAAATGCTGGAGCAGTGCCACATTGGAAAGGGTATGGAGCTTGTGTCTCCATAGTATTGCTAAGAGTGACTCGTGGGACTGCTGACCACTGACAGTTGGAGCTGGAAAAGCACTGGGATGTACAGTAAAGCCTGACCACAAAAGCCAAGAACAGTAAACACATTTTAAAAGAATCTGTTAAACATACTGTGTTGAGGGTAAAGGCAGTTATTTACTTGCTAAGGGCAGGATGCTCGGCTTGCATAGCTCATCAATGACTCCAGTCTGGTGGATGCTGTAGAAGCAGAGCCGTCCCCATCTTCAGAGGGACTGCACCACTGGCCAAGGACAGCAAAGCATGCARAGAGCTGAGAAAGAGAAGAAAGCAAGGCAAAGGCAGAGAGGGCAGGAGAAGCAGCCTGCCTCTGCCAGTCATTCGCCCAACTCTCCATCTAGCAGAGACTCCTCATGCTGCCAGAACAGTGCCTGGTGGCTTTGGTATGACAACTAGGAGAAGAATGAGCCTGGGGAGCTGCAGAGAGGGAGCGCGTGTGTGTGTCAGAGAAACCCCTGGCTGCTTGCTGTGTTGTGCCAGCAGTAGCGTGTAAAGCACTGTCTGTGTGAGAGGAATAGCGTGTCAAGTGTTCCCCGGGGCCCGCGGATCGCTGCTCGCCTCCGCCTGCCTTCCTCCCTTTCCCCACCCCAGGCTGGAGGCGAAGGCAGAGCAGCGGAAAGGATCTGGAAGCGGCATCCCGGCATGCAGCCCGCCTGCMGTGCAGGGAGGCAGCAAAGGCTGCCGCCACCACCACTGCTGCTGGGGAAAGGTACTCTGGACATGCTGGGGACTGCACAGGTTCTCCTGGTCCAGGAGCACGTGTCCTGCTGAGGGGAAGAAGGGAGAGAGAAAGTGGGGGACCGTGGAGCTCGGCGCTGTGAATTGGGTTGGTCCTCAGAAGCCAATGTGTTGAAGTCAGTGCATTTAGGCTGCTTTGCATCTCCTCAACTCCTGGCTCATTTATTTCCTCCTCCATCTATTTGAGCAGCCTTATTTATACATGTCTTGTGTTAAAGGTGGCTCCTGCTCCGCCACACTGGACCATGGGCAGAAGAGGTGTGGAAATCCCTATATCCTGAACTAAGGGGCTGAAGTGGGAGGGCAGGGAGAGCTGGAGTATGTAATCCACCCATGTTAGCAATGTTGCTACGATACTGCACCCAAGATGCTACACTGCCTGTCAGCAGCCAGAAAAATTAGCTCTGCAGCTAAATGCAGATTCAGAGAAAGATCTAGGTTGTAAGGATCCTGCGGAGGTCTCCAGACCAACCCCCAGCTCCAAGCAGAGCTGACTCCAAAGTCAATTCTGGTTGCCCTTGTCCAAATGAATGCTAAAAATCTCCATGGATGGAGGTTTTTGGCCACAGCCTTGCTAGGCCCGTGTTCCAGTGCTGCACTACGTTAATGTTACCTGGGTCTTGAGCGTTTAACTGTGCAAAGTTGTGATGCCTTTGATGCCTTCTGCACCTGCTTCTGTGGGAAACAGACAACCAAGTTACCAGCAAGTGTAAGCCGTGTGCGCTCACACGTACAGATTGAGCTGGGGAAGAACGACGGTTGTTACACCAAGAAAGCTGAGGTAGGCTGAGACGCACAAAGTTTTATAGCTGATGCTATATATTGACTTTGAGGTTGTCTTTGGAAAAAACAAGGAAAACAGGAGAGAGATACACTATGATCTCTGCTCTGTCCCCTCTTCCTTGCCGCACAGAGCAGCTTTGGGAAGCCTGTTAGAGCTCATGTTGTCCCAGATAACTGAAAAATGTGAACAGTAGGAACATCCTTGGCTAGGTACAATTAGCTGCCTGAAATAACCTGTCTGAATTCTCAGGTACCAAGCTTATTTTTCAGGCCTGATCATTAGGAAAATCATCAAAATCTTGCTGAAGAAGGAACATTTATCAGCCTGTTCAGACTCTGGGAATCAACTCTGTGTCCCCAAAGAAAGAGCAGATGTTACCTCTTCTCTGCAGGAGGACGTACCGATGTACCTTGCTGTGCTCCTTGCCCCATAGCTTCTGCACCAGGCAGGGCCTGACCAACCCTTCCTTTAGGAGTAATGCTCCGTGCTCACCCACACCCAGATCTGTCATGGCATCACAGCACAAAACCAACTCTGCCTTCAGCGTAGGAACCATCTGCAGCAAAGATCAGCCAGGGAAGAGGAAAAAACTCAGGTGCTGGCAGCAGCATCTGAAAGCGGGCTGCAGGGAGTGGGGCTTGCTCTGAAGTGGGCAGAGGACAGCAGTGGATGGGGACGGGGACAGGAGGAAGGGAGTGGATGGCCACGGCAGGCAGGCAGGAGCAGCAGGCCGAGAGCGACGGCAGGCAGTGGGTGGTTAATCAGCTGTCTGCTTCCGTGACTGAGCTCAGTGTTTGCAGCAAAGAGCTCCGGAGAGGAGAAAGCCTCTTGCTCATGAAAGAAACATCAGTGCTAATCGAATCAGAATCCAGCCCAGCAGCACGCGACAGGCCACAGCAGCTCATTCATATTTCATGCTTTGCTCTACTTCGACAAGATAAAGCTCATGAAGCCAGGGAGTGCAATAGGTGGGGGAGCCCTCCCTAGCAGGTGTAGGACAGGACGGGGAGCACAGAGAGGCTGGGGAAGAGGGGATCTAAAGGCTGAGCTGGAGCATTGGCCAGGGCAGGGGTGCAGGAGCCTATGGGAGTCAGGCTGTGTTTGTGTTTGTGTTGCTTGATCCACTCTGAGACTTTGCAATGATGTCCCCAGAAAGGTTTCTCAGCAGGTTACCGTGAGACAGCAGCATGCCAGGCTGTCCTCTGGAGGCAACACATCTCTCCAGGTTCCTGTAGTCACTCCAGGCTCCAGAACATGGCCACGGCGTGCATGTACATAGGGTTACTTGCTCCCTGCAAGCCAATATCCAAAAGCCTTTGTTGCTCTGTGCCTCAGTTTCCCCACAGGAGGTGGAGAAACCCCCTCATCCCACAGTGACTGAACTAGTTTTGCCAGCAAGTCAGTTTTGCCCTGGGTAAGTTAGTTCTCACCCGCATTTGGGTTCTGGCCTCCATGAGGTCAGCACAGCAGCAGGTTTTGTGGGACTTTGCTCAGTCTCTGGCTGCTGGGGGCTTTAATCGGTGCCTGGTTGTGGGACAGCTGCTCCTTGATGCTTTTGGTGATGGATGGGAGCACRTGGTCACGGCCTTCAAGGTGAGAAGAAGGCATTTTAGAACCCATGGTAAACAGTGACTAGGCTCTGGTTGCCCCCCAAAAGCAGCCCTCAGAGCTTCACCCTAGTCTTTCARGAGACTCCATGAGCATCTCTAGATGCTCCTACTGCTCTGGCATATGGTTGTGCAGCACAGGGTCCACCAGCAAGGCTCCGCAGAGCTGCTCTCAGTGCAGGAGAGACCAACTGCAGACAGATGTCTCAGCCTGTGGCGGGGTTTGACCCAAGGCTTCTGCYGTAATAGCTGAAGGTATGTGAGTAGCTGCATGTGGGCGGTTTACCACGTGCCACAAAGCTCCAGTAGAGGACTGGGGGAGGAAGGTGTTCAGGGAAGGGGGGGCTGATGAAGCCCAGGGACTGCACCAGGATCAAGGCTAATAAACAGGAAGAGATAAAAACAGCATTGAAGGATAGGACAGCTGGGAATTAGACTAGTGGRCAGTTATTCCCACACCCTTTGGAGCTCTAACAAGACAAACAGCAGACCAAGACAAGGACCTCTCCTGTTTTAGCTCCAAAGACTTGACCCTCTACTGGTGCCATCACCAGCATGTCCAGAACCGTGCACCAGCTGGCAGCAGAGAATGAGTCTGTCGGTTYGGTAGCATCTAATCCATCCTACCCTCCACAAAACACTGCTTGTCTGCAGACCAGACATGCTAACCCTACAAATTGTGCTCCAGCAGCTCTCAGAAGCCATGAGTTGCATGCCACAGTGAGACCAGTGGTGCAATCTCCAGGAATGGGTCACCGGCAGATGCCAGTGAAATATCCAGAAGTCCTGCACTCCTATGCAGGCAGCAGGCACTGCTAGCTTCCTGGGCCTGCCTCTGTTGCATCCTGCTTTCAGGCAGCAACCATCTCCTGGACTGTCAGAACTTTCCTCCTGAAGCTGGTGAGATACTTCAGCCTCCCAAAACAAAACAGGTCTGGAGGCATTTGCAGGCAGCTCCCCCTGAGGTCTAGAGCCCTGGGGCGCCAGGAGGAAAAGAGGAAAAGAACAAAGCCAATCCAAGGGAGATGGCAGGCATTGCTGTATGTGGATTCTCACATAAGCACTCTTTCTTAGGTGATGGGACACATGGTCCAGGACTCTCCTCCTTGAAGGATCTTGTCTCTYTCTTTTTTTCCATCAGGATTGCAAAGAACTTAGTTACAAAAGGGTGTCTTGCAGTTTCCCTAAGGTAGAGAAGCCAAATTGGGCAGAATCAGAGCAATACCATGGTGGAGAGAGGGTAAACGAGSGGCTATGAGCAGCAGCCGCTGAGGCTGGGGCCAACCAGGCATTGCCACAGAGCTATGGCATCTCATGCCCTCCTCCTAGGGCCGCAGACGATGCTCAAATGTTCTGGGCTAATGACCGAGAGAGGGAAACACTGATTGAACTTGACAGGCTCCAGGCCTCCTGCAGGGCTGGGATTTAGGGAGGCATCCTGCACCACTCAGCCTGCGCAGCAGTGTGCAGGCAGCAGGTCATAGCATGGGATTTGTGTATAGGGARGGATGTGGGCACCCAGGGACCACCTTCCCCACACGTAGCCTGGTCCTAGAGGAAGCCAAAGGGAGCACTAAGGCAAAGGTGCATCGGAGGGTAAATCCAAACTCCTGTGAACGACGCAGAAACAGGACTTTGGCAGTGTTCGCCCATCTTGGTCCCCATAAGCCTCAGACCTGCACCCCCCCACCATGTGGAAAAATGCTGAAACCTCAACAGGGCAAAGAGGGTTTAGAGAAGCAAACTGTTTTATGTAGCATGGAAAAGACAAGCCCAGACGGGAAGACAAGATGCTGTCAAGACTAGCAAGGTTCAGYCTGCCTCCAGGCAGCCTCACAAGGGTTTGCATCGATGTCTGATGCAAACAAGCAGGCATGGAGACACTGGTACAAACCAAGAAAGTCTGGGAGTGTTTTCCTGTACAGCATCACCACATAGAGCCTTTCCCATATCCTTTTACAGTCAAGTCTGTAGACTCACTACGTGACTGCCTGGATCTGCTCTCCTGTCCTATACTTCAGCTCCCAGCATCTGTGCAAATATACAGTCACAGGGAGAGACTAGCCACTTGGTAGAAGCGAGAGCTTTGGGTAGCCCCCACGAAGGCATCTTGTGGACACCAAACGTCTTAAAAAATCTGGAGACTCCTACCCCAGCTGTAATATTGGCCCTCTAAAACTAGTCCCAGATGCCAGYCTTGCGAACCTAAAGTGATCTGCACCATACTGCCATTCTTACATCAAATACTCCTAAATTCCCCATCTTGGTTTGTGCAACACATTTGGATTTTAGAGGGGTTTGAAAAGGAAACATGAATATAGACATGATAAAGATGGCTTTTTTTCTTTAGCAAGTTTGGCAAATAGCATGAGAACAAGAGAATATGGAATGATGGAGAGAGACAACTGATACAGACCCGCTTGTTTTTTAAGGGGACTTTCACCAGGTCAGTGGAGAATGAGGGGTGAACTAGGAGCAGTTTGTYCTCACACCACACCATTTCATCACTGCAAGCTTGCTCACCACCCAAGCTGTCAGCCTGCTTCACGGCACAAAGCCATCCTCCAAAAAAACATAAGGGAACATAGTTTTTGCTGGACTGTATTGGAGCCCTGGAACAGAGCAGGACCAGCAGTCTGGGGACAGTTGAAGAGAGCAAAGTCAGCAGCATCCTGCCTTGCCAGGCCTTGGCCCTGGCTTTCTAGGTGCAGAAAGGGCTCTGCTCCAAAGGGAGGTGAGAGTCCCATGGCCGGAGGAGTGATGTCTGGGGCACGGCTGCTAGAAAGAAGACACGGGAGAGCATAAAAGCTGAGGAAGGGGTTTTGTCAGTGATGAGAGCAGTCCTGGGAGAAGATCAAAGTGAAGGCACTGCTTTGTGAGGGCAGGGAGTCAGCCGCTGTCAGCACCAGCGCCAGAGGACTTATCAAAACACAGGGAGCTCTGCGCAATCCACCGCGAGCATCTCTCAGCTCAGCCACATCCATCCGTCCATCCTGTCCTCCCAGAGGCGGGCATCTCTGACAGGCATTCTGCAGAGGGAAAACAAAAACCCAGGCTCCCCAGATCAGTTCCCCTCCTGCCTTCCYGTGATGCGTGTGCAGTGAATTTCAAACAGCACGACTCACCACCCTTAYCAGGGAAGGAGCTCTGCTCCCTATTTTGCTGTCCTCTGGCAGGAAGCGTATCATCCCCATCACAGCTGTCCTCCTCAGGCACTGCCCTCCACAAGGCTGGAAGCTGTCCCAGGACATTGGCAGAGAGATAAAATTCAGCATCCCCTGTGGTTTGTTTTGGCAGCCTCCAGATGAGATGTGGTACAGGGGAGTCTTTTTCTACCACCGGGGCTGATGGAAGTCTCTGGGCAGGGATATTGCAGGACCACCTGCAAGAGAACACWACTAGACCCCCCTCACCACCATCCAGAGGGATGCCCCACAGTGCTGCCCATTGCCCTCACTCTCCGGGCTGCAGGAACAGCTCAGGGCTGGGCAACCTAGCCCAAGGATGTCCCGGAAAGCGGGTGAGGAGAGCCAGTGGGATGCTTTCAAGGTGGTTTGTCAGCAAAGCAGGGAACAAAGCACAGGACAAAGTGTGGAAAAACAGAGCACAAGAGCTACAAGTAGTCTTAAGGGTGCTTTCTTTCAGGAAGATGTCTCAGTTCTCACTGCGAGGCTGGAGCAAAGCTCTGCCTACGGAGACCTGTCATAGGTCCTTTTTTCATGCCTCCTTCAGGACATATGTAGATGCAAGCTGAGGCTGCCACCGTCTTGTCTGTGGGGGCACTGCTACATCGCACGCTCTTTCTCTGACTGTCATTTATTTCCGTACAACTTGCAGAAACGTGCGCCCCTCTGTACTCGCTGTCCTCTGATACGGCTGTCTAAAATCCACCGGCAGTGCAAGCGAGGGAAAGAGCGACGCACGAAAGGTACAGGCACACACGCGGTGGGGGAAACTATCTACCACTTCATTGCCGAACACTTGCTAATCTTTAAAAGTCCAGGGCAGAGAAGAAGAGGTGAAAGGCATGGAAATATCTAGRAAAGTGGGATCAAAACATTTTAGTGCTTTATGTGCAGCTTTTATTGATAAAATAGGTTGCTTAGAAATATTTCACAGGATCTAGCCAGGCTGCTGGAAGGGACCTCTGGGCTTTCTGGTCCAATCTCCTACTTGCAGCGGGGTCTCGTAGCCCATGCTAGATCACAGGTTGTCGCACAGCACGATATTACCTTCAGATTCCTCCTGGGACATGGACATGTCCATACTGTGCATGGCTGGGGGTGCTGTGCCACGCACCAGTGAGTCCCATTCTGTTTTCATCTTTCCAAACAAAGAAGCAGACACTGCAAAAGGCAAGAAGCCATTGCCTCTAGTTATGAAAAGTCTTCTTCCACGCCAGGCATGGCTTGCTGAGTCCTCTTCTTTCAAATCCTCCCCCCCWCCCCAAGTCGGGCCTACTTTGGCTCCTCTGTGCTCTCAGCTCATTGCAGCTCCTCTTCCTCTCTCTGATTATGTCAGTTCTTCCCATACTCCCCAGCCATGTCCTTGTTCATTAAAATCCTTTGTATCCACCCTCCTTTTCCCACGTCCCCACCCCTCCTGCCTCTAAAAGCCCTGCCTCTCGTGTCCATCACCACCAGATGGTGCCTCTTCAAGGACTGCTCCAGCACTCTGCGAGCTGAACACAACCTCTTCGGTGCTGACAAGCATTTGTCTTAGTGAACCAGGAAAGCAGTATTTCATGATTTCTCTCCTCAGCACAACTGTCTTGGAGGTAGAAGAAGAGTTCCTGCGCCCAGCAAGGGTACGGTGCTAACGCTTTGCAGCAGGACTCGATGCTAGAAGGGCTCCCCACCAGCACCAGACAGGACAGAGATGGAGCTGGCAGGACTCCACTCTCCTCTGGAGCATCTGGAGTCAAGCACAGAGCTCCAGACGGTGTCAGGAGACTGTAGCTCTGCTCCCTGAGACTCGCAGAGCCTGGAGCTCGCCAGCTCCCCAGGTTTGCTCCTCCCGCACCCCAGCAGAGAGTCACATCAAAGAGCATAGCCTTTTGTTTAGGCCCTGTTTGAAGTTTGCTGCTAATTTTTGGTATTCATGCAGCAGTGTTTGGCTCATGCTCATTCCCAGAATAAATGTTCATTGCATTGCTCTTAAATGATTGGAGACCTCCAATTTTAATCTTTTATTCATAATCTTCTTCCAGCTCAGACACAGAAAAAACATGTAAATTCAAAACCTACGAGAATTGAAAATTTCATAAGTGCTGCTGACCCTTCCCTGGCAGCTCTGAATGTGAGAGAAATAAAAGAATTACAATGAGGAACCTCATCTTTTGATAATGGATTTAGAGGAGCCCAGCACTAAAAGGGGCTTCGCCCCTCCCTGCTCTGTTTCCATGTGGGATGTAGCTTGTGTGCGATGGAGCCGGTCCCACCAGCCATGGAGACGCACGTCTGTTGCTCGTGCAGTGCATTCTTGCATGGACTTGTGAGCTTCTGGTCCTCTCGTTCCTTCCCTGGAGGTATGCTGCACAGGGATGTTGTCTGCTTGCACACTTGCAAGGTGCATTTATGGACGTGCATGCTCTTACACCCTTAGCAATGGCCAGGTACTTCCAGGATCCCATTTTGAAGCCTACATGGAGACTTATAAGCTCGCCCGCTCTTCTGAATGCATCCTGTGTGCAGGCTGCAGCATATTCGGCCCTCAAGCTCACACTTATGTGAATACACCAAAGCACATCCACCTAAACGCCTCCACCGTCTCACACCCACCCAACACCCGTCCACACACAAAAAATACAACTGCTCACCATCGTCCACATATCCTCACCTCTCCCTCTCCAAGCGCAACCATTTCATCTTCACTTTTCTCTGTTTGGGAAGGACAYGGATTGCTGCACATTAATCTCTGAATGCTGCCCTCCTGCTCCATCCTACTGTCTGCTCCTTACAAGAGCCGTTTTCTAGACAACTTTATGGGGTGAAGCTGGGAAAGCAGGGAATAAATGAAACGGTGATAAGTAATAATAAACCAATGAATGAAATACTCTGGGGTCAGAAGCATATCAGTGAATTCTTGGGAATACTTAACCTTCTTCAGCATCAGCAAAGTGAACTGCTCTAATGTGGCATGCCTGGGAGCATAGATCAATAGGGTACTAGACCTTCACCCTTTCACTAGTTTCCTATGTGTTGCGTAGCCCCACAGTCTTTTTTAACTTGATGAATAACTGTCTTGGTTTTTACTTCCAAGAATAAACAGTACTTTGTGTAAGGGATGTGTTGCTATGTTGGCATACAGAAATCTCCTTAGCACCTGCAGGTGATCTGCAATTCCCGTCCTGAATGGACCAGCATAAGCAGGACAGCTAAAAGCAGCTGTGCATTGGTATTTCCCAGAAAACACCCAGTAGGATGCTTCATCCAGGAAATCTGAAGGACTCTGTTTTTTGTCCAGATATTGTGAAAATTTGACAGCTGCTCAAAAGAGCATATGTAATTGCAGCTGTAATTTTTGGATAAGGGAACTCTGAACCAGTGGGAGTGCAGAATGCTGGGTATCCTGTACATGTGCTGCACAGAAAACTGCACATCCCAGACCATGTACAGAATACTGGATTTGGCCACAAATCCCTGAGGAGCTGGGCAGTTTGTGTGCACGTGTTCCTGCCTGGGGATACCTCGGCCCAGCACTCTGAGTGAGTTGCTTTGGATTATGTCCCATGGAGTGGTAGGACCATGTTTTGGGGGTCTGTCCCAACAGGCAAGAGGGGTCAGCCTGGGCCCTGTCCCAGTTTGGAGTCAGGAGGCCATTCATCCAGAGCTGGGAGAAAAGAAGCACCTAATTTCCCTATAGCACCCAAATGGTTATAGGTAATGAGAGAGCAGAAATGTAGCACCAGGCCTACCTTCCCATTAGGGACCCTAGTAGACTTTTCTGCACAAAGTCTACAATTCCTCTTCACTCTGCATCCATCCAAAGTCCATCTGTTTTTTTCTTCAAGTCCTATTCCTAACCCTACCAGAAACACGTGTTCTGAGTGCCAGGGCGATCCGGAAAGGGAAGTACACAGAGTTGGTCCTGTTTCTCCTATGYTGAGATCAGGATTAAACCACAGGTGTACATGGAGCAAGTGTTACCCTTTAGGCCTTTACGGCTAGATACAGAGGTGGGATCAATATCATATAAATAGAGGTGTAGCAGTCAAGGCAGTCACCCTGGGTTCCCTCTTATACACCGTGGAAAGAGAAAGGCAATGTCACATAGTAGAAGATGGAGAAACTGTCACCCATTTCCTCACTTAGCCTGACAGGCAACCACTCAAATGAAGATCTTGAACTCTCAGACCCATATTTGTGCAYTGAATCCTATCCCACCTTCCCAAACTCTGTAAGACATGTTGGATTTGCTGCAGCCTGCTTCGTTTGCACATCCAGTGCTTCTGTGAATCTCTGGATGGATCCATCCTGGGAGGAAACATGCAGTTAACTCACTCTGCAATGGTGATTTTTCAACCYGGACATGACCTAAAGGATGTTTCAAAACACATGCAGAACCTAGTTTTAACCCTTTCACTGTGGATGATGCTTCTATCCTGTATCAGGTTATCCTGAGTAATTTACTAGGACATGATGCTAAATGGCTGTGCTAAAAGCGAAGAGAGGAGTTGATTTGGGAGTACAGCATTTCTTGGCAGACTAAGCTGCTATGTGATCAGACCGGAATCATATCAGTAAATACAAAGCAGAGTTCACCATCTGTTAACACTGTCCACAGAGTGTATTTGACCCCTGCGAGCTTGCRTGAAGTTGACATAAATGAGCATGGGTGCGAACCTAAGACGAGTGACTTCACATGGGGCTCTGCAAATGCTCTGCAAGTCCAGACTGCTGCCTCCAGGTACTCAAAGACAGCAGAACCTCACTTGTTAGTGATACAGCCAAATTTGACCTAGACAGTTMTAAATGAAATGCTTTGGAGATGACTTATCAGTAGCTGGGAGTCAGACGTGACTAGAGAAGGTAGGCTGTTTTATCAGGGAAAGAGGAGCTCTCAGTGGTGCAGGAATAAAACTTTCCCTGGGGACATTTACGAAAGTATGAAAGTTCTGCTGGCTATTTTCATATATCAGGCATTTTATTTGCTGTCATACAAAGATTAGAGCTTCCCTGGTCTCTCCTCAGATGAAGGAGTTTGTCTATCTGATCAGCTCCTTCTCTTGGATGTGTTCCCCATGTCCCCTCCATAAGGATTTCACTCCCAAGCTGGTTCCTTTCTCAGCCATCAGGAACCCTTAGTACCAGCTTGTCCCTGGCTTCCTCAGACCTGACAGTCACTGGCTGCAACAGGACACAACCACAGGGACATGGAGCAGTGCACAGGAGCCTGAAAAYGTAGCTCTGTGTCCTGGAGCTGAGTGACCCTTCCTGGGCTGGCATTGCTCATGGCAATTTCTTCCAGAAGGGGGAGAAATGACATGTTAAAAATGACAATCTCTTTTTGTCTACCTGCTTGGATCAGCAGGGGTTGTGGATGTAGTGGTCTATCTCCCAAAGGGGTGATGTCCTGGGCATGTTCCTCACGATCATTCGTAAGTCGATACTATAGTGTCTGTCTGTGCAGCAGCTCTGAGTCCCAACTGTGCAGAGCAATGCAGGACTGCAGGCCTGCCTAGCTGAATGTATCTGTCCGTGGCTTTACCTGGSGTGGCATCAGTATCAGCCCTGCTTCCCTGGATCAAGTGTTCACTTTGGAATTGAGGGATTTAAGAAACTTGCTTCATATATGTGAATGCTGGCTTTATTTTTAAGTGTAATAAATCAACAAAATGCATTTCCTAGCTGTCCTGTGTGCCTGGTGCCAGCTGTGAGTTGTCAGTGAGGTGTCCACTTGCTGTCTACGTCTGCACAACAGAGACAGGGTCTARGCAGAACCCACACAGATGTTTGTGAAGGATGTGTCTGTGGAGGYGACTAGATGAGATGACCTCAAGAGGTTTCTTCCAATCACATTTTGATGACTCTATGACAAACAAAGGCTCTAGGAAACCAAAAAAATTGGAACATGATGCCTAAGGATGTGTTTGGGAAGTGAAAGGGAAAAGAGGAGAATCGGGGACAGGACAGGACATGAGCACGGGAGCAGCAATGGGAGTCCTGCGGTCATGATGTGGGTGATGGGAAAGGTGAATAGGATGGTGGAGACAGAGCTCCTGGAAGGACAGTGGGCATGTGCTTGTTACATGGCATTGCTGGCAAGCAAGGCTGGTCTTTTCCTGCAGTGTGGGCTAGACTGCTTGGGGAAGTCACCTCCATCTCTGAAAGGCTGTAGGGTCAGAGGAGCCACATGTGCCAGCAGTGGCATGGATAGAGCCAACCCTGCCTTGCACTGGAATGCATCCAGCCTCAAACAGGCTTTCCTACCTTTTTGKTTTTTTTCTAGAAAGAAAAATATCCCTCTTTTCTGTAAATGCTTTTGCTCCTGCAGCGCAGATGTTGGCAAATCTTTCATTGGAGGGTAGCTGGGATCACAGCCAAATGACAACAAGATACTTTAGCTCAGGTTGGGGGACTGGGTTGGTTTTTTTTAACAATTCCTGAATTTCCAGGAGAGGCTAAATCTAGGTCTGGCCAAACCTGCAAAGGATCTATGGGGCTGACACTTGAAGCTGGACTTGGGGGCTCAGGAAGAATCTCATGTTTCTGCTCCTATGTCTATTGTTGGGCCTGTACCAGGTAATACTGGTTTGTGTTATTGTGCAAACCTGTGTCCTCACTGTGTTTCATCCCCAGCATGGTTTATAGCAAGYCCACAAGGAAGCCATTGCTGGAGTTCAGAAGAGCATCTACACACATTATCTTACATGCTTACATCCTCCTTTGTAGGAATGTCCTTGGGTTTGAAGGGAGGCCTTCTCTCAACCCATAATACAGCAACACCCACCCAGGAAGTCTACAAGTGATTAGTGTCTTGGTCATTCCTGTGCACACAGGTCCAGGCATAAGCATCCTACAGATGCTCCTGCTCCCCAAGGAAACATCTATCACATGCGAGAAGCTTTCTGAAGCAGATGCAGGTGGCTACCTGGGCATCTCCATGCCTGTGAGGCAGCTGTGAAGACCTGCATGAATTACAGGCACAGAGCTAATAATAGGCCATGAGATGCCCTGTGGAAAGGAAGAGTTTTATTGTCCAGGAAGATGTGCAGGATGTAAAAGGCAAACTCTGCCCAGCTGTCCCCATGGCCTAAGTCTGTGTGGCCCAGGGACTAAAGTACATCCAAGGAGTGGTCCAACTRCCCCAACCTGCAGAATCAGTCCCATGAACCATGCTACCAGGAACAGGGACCATTTGGCAAAAGCTGGGCTCAGATCCCTCAACCTTCCCTCGCAGGACTGCCCAAAAAATCCCACGGGCCTGGGGACTGCGACTCTCCAGCCTCCCTGAYCCCCCTCCAGCTCTCCCATTGGTGCAGGGATAGTTTGTACAGGCAGGACTTTTACCCACCAAGGAGCCCCATGCACTGAGAAGAGAGGACACAGCCAGTGCCCGACATCCCGTGCGGCAGGGCTTGGACTGACCTCAATCATTACACTGACTGCAGGGTGTGCGTGCGCGTGTGACAGGTCTGAGTGCAGGGTGCAATATAAATTAAACAACACATTGCATCTGTCCCCCATTACAAAGAGCTTCCATAGGAAGAAGTAGAGTGCCCGCCAAAGTCACAAAATCCATCAGGACGTAGGTGCCCTGGATAGAAAACTAAGCCAGCCTCAGAAAGGCCAGTTTAGCCAGGATTATTGCAGCTGAAAAATGGCTTTAACCCTCCCCCCCCCACCCCTTGTGCCCAAATAGCTGCCAGTACTGGGAAGAACAGACCTCAGGCCAGATCCTGCCAGTACCAGAGTGATACCAGTTTTACAGTGCTAAGGGCAGGACCCTGGGGATCATGCTGGTTGCTAACAGTCAGCGTGGTTCCCCTCCAGTGCCCAGAGAGATCATCTCCAGCAGCATGTCCCGAGCCCACCTTTCAGCAGATTTTTTTTTTTTGCAGTGAGTTCAGCCTCGTGACTGAGGCTTCTGTGCTTTGAGACCATTTTTGTGTACTTAACATCAAAYATTAGTAAAACAGTTCCTAACCCCATAGAAAATTGTATTTACAGCCCAGAGAAGCCTCCCCTGCTCATAACCTGCTCACCCTCCCTGGCACATGCCCATCTCTGCAACCCACTCAGCCCCTCAGACCATCTCCACATGACTCTGGAGGCCACTGCTCCACTCCAAGCAAGCTCATTTAAAGAGATGCTCCTGGTGGAAGAGAGAGGAGACTTGTGCCAGAAAGGCCAAACTGCCTCATAGTCATCAGGCTCATCAGCTGGGTGATACTGAGGACCCTGTGAGCCTTGTCTGACATGCAGCATCAGYTGAGCAGAGCCCCTTTCCCCAGCCAGAAGGCTGTGTGGTCGCAGCTGGAAATGTYGCAGAAGACATTGCAGCCCTGGGCACAGGCAGGCAGGGTGGCAACAGGAAGCTCTCGGATTTCTCTAGGACAATAAAAGAGCAAATCAGAGTTTGGCAGAAATCTCTCCGACCTCAAATCATACGAGAAGTGAGCAAATTCTCCCACTCCTCTCTGCTCTGGTACAGCTTTAGAGGAGGCTACAGGACAGAAGGAATAATTCTGTCACAGGAGAAACCTGAGCTTGGAGCCCTAGGAAATGTGCCTGGRTTGCTCTGGGCTGGATCTGTAGAGGAGCAGTGCTGGTGGATCCAAGAAGCTTCCTGAGGCTCTTGATAGCAGCTCCTGGCCATCTCTCCTCCCATGCTGGGGAAGCCTCTGCACGCAGGGCTGGCCTGCAGTCCTGCCAGCAGTTCCTAGCACTGCTGGCTTGCTTAGTACTCCGTCACCTGCCCTCATGGGCTTGGTGGAAGTGAACCATGAAGTCATTTTCAGGCCAGAGCAGCTCTGGAGGTCCAGGTTGGAGTACACTAGCATTGCAGGGTACTAGGAGCAKGTTCTCTCTGCTGTGTGGCATCGCGTGGGGGCCTCTTCAGTTCTGAGATCCAACAAACATACTGGAACACACAARGTAGGACCAGATGTCTGATCCAAAGGAGCTGTACGGCATGATAAGCCAAGTCCTACTGCTCCTGGTATTGCTGTTGCATCGGCTACCCCTCAATCTGCAGGTGCACCTGGGGACATCCCTCTGTGTGAGGAAGTTGTCACCTATCCTGCATAGTTATCTGGGGACCCCTAGTTCCCATAGTGACATGGTAGAGTATGGAGAGAGGAGTGGCCTATCCCTAGCCTGCTTGGAAGGCTGCTCCTCCCTTCAGACAGGGGAAGGAGGCAGCAGGATTGTCGAGGTATCCGGAAAGCCATGTTTCCATTGGAGCTCAAATCAAAGACATGCTGGAGGTACTCCAGATCTTCATCTGGCACCCTTCTCCCTGCTCACCACCCTGCTGCCCCTTTGCCAGGGTAAGTGTTAAGGAATGCCCGATACGGGTCTGCAAAGCTGGTGATCAGAGATGCCTCCTGGGACCATTCGTGTTCAGCAGCTGGGACCGCATGACCTGGATGCTGTTCAGGATCTTCTTCTGGTGACCCATCATGGTGATGCCTAGGCTCCGAACATCCCTGAAGAACAAAGATCCTGTCAGAAACCCTACAGCTTGGCCCCATGTCAGGCCCCAGAGACACACTGCTCTTCCTCATGCACGCACCCCACGGAGCTGCCTAGGACCCCTTGACTGGCTCTTCTCTCCTCACCCATCAGTGGAGGATTACTGTGACTTGAAGAGCCATTGGCATCCTCCCAGGAAAGGGCAGAYTGTCATTCTTCATGGCATATCCTTGTGACAGGGCTATTGTGACAGCCAGGGGGSAGCAGGAGTAGAGAGGGGATCACTCCTGACAGGCTAATAGCTGACAAGATCAGTGCTCTGAAATTGGATTCAGTTTTAGCAAGATGCCCTCAGATAACCCAGTCAAACAGACAGATGGATGATGATCCTCCCCTACTTAGAAGCTTCCTCCATTCACCTCAGGAAAATGGACCAGTATCAACTCAGTACCACAGCAAGTTCCCCCACATACAGCCTCAGACTAACACGGACTTGCCAGCCCTCTGCCTGCACCTCCCCATCTTCCCTTTCACTGGCTCCTTGTCTACCTGTCCCACCTTGACCAAGATTTGCACTGTCACATCCTTTCTGAGTCACAGATCCTATTGCTTGGCAGCACTCTCCAAGCAGGAAAGTTGTGCAGTGTGACCCAGCCATGCTCTGGTCTGGACATGCCTTTTAGAGGGGAAACGAAAGTTGGAAATGCAGACAGTGACATTATGGTTGACCCTGCTTTGAGCAGGAGGTTAGACT
This sequence comes from Rhea americana, assembly GCF_003343005.1. NCBI lineage: Eukaryota > Metazoa > Chordata > Aves > Rheiformes > Rheidae > Rhea > Rhea americana. Next base: position 536,150 of record NW_028186317.1, read on the forward strand.
AGATGAYSTCCTGAGGTCCCTTACAGCCTGAAATAYCCTATGATTCTATGACAGTGGTGGAGCTGCATCAGACACCCACCATGGAGCACCAGTGGTGACTCAGTCCCCACACATCSTTTCTAGTGCGACTTCCATGCCTCCTCCAAAAGGTCAGTGCTGCCTTGGACATTSTCTCAGCATGAACCTGGGACAGGTCAGATCCAGTGTCCTCAGGTGTCTCCGGCATCCCCCTCCAGGGAAGCCAACCAGCTCTTGCAATCCAGGGTTAGACAGCCATTGCTTGGGGGCTAGCTGGACAGTGCTGGGCAATTTCATCTATGCTATTTGTTCTTTGGTACTTACTCGATGTTCATTCTCATCACCATTCCCAGGGAAGAATACCCTGCCATGGCAAAGTTGTCCCGGTARTGCCCCAGCCTGATGGAGTCCAGCCAGTCCTCTACTGTGAGACAGCTGGTGAAGTCGAAGACACCTCTGTCAAAGGGTGTCTGGGTGAACCTGGGAGGATGGAGGAAGGGGGTTAGCCCAGAACCTGAGGAGAGGACAATGGTCCTACATGGCTAAGCTGTGATACCCACTTGAAAAARCCGGTGACCTTGCAGATGAGGGAAGAACAGAGCGCCCTGCATGGCCTAAAAGACTGRTAAAGGGAGACCAACCATTACATGGACTGTGCTGCACATGCTTGTTTAGGCCTTATGCTGGGAATACACAGCAGGTGTGGGCCAGTGAAACACAGGCTGTTTCCCTCTCTGCCCATCACAACCAAGCTGTGCTCATGTAGTCACTTCTAGCTGAGGGGGAGCCACTGCTGGTGGAGCTGGCCAGAAATCTCCCTTATACTGGGYAGAGCGTGCTGGACACAATGTATTAACTGTGGCTTGGCAGCTGTTCGCCACAGCTGGCCAAGAGGGTCCTTACCGATTCACAGTGGYGGTGCACTTCAGGTTCTCAGGGTTGCGAATGAGCTTGTCCAGGATGCTGACAATCTGGGAGAAGCGAGGCCTCTCGTTGCGGTCCTTCTGCCAGCAATCCAGCATGAGCTGGTGCAGGGCGGTGGGACAGCCCATAGGAGCAGGCAGGCGGTAGCCTTCCTCCACTGAGTTAATGACCTGAAAGAAAGCCATATGTTGAAGGGGAACTGCTCTCCCAGTCTGACTCCGAGCACCCCCCGACCAGGATGTGCAGGAAAGATCCCTAGTGCTTGACCTCCCAAGGCTATCAGAGAGGGAGGGCGTTGTACAAAAGATCYGTGCTAAATGAGAAGTTTATTGCCAGCGAGTTGCATGTAGTCCCTACATAGAGTTAAAAGCATGCTGGACACCATATATACACAAGGAAGGACTGTTAGGATGGCAGGTTTATTAAGTGTTACAACAGGCTTAAAATATTGCCATTTCCCTCCAGCAGATAARCCCGAGAGCTTTATTCACATTCAGTTGCTCTACAACCAGGGCTTGTTACCATTCAACAAGGCTAGAAGAAACCCTGCAGAAAGGAACTGTTGTGAAAGTCATTGCAGCCATGCTTCAGATAAAGCTCCATTGTCACCAAAGCCACTTTCCAATACAATAAAAACTCTAGGGGGAGAAGGGATGCACAGAATGAAAGTATAGGGAGCAAGCAGACAGGTTAATCGCCCCTATAGGTTAAAAAAAAAAAAAAAAAAAAAAAAAAAGGGAATCTGGTGGTTCTGTATAGTGAGAAACTTCATTTTATTGTCTCCTGTTAGAAATTTGGCTCCCAGCTAGTAGTCAGGAATATTATCTCCATTTTCCTACAGTTTTTATGCAGGTTTTGATTTAAGAGCATCTCCCCATAACTCTGACAAGCCCAAAGCCTGCTGCTAAGTGGCACAAGTCTGGGGCTCTCAGAAGCTTTATATAGGCAGTGGAAGCAACAGAGCCCCAGCACAGCTTGCAGGAACAACTAGCAGGTTAATACTGTGGGGGCTGCAGTGATCCCGAGGAAACTCCTGTGAGGAGGGGGAAAGATGGGAGACTATGCAGGAAGGCTCTCCAGCCAGCAGAAAGACTTACACAGAGCAGACTGGGACAGGAGAGTCCCACAGTGCAGACAAACAGACCCAACCGGGAGCCACCGTGGTGCAAAGGGAGCAGCAGATACAGCTATGYGGTGCTTGGAGGAGAAATGACCAGGCTACACAACACAGTAATGCCCCTCTCAGAGGAAGAGGGGACAGATGCATCATGCACAGCCCAATGGGCATGTGAGGAGAAGTAAGGACTGCCCAGGGGGTCTCTTTTCCCCAGGGACCCCTGCTAAGCTGACTTAGGAGAAGCAGGCTGGCCCTCACGCTGACCCATGTTCACTTACGTCACGGTTGGTCATGTTCCAATACGGGCGCTCGCCAAAGGCCAGCACCTCCCACATGACGATGCCATAGCTCCACACATCACTGGCCGAGGAGAACTTGCGGTACGTGATGGCCTCCGGGGCCGTCCAGCGAATGGGGATCTTCCCACCCTAAAAAAGCAAACACCCAGGACATCAATCCTAAAGGCTCGCAAGGAGGAAAGCGTTCATAAACCAGATCAGGGCTGGGGAGCCAGGCTGAGCTAGGCCTGCTGCATTAGGCAGATGATAGGCTGCGAGGTCATCCCCTGGAAAGGACGGAGGAGGAGACTTGCACAGGATAACCTTAAAGCTCTACTTGATTTTGACTCTAGGGTGTAGCCATCATAGTATTTCCAGTAGAGCAAGGAAAGAGTTGTGCTATTTTTCAAGGTCTTCTTTGAAATGCGGTGTGCAATTCTAGTTCTCAGTGCTCAGCGGAGAGGAATTCAAAGCAATCAGGAGAATAAGAACGCAAGAACATGAGAGCTGACAGCGGGCACAGGCAGGGAGCCTGACATTTTTAGTCTGGCAAAGAGTGTGATGGCATGTGCTCCCTGTCTATTAGTTCTTGGGAGGGAAGGGCTGAAAAGGAGAACTTGTTGAGTTAAAGGATCATGCTAGCATAAAAAAGAGCAATAAGCTGGAAATGTGTTTGCCAGCTATCTGAGGAGGAAAGTCGTGGTGCATGGAATGCATGGTGGGTTTCCCACAGCAGCTGGGGCAGGCATGATGAGGCTGAAAATCCCTTCTAGGTGTCCCTCTCTTGSCAGGGTTGCCCCAGTCTGTCTGATTCCTGCCTGCTCTGGCACACTCCTTGATAGAGACTGAAGGTAAATGATGTGTCCTATGGGAGAGCCTCTCTGGGGCAAGCATCTCCTGAGCGAGTTGAGGACAACAGAGAAAGAATACAGGATGTCATCTTATCACARGTTTCTTAACAAGAAAAAAAAAACTCATTTTCAGGATAAGCTGACCAAGATCTTGCCAGAGAGCTTGTATTCCTGATRCTATCTCTGCCTCTTTGTTGTTCTGCTGTTTGGGCTGTGCACCAAATCTTCCTGCAGAGCTCCCAGCTGACAAAGGGAAGGTTTCACTTTGCCAAGATGCCTCAAAGCCTCTGCTTCTGATATGCCCAGTGACTGCTCATCTTCTAGTGACCTGGCTTTCACTCACTAGGGGAATGAGACAGTGTGTCTGAAAACTGGAGCAGGATTGGAAAGGGCTGCTGAGTAGATCAGTGTATGAGCTCCAGTCACCCTGGTCTCCAGGGCCCTGGAAATACATTTGCAAGTCTTAAGAGTGCTGGGAGAAAGCTCCGAGACTGGCTCTRTGGGAGGTGGGCCTGGCTATCTGCGTATCTGTAAGCCAAGGGTAGGRAAGATGGGCTGCTCAGATACCAGGAAGTCCCAGCTGATTTTGGGCCCCTTCTAGCACCTCCTTTGCAAGTCCCAAAGCTAAATTACAGAAGAAGCTGCACTTGAGTAAAGTAGCAGGAACAGGACCCACAATTAAAGGATCTGAAACATCAAATTGTTTCTTGAGACACCAAAGAGGGCAGCTGAATGCAGAGACACACATGGTGCACAGCCAGGCTCACACCTCCACCAGGCTGAAGCCTGAAGGGAAGGCCACGTTCAAGGCTGGCCCTCTGCGTACTCACTTTTTTGGCTCATGCTCAGCAGCGCCCTGAACTACTGAAGCTCCTTCTGCTTCTCCAGTCCTGGTTCTCCAAAAGAAGGGCTGCTCAGAGTCTTAGCTGCAGCTCTTCCACATCAAGCTCAAATGGAGGAAAAAAAACCTCTCTCTCCACTACATTTGCCCAASCAGAGCTAAGCCCCAGGGGCATGCTAATTCCTTTCATGGACAGACAAAAGCAGAAACAGCACATTCCCTCAATGTATTTTATTTCCCCTCTGATGACCTCTGGTAGAGGAGCATATAAAACTCCAGAGCTGTCAGGTTACTCAGAGAATCTCAAAATAGAATCACAGACAAAAGTATCCTACATTARAACAAAATTATCTAGGTTGCAAAGCCAAGTGCTTGCAAGTTAAAGAATATCAGAATCTTTAATTCTAATCCTTTCTGTACCCTTGAATGAGGCAGGGTCACATGGAAAAGCAACATGTGACCATGTTAATAAAGACTCTACCATAACACCTACCAACTGACCTATGACTCTAGGACAGACGGAAGGAAAGGATGGAGCTATACAGTCTAAGGAAGGACCCAGAAGGGTACCCTGGAGTACCACTGTGCATCAGGCCACGCATACAGAATGGAGGCAGCAAGTGCTATTGCAAAGACCTGTACAGCCAAACAGCAGGAGCTAAATTAGCATTGGGCTTAGTACAGAGGAAGAGACATCTATTATTCCACCTTGATAATGGAAAGGGACCAGGATCTAAAGCACGCACCATAGAAGCAGCTGGCTGGGGAGGTTTGATCAGCTGCCTGCTCTCCTACCCTGCTTCTCTTTGTTCACTCCACATCTCACTCCTGGGATGGCTCTGTATGAGGGAGGCTTTTCCTCATGCAATGCATTAGGGGTTAGATGTGCTTTGAGTTCATGCCCCTGGTCCAGGGAGCAAATCTGAAGGGGGCTATCTCCATTCCTGTCCTGCTTATCTTGACTTCAGAGCGTCTAACTTTTCCACCTGATATTACCCCAGAGCAATGACTGTCTGTAAGGATCAGGAAAGTGCAACAYCAGGAGCCACGTGCCGCCCCAGCCCAGAACGCACCGTGGTGGTGTATGCAGCGTCAGGGTCATCCTCCAGGATACGTGAGAGACCAAAGTCAGACACTTTGCAGACCAGGTTGCTGTTCACCAGGATGTTGCGGGCAGCAAGGTCCCGGTGCACATAGCCCAGGTCAGAAAGGTATCTCATGCCTGCMCCGATGCCCCGCAGCATTCCCACCAGCTGGATGATGGTGAATTGGCCATCATGTTTCTGGAGAGGAAATAACCCAGAGTTCATTCATGGTGTTTTCCGTTATTYCCATTGATATTGACTGTCCTCATTAAACTAACCCACTAAGCTTTCATCTTTGAATTAGTACTTCCCTTCCATGTTGCTATAGCCCCAGTTGCTCTCAGCCTCAGGCAGAAGGAACTGCACTATCCACCCTCCCAGAATCTCTGACATGAAGCTCTGACAGGTGCACCTGCCTCCTGCAGTGTTGCTCCTCTGGGGAAAAAAAATGTCTTCTGGAAAGGTGAGAGCCCAGAGCCTGCAGCTCTTGCACAGAGGTCACAGTGGTCATGAGGCTGAGGAGTGTGAATCAGCCTCTTCTTCGGTCCCTCAGCCCAGAGGAATGTGCAATGAATGAAGATACGAAAGAGCTCCTTACCCTGAGAAAGGTGTCTAGTGAGCCATTCTCCATGTATTCAGTAACAATCATTACCAATTTGCCTGCAGAAGACAAGGGAGGTCAAGTTAACAGAGAAGTCACCTTCCTCTGAGAAGCCCAATGCCAGGCTTTTACTGGGGGCAAAATAAATACAGGCGCATGGATTTCCTGCAACCCCATGGAGTCTCACCCCAGTGCTGTGCAGGAACTGTGGGACAGTGTGGATGTGGCAGTAACCCAGACACTTACCCCTCCCTTCAGGTGCTATTGATGTGGCTAGGTCAGCTTCATTATCCCAATGAAATTTGCATGTCATTAGCATAATGCTTTGCATCACAATGTGCTTTTTCTGAACGAAGACTTCAAATTATGATTCAATACAGGCAGCCTTTAAAACAAACGCTAATGGGTAGGACTTCTCCTAATCCAATAACCCTGAGCTGGGGCACTGGGGTGCATTGCAGAGCAACGCAGGGAACCGCCACATGCAAAGTCTGTTCTGCAACAAAAGATGATGGGGACAGTCTTGTTACATCTCCTCCAGAGGAAGGRTTAACCCTCCCCACCACCACCCCTGACCACCTTGGTGTTGCCAGGGCTTTGGGCTGCAGCCAGGAATAAGCAGTTCACTTCTCTAATAGAGTTCGAAGGGGAAGGAGGAAAGCAGCGGGGCTGCTGGTGACAACCTGTCTCCCTCTGAAGATGTTAATGGGGAACGTCAACGAGGAGAGAAAGCTGCCCAGCAAGAAGCACATGCCCAAGCCCAAAGCTTTCACTTGGGGCCTTGCTTCAGACAGTGAAATGTGCTCTACATGCAGAGGGCTTCAGGAGAAATGCACTTTCGGCAASTGAGGCACCCAGAGCAACCAAGTGCTGGATCTCAGAGTGCACTCGAAGTGAGGTCCCCAAGGGTGCCCRCAGGGAGATATCTCTGCTCCCCTGGGGAGTTCCATCCCCGCCTGACACGTACTCCTGGTAACCACCCCTTCCAGGTGGATGACGTTGGGGTGATCAAACTGCGCCATGATGCTRGCTTCACTCAGGAAGTCCCGTCTCTGCTTCTCCGTGTAGCCTGCTTTCAGAGCCTTGATGGCCACGGGAATCTCTCTCTTCCCCGGCAATTTCAGGCGCCCGTAGCACACCTCTCCAGACTCTCCTGCAAAGCAAGTAAAGGTGAGGGCATGAGGTGCTCCTCAGCTCCCTGCACTGTCCCAAAAGCACCCCAGATTAACCAGTCCACTGGCATGCTTGTGGCATGCTGCAGTCTGTCAAGACTCCTCAGTTTTTTCCATTGCAATGTCTGAGTCACTGTGCAGATAGAATTGCACTTCTCCAGTTTTTAGTGATACGTCTGGGAACCGGGCAGAAATACCAGAAAACACCACTCTAACAGGTGCCTTTTATCCAAGGCTATGGGCCAAGAGTAGTGATTACAGTGGGAATGGCACTTGCTTTACCTCTTTCCATGAGGAAATCTGGGGACCTGTTACAGCAGTAGACATGTCTCTCAGCTGGGCTTCCTAATCCTGCTCCCTGACTTGCTCTGTGCTGTCCCTCAGTACACAGGGACAAGCCTCAATATGCCCATGGGGCACTGCTAGTGAAGCTATAGTTCTGACTCTGCCCAGTGCTTCCTTGCAAGCCCTTTTTTCTAGACAAATATCCTTTTTTTCTCCTGACGATTTACCATCTTGTCACCCCAGATGCTTACTCCAGGGTTTGAAAGCTTAATGGCTGCATTCAAGCACCCATGTGGGATGTGCTGAGCCATCTGCTGATGTCAGCCTGAGCCGTCAACGCCACAGTGACTGAACAGCTCGTATTTGCACACGGTTGGCTCAGATGAGTTTGTTTCATGCAATAAAAAAAGATCCTACTCATTGATTCTGAGCTCAGAAAAATAAGGAGCCAACGAAGCCCCGAATGAGCATCGTAATAGTGTCATGCAGCCTGCTGTGGCCCCAGCAGGCCATGGAAATGGTAATGCCTCAGATATTGAATTTCCTAAGCACATATGATGCAAACAGGCAGTCCAAGGCCAGGGACTCACCAGACCCAATGACCTTCTCAATCTTGATTCGGGAAGCCTCAATTTCACGGGTGAACTCATGCACGGCTTGGCAGGGGTCTTCATACGTGTGAGGGTCGACGTAGAACTTCGACTCGGGGAACTTTACTGTTAGATTTCAAAGAGGAGAGAAGAAAGAAGCTCTTCCAAGAGTCCTGCCACGAGGAAGGCATCCAGGAGCCAAAGGCACAGGTGGGCAGGACTCCTTGGAGTGACAAACTAAGACATAGGAGTTGCAGAYCTAGATGATCTAAGGCATTCTTTGSCATGAAAATATCCTTAGAATAGTCTAAGACCTAGCCACCAAATTGCCCCCATGTGTTTCTCTTCCCCTTTCCACCAACTCCCCCTTCCTGTGGGTCTTCAGTGAGTTTTACACTCTTCCGGCCTGCTGCTGTGTGAGAAGTACCTGCAGCCGCCCCATTTCATGTTGGGCAGGCCTCCAACTCGATTACCACTCTGCCTATGGGATCAGAGCCCATGGCTCAGCCGCCTTAGGCACACCCCCAGGAGCAAGTGGCAGTTGAAGTCTGTCTTTCCGACTTGGAAACCACAGCAGTGGTAAGGGAGAAGTTCAAGTCCCTTCCTATCCACGAGACCAATGCCCTTTACTTGCCATGGGCCAGAGCAAGGAGGGTCCTACCTTGCCCATTCTGATAATGCATCTTCTCCTCATCTGAGTCCTGGAAAGCCTTGCTGTACCCACAATGCCTGCCAYGGAGACATAAGGGTCAGAAGGAGTGCTCCTGTTCTTTGGTCCCACAAACAGCCCAAAGGCAGGGGAGAACAGGGTGGGTGCCAAGGCCGCAGGCATCCCAGGAGAAGCTGGAGCTACACTTTGTCCTGTCAGATGCATCACTGCATTTTGCTTGACTGACACTTTGACCTGAAGCAGGGCACTTTCCACTTGCTCTCCAAGGTTCAGCAGTGCTAGGACCAGAGCACTGCAGCCCTTTTTTTCTCCTCATGGTATTGGCATGCCTGCTTCACACACCTGGTTCTACCATGCTAACACATGGCAGTACCTAATCCCTCTTGGACCTTCTTKTTGGAAAATAGTGCTTTCTGCTCCTGACCTACCCCCAGCAAGTTCTTGTCCATTGATATTTAGCCCATCAACATGAGGGAAAGGCCTGGAGGCTGGGCTGTACCTCAGGGAAGGTGGAGATATAGTGTCTCTAGATGAACTCTCTTGGTTACTTACTGCCCCCTGACATATGGCCACTCTGGCCTGAGCTGACAGGATAAAGGTAGTGCTCAAGCCCTCTCATCCCACCTCGTGACAGGCTGCACTGACCTCCAGAAAAGCACCTACCTCTTCTTGCAGATTAGGACCACCAGCAATGTGACAAGGCCAGTAATGAGGGTCAGGCAAATCCAGACTATGGTCATTGTGTCATACCGGAGAGACACTGGAAGAGACAGAGCAGGAAGGAGGTCAGTTGGAGTGGGGATGCAAAGAATGTTCTGCTGAGAGCAGAAACTCACCTACTCCATGGTAGGACACTATCTTCACTAATGAAAGCACAAATTCTCCCCTCCAGCCCCAGTTTTGGGGCTATCTCAGCATACAGGGGCCACTTACACATAGAAAAACCAAGCACAGATCTCAAAGGCCATTCTGATACAGCAAATCTTGACAGAGAGGAATCTGGAGCCTTGGGATCCCATCAGGGCTTCCTTTCCATACCATCTGTAGCTGAAAAGCCCAAATGATTTGTCCCCTCCGCTTGGCAGGTTACAAAGATGCTTTTATACCACACAAAAACCCAGCAAGAGCATGACCACAGGAGTCCACGCTCATTTCCAGAGGTGTACCTCAGGCACATCAGTGTCAGAGCCGAGCCTGGAAGGAGAGCACTTTGGGAAACAGGAGGAAAAAGCCAGACTTTGTAAYGATGATGAAGAGCAAGATGCCATGTGTTCACTGCAGCATTTTCCCAGGGGCCAGAAATACAGTTCACGGATACAGGATAACTAGGAGTTATGCTTTTGGAGGTGACCACTTCCCCACTACACTACGGGCCTGAGAATCTGCCCCCATGAGAGCTCATTCATCCTGCTGATGTGAAGCAGAATGTGATGAGAAGACTGCAAGGAAACAGAGACAGTCCTCAGTCCTTCCTCCTACCCTTTTCAAATATATGAGCAYGTATCACAAAGGCTATCTCAAGCAAACCCTGCAGACAGAGACCACAGCCTGTGCCTCCAGCCCTGTCTCTCCGGACAGCATGGGCACAATTGCTGCGGACAATAGTCACCATACCTCATGCTCCCCCACATCCCCTGGTCCATAGTTCCCACATCTCTTAATCATATGCACTTRCCTGGCTTCCCTGTCTCCACCTCCACTGTCTGGCTGAACCTCCCGCAGCCAGCAGAGGTGCGGGCCCGAACCTGGAAGATGTAGCGGGTTGCAGGCTTGAGCCCAGAGATAGTAGCAGTCGTGCCTTTGGATTTCAGAGTTGAATAACTCTGCATTTCTTTGTCCTGCGGAAAAGCAATACCAAAAACCTCGCTGAGTCAGCACAACAGCCAGGGAAAAGAACAAAGCCTCCCAGAATAGTCCTTTGTGTAAGCCTGGCTGATAGCAGCAATTGTACCAGCAAGATTTAAGCCAAGCCATGTCCCTGTCTTAATCCACCACGTGAAGACCAGATTGTGGCAGCAAATTCAGCATTACCTTCTCATAGTACTTGATCTCGTATTCCAGGATGATACCGTTAGGCTGGTCTGGCTCTTGCCACAGCAAGGTGACACTGTTCTGGCCCGTGCTCTCCTGGCGAACCGCCACCACCTGGGACGGGGCTGGGAATGAAGGCAGCAGGGTGTTAGGCAGCTACTGGATGCAAGCCCTGCCTGGTTTGTGGGCTGCAGGACACGGCAGCAATGAGGGGTAGAACTAGAGCCCTGTGCAGGCCCCACAGAAACGTTTCTGGTTTGGTTAAAGCCAGGTGGAGATGAGAGCTCTGAAGGATGGGAGAAAGGACCTACACGTGGGCCTATGTTCACTCCAGCTGTCTCTTTTCCTGCTGACACTTGTGAAAACAGTCTCCCTAAACCTCCCTGGAAGAAGTTCTGTGAGTCCAGAGAGCACAGTGAGGGTGCTCTGATGACCAGGCATAGCCTCCGAGTCCAGCTCATGAGAAGAGGTCAGACACCCCCTTATGACCCTAACTACGGGCAGCAGAGAGGAGATAGCAGCTCTGGGGAAGATGGTGCTGCCATCTGCTACAGCTGCTGGAACAACACAGCCAAAGAGGCTGCAGAGCCAGTGGGAGCAGGGGGGCAGCTGGGGAGTGTTGCCATGAACTGTCTCCACCATTCCACAACCAGAAGCAGATCCAGGCCTGGGAAACACTGCACAGCTCTCAAAGGGGTGGGCCAAGTCCATACACCACCCCGCTGGTCATGCACTGGGCCCGGGCACCCAGGACCATCTCTGACCCTCAGAGACTCAGTCACAGATACAGCAGCACAGAAGGTCCAAAAGGTGGCAATTATACCTTGGTTTGCCCTTGGGATGGCTTCYCTGAGGAGCAAAAGTCACCACCAGGACACAGGATCCCACAGAGCTGGGGCAGAGCAGGACAGAGGAAATCCTCTCGCTCCTGCATGCATGGTCTCCTCTGCATGCGTTCCTACCCCGCTCCAGAGGGGCTGCGGAGAGGGGAGCTGCCCATGCGGCACAGCCCGCTCTCGGCTGTCGGAGCGGGAGAGCTGCCCCCTCCGCACATGGATGGAGATTACGTGCCTTCCCCACGGCACCGCGGGGATCCCTCAGCCCCTCCCGGCAGGCGGGGGTATGCCGCGGAGCGCGGCAGCTGCAGCCTCGCGCAGCCGCAAAGCTTCAGTTATACCAAATTCTCAACCCTGCTGGTTTCTCTGCACCTGTTTAATGGTCACTTTCTAGCAGAGAAGCCAAAAAATGGGAATGTTCAGTGTCTCTCTCCAAAGCCAGCCACCAAACGCCTCCCGAGAGCATCCCTCTCCTAGATGTCAGGCTGATGCTGCTCGTCGGTGCTTGGAGGGAACCACAGGAATGAGGCATTTCYGTGAGGCTCAGCAGACAGATGAGGAAGCGTTACAGGCAAATAACAAGAGCGCCTTATTCACTGGGCAGCCATGAGATGCCCTTGGTGGCCCTGGAGCAAGGTCTTGGCTTGGCTGAGCTAGGAGATTGCTCAGAAGTATTTCTTGGAGAAAGTGAATTTCACAGCAGGGGATTTGCAAAAATGAGACAGGCATAAAAGAGACTTTCCCCAGCAAATGTTGCTGTCACCTGCCAGGGGCTGGTATTGGTGTGAGCTAAGAGCAATGCACTACATGGCACGTGAACTTCTGCTTGGCCCTTTGGGAAGGGACRAGAAGACTAGAGGAGCAATCCAAAAGACTCATGCTCCACTTAGTGTTCCTGTCAATAAACAAGTGTTCTCCATGCCCCCTGTCTCCTTCAGGGAAGGAGCCTCTACCAGTGACTGCAGGCTGAAGTGAAGGGAAAGGGAGATGAGAAAAGATAGCACGAACCAGAGAAAAATAACAGTTGCCTCAGGTAGCAGCCCTGTAGGCATCCCTTCCAGCTGCCTGAAAACATCTTCAGCAGCAGATATAACAGGGGTCATGCCTCGTGTCTCCTGGGGCTCTCATGGTCACCACTAAACCATCCCTTGGCTCCCAAGAGCAGCATCATTGCTGACTCCCACCCCAGTGCAGGGCTTGGCTCTGATAGATATCAGCTAGGGGATGGTCAAGCCTTGTCCTGAAGTGACATCAGCATTAGCCCAAACAGGCAAACCCTCAGGGAGGGCGTATGCTCCTCCTACCTGCCTGGTTTGTTGTGATGTTGGCAACTGCAACTCTTCTGGACTCCAGGCTGAGGTCGGACACTCCGTTGACAGCCTCCACCCAGAAGGAGTAGTTGGTGTGGGCCAGGAGGTTGGTCACCGTGAGCGCTCCCTGCACCAAGCTCATCTGCTGGGGAACGAAGCGGATCCCGCTGCCGCACGTCTCACACTGGCCAGCATCCCCTATGCAGCGCCTGCAGATCACGTTGTACATGACGTCAGAGCGTCCCCCCTTGTCCAGGGGTGGGCCCCACTCCAGTGTCACTGAAGTGCCATTCACACTGGAGATCAGGTTCACAGGAGCAGAGGGGGGCCCTGGAAAAGAAGCAGAGGTTCAAGCAGAGCGGGAAAAGCTGCAATGTGTTAGGACGGGTGGAGCAGGGTCCTAGGGGGAATGGGACCAGCGGAGAGCGGCATCATGGGCAGATTGTTCTGTGGGAGATCCACAGTTGGTAGCCCTGCACGTACAAACAATGCTTCAGTGAAGGTAAAGCTGCTCGGAGAGGGACATGCTGCAAACAGAGGACCTCAAAGATACAGAGGTCTTGGGGTACACGGTATGTCAGACCAGACTCAGAGGAAAGATGATTTGGACCAAGATACTAAGCGCCGGGCAGGGAAGAGCTGATAGTTGTCCTAGGGGAAGCGGGAAGCAATGGGGATGCAGGAAGCTTTGAAGGGAATAGTCAAGGGATGGACAGGCTAGAGGAGGAATAGCAGGACCAACTAATCTAAAGTGAAAGGGAAACACGTGTTCCTTGGGGAGATAAACATTTTGGGGTGGATATTTGGAGCCCTAGAGAAACATGTCAGATGTTGTTGACCTGCCTTTCCACCTTGCTGCAACTAGCAGCCCTGCACCTCTCTACCCTCCTGGACCAACTGCAGAGAGGACAACTCCTTCTAGGATGCTTTTATCCCCCTTAGCAGCACCCAGCCCCTCAAAGCAACCTCTTTCAGACGAGCAGGGTGAAACTATGTGCCAAGCCGCAGGCCCAGTCTCCACCCCCAGTTGGGGAGAGCACAGCAGCACTTGTGCTACTCTGCAGCCTTCCAAGAAGAGTCTGGCCACCTTGGACATTTCTGAGAATGAAACTAGAGCTTAAAAGCAGCCAGGAGTGCCAGATGGCCTGCAAGGAGGTACGCTTGCCAGCAGGGAAGGAGCAGAGCAAAGGGGAACAGGGTGCACCAACATGTCCTCAGAAACATGCATCACACACGCATCCAGCCCAGATGCAACGCGGGTGGGTGGGYAGCGGGGGTACTTACGCGTGCAGGCGGCCGAGGGGGGGTCCTGCACTGCCCGGTAGAAGCTGCTGTCACAGCGGCACACACGGGCCGCCCGGCTCTCCGAGTGGCTGTGCGAGGGGCACTTTGCGCACAGCTGATCCCCAGGGGCCGACTTGTAAAATCCCAGCTCACAGGCTGCAGAGAAGGGAACAGGCAGAGGTCAGAGGGACGTGCCTGGAGGAGCAGGAGCACCCCATGGCTCAGTAAATCCCCCTCAGCACAGAGACGAGCCTCARCTTCCACTTTCTACCCCACCCTGGTGTGCTGGAAGCCCTCTATGCAGAGTAGCAAGGCTGGCTAGAGTCCCACCTTCACACTGACACCTGGGTGAGTCCACCTCCATCTCCAGCTGGAAACAAGGCTTTACARAAACTGCTTTTGTAGCTCTCTCCACTGGTGGTATTTATTGCTGTCCCAGGGCCTGTTYCCCCACTGCTCTGCAGGCAGACTCAGGTGCTTCAGCTTTCTCATGAGTAGCCAGCTACCTGCAAAGCTTGAGGTGTTCTCCCTGCACCCGTGCTTGCTCATCTCTTTTGCTCCTAGATTCCTGCATCTTGCATGGGGATCTCCTTGCTGCAGCCACTGCCTAGCCACAGAGAGGGAGTAATGTGAAGAGYAAACCTGGCAGCACTGGAAATCATGTTGGTACCCCTTCTAATCACCCTCAGTTATAGGACAGACTCTTCGTATTGCTTTCCACGCTACACRCGCTGGCTGTGCCCAGGTGCCAAGAGCATCTGTGTGAGCGCGGTTTCAGAAATTAAGAGCTCTGCATTTGAGACATGGTGCGTGCTCCTCTGCGTGCTTCTCTGCGTGCCTCTCTGGTTTGTGCTATAGAAAGCAACATGTTTGCTCAAAGCAAGGGAGGGGGGGGAGAGAAAATAATCACGCTCTCATTTCACATTGCCGCAAACCGGCAGCGCGTATGCACCGCCTGCTCTCTGCGGAGGGACGACGAGGCGGACWGAGCCAGCCTGAGATCTCCTGGTGGCAGGAGATCTGTCGCTGCCTGGTCCTGGGGCCGTGCAGCCGGAGCACGCGCCCCCGCCACGCTGGGGCTGCTGTCAGTCTGCTGCATCCTACCCCCACCTCTCCCAGCAGCCCCGCGCGTGGATCGTTTGTCACACGACCGAACAACTGATATCTCGTTAGGAAAATTGATTTGCTCGGGAATGACATGCAAAGTGGCAGGTACCTGTCTGGGGCGAGGGGGAGGATCTGTCCTCTCTTGCGGGTCTTGACTCCAAGGAAGAGAAAGCAAACWTGAGCTGTCTGCGTCCCTGCGTTCATCAAACACTTCTAGGACCAGTTCCAGTGTTTTGAGCACTGTTCCTGGCTCTGGCTTGTTTCTCTTTTTCCCTACTGAGGTAGTAATACCTTCATTTTCCTGCTTTTACCCCCAGTGGCCAGCTCTGCATACAGCCTCAATTTTTGCTTCCAAGCATGTAGAAGTGTTTTGTCTGTGATCCAGCTTCCCTGGTGGTCCGAGTCCCTCCACGTTGTCTGTTTGTTCTGTTTCTAGGTGCTGATTTGTTTTSTTATTAATAACACTCCCYTCCTTGCTGYGGATCTCCCTAGACTGATTGCTGCCAAAGTATTTCATGTATCACAYGCTGGATGATAACACAACAGCCTCTTTATAACCAAGCTACCTCCAGCAATGGCAGCTGCAGGCAGCTCTCCAGCCATCCCGGGCTTATTGGTCCCCCTTCAAACTCTGTCCCCAATTTCTATAGCAATTTTGCACTGAATGACATTTTAAAGACAGGGCACCAGTTCCAACAGGATGCACATACTGCACGATAATAGCACAGAAAAAGCAACAGGCAGCAGCTCTGGGACCCGTTCCTAAATCTCTGCTCCTCCAAAAGGCCCCACAGTCCTGATTTTCAAGCCATTCACAGACCCAACATTTCAAGCCGGACAGCACGCATGCCAGGATTTGCCTTCTTCAGCTCAGCACCACGGTGTGAACTCTCTTGGCCYTGCAAGCCCCTATCATCTTTACCACTGCAGTGACTAGGGACTATTAACTCAATGGGCACTGGAGCTGATCCCCCCCCACCAGTATGCAGTTAAGGGCAGAGACATCAGTTCTACACCAGACGTGGCTCCTGTTTATCTCCTTGAGATAGACGGACTGGCAGGAAGGATGGGAGCACGGAGCACAGCAGATTTTTACTGAGCGGTTGTAATCATTTAGCATTTAATGTTGTAAAGAAATGTTAATTACCTGTAGCAATGATTCACAATTATTTCAGATGCAGTCAAGGGGAAAATTATGCTAAATGATGAATTACGGGTGAATTTGTGCACCAGGGYAGAGCTGTGTGGAGCCACCTCCCAGCACCTGCATGACTTAAGTATGCAAGGAGGCCTGGAAAATAGGTGGGTCAGAGCAGGGCTGGGGCCAGGGCAGTCCCTGCACTGGATAGGATTGTGCACCTCTGTGTATATCAGTGCTTGCTGTAGATGAAAATGGGACATCTGTTCGAATCATTTGGCAGAAAGGGGGCAGGACACCAGGTTGGAGCTCATGTGCTAGGAGATCTGGACTGAGCTGTGAGCTTGCTTTGGAAATTGCACAGGGTATTAAATCCACACTGTACACGATGACAGGCATGTCCTGCTCCTGTTTGAGGTCTCTCCTGCTAGGGCAATGACATGTGGAAGACCAGGACCTCTCAGGTTAGCTCTGGGAAGGGCAAACCAGCAGAGGACTGGCCAGAAAGAAAACTTCTGTCAAACATACCAGGTTTAAAAGCTGCAGGGCTCTACTGCCATGGCTACAATACACACTGAACCTAYTGCAGAATGGTCCTATGCACAAAGAGCTGAAGCCACCCAAGAATGAGATGCAGGGTATTGTCCTACTGCCTTCCTTGCAGCCAAATACTTCCACCTGACAGAAATGCCCTCGCAAGAGGCATGCAGAAGACAAGAATTTCTTTTTTATTTTAGGCAGTTAGCACCCCTGCCCTGTGCCTGAGGAGCTCAGGCAAGCAGTTGTGTCCTGCCTCCATATGGACCAGGAATGACCAGCAGTCAGAAATCCTGCAGCACACCTCCTCCTTCTTTTCTCATGCCAATCTTTTTGCAAAATCCAGTGTATTTTGCATAAATGACAGTGTTTGGGTAGCAGGGGGCTGAAGGGTGTCCTATGTGGGAAGAAGTCATGCACTGTCACTGTGTGCCGGTCACAGACAGGCCTGAAATGTATGAAAACAGCCCAAAGCATGCCAAAGCTTGAAATGATCAGGAGCAGGTGGTGCTTCTACTCAAACATGTTTAAGAAAGGTTGATAGCTGCTGGACGCAGGAGRCACAAAAGGGGGCATGTGGGGAGAAACATCAAGATGTGTTTGGAGAAATGGAACAGAGACACATGGAAGGGGACATTGCTGAGGACACAGCTGGAAGTGCACTCTTGGACAGAGGTGCTCATACTAGAGGAGGTATGCCTCTGAGGTACTGCAGCCCATGGAGGACTCACATCGTAGCAGAGGAAATGAGTAAGAAGGAAGGAGCAGTGGAAGAAAAGAATAAGAAACAAAGGACTTGGGAGGGGGACTGAGTGCAATGATGGTAAAAAAAAATGGAAGCTGAGACTAGGAAGAGGGGAGAGATGTCTGGATGGCATGAAGATGAGCTTGGGAAAAGGGGTGGAGAGATGTTTTCCTGAAGTGTTTGTTTAATTCTTCTTTGTTTCTCAACACCTGAATCAGTAGTCAAAAGTTTCTAYTAATTGGCATCAAGTTAAATTAAGTGAAAATCCCACAAAACAATTGAGACTATTTTGCCCTCAACACCCAGCCAAGGCTGCTTTTCCTTGGAGCTTCATCTCGTAGTGTGGTCTTGCAATGCACAGACCTGCACCCTGCAGCCCAGTCAAGAAGCAACTTGCACATCTACTTTGGGCTCATGGCAGCAACCCCTATGCCTAAACTTGGCCAGTCAAGCATCATAAACAGGGGCTACAGCGGGCAATGCTAACCTGGAGCTTGCTATAGCACATCTCCAACTGTGCAGGGGCTCTGTTGCCTGGATGGGTCCCCGACACCTTTGGGTGWTGATGCTCCTTGGGTTCCCTTACTGCACAACACATCTTGCCTTTTCTTCACAGCCCACCAGCCTCATCCTTGCAGGCATCGCCTGCCCAAGAGCCCCTGGAGCAGCAGGCCTGTCAAAAAATAGCGAGTGTGGGGAGGGCTSTGCCAGCCATCTGTAGCTCGGTCCATTTGTTTCCCTTCTTCTCCATTCTCTGGGGACAGGACAACATCTGCTAATAAGCTKGCAGGGCTCAGGAAATGATAGATGAGCCTGTCAAGGACATGCTAGCCRGGAACGAACCACTCCGCTGAGTCCGAGCCGTGGTGCGGAGCTAGCGCTCTTCGGATGGGCCTGGCAGGAGCACCAAGGGCTGCACCAATGGAGCCGCAAACGAGAGCGTTGTCCTCCTCGGCACTCACATCTTGAGGCTCCATCCTCAGCCCCGCTGCATCCCAGGAGACATAGGCTGGGGAGAGGGCACAGCAGTGGGGTTGCTCCCTTCTCTGGCCCTGCAACGAGGCAACTAAAGCTGGATATCAGCTGTCACCAGGAAGGCAAATAAGTGCCATCTCTAGGTACTGAGGAGAGGCAGGGCAACACCAGCTGCCAGGCTGGGCAGCCATCCTGGGAGGCAAGTCTTCCAAGGATTAGCATGGCACCAGGGACTAAATCTAGCACTGAGCTCATTCCCGAAACCCCAACGGCACCAAATGCCAGCTCCCCTCCTCTCCTCCTGGCCGTACCAGATGAAGCAGCTAGGAAAAGATGGAAATAAGTCAGGCAGGCTTTGAGCTCAGCGAAACCACGGGGACCCTGGGCTGTACGCAGCCACCCAAAGCAAATTCCTCAAAGCCACGGAGCTTGGTAAGGCCGTGAATCCAGAGGGACCCCGGGGCCCCCGGGCATACTGTAAGGGGCTGCAACATCTTTTAGGTTGTGCCTGCTGGTCTTGTTAACTGCTTTACTATTTCAGGTGAGTTACACCCAGATTTTAACAATTTCATCTGACCTCCTGGCAATACTGCCTAGAAGAGGTAGAGGTAGAAATAAGAATCAAAAGCAAAACTAGAAATAGGGTCAAATGGGAGCTACTCCAGGCAGATGAATGTATTGGAGGTCTTTCTGGATCCCTTCTGCAAGGCTTAGGGAAGCAAAGATGCATGAGATGATAAAAATGAAGAAAGGATGTACAAAACGACAGGAGATTAATCCCTGGTCCTGTTGGAACAGTATGCACCTTCGGAAGGCGATGAAAGCCTTCTCACCATCTGGATTTCATGCCAGGTGCAGGGTAAGGTTTTGGCATGGTCCTGCTGCTCTGTGGGAAGGAGGAGCATCTTCCCCATGCAGGCAGACCACACCAAGCCTCCGAACATGGTAGGAGTGAATTCAGGATCCCCAACGCTGCACTGCACCGTTTCTACCATAAGTTCTGGTGCAAAATGCCAGGTCTTTTCCTGACATTGCCTGTTCCTAATCTTGCCCCCCAAATGGCTTCCCAGACAGCCGTAATAACCTGCAGTCATGACCAGGACCTGGCCAAATTTGGAAGAAAAGAAGGATTCAAACCAAAAACAGATATTTCAGAACTGGTGAAGGTTTTTGAACGTTGCCAGATCCATCTACAATGGTCCAATGGCTCTTTGGCATTTTTTTATGGGGGCTACAGAGACTTTTCCATAAAGGAAATTTGTTTCATCACCATCAATATGCTGAACTCCAGCCAAGCATCAGACTCACCCTTCATCTGTGTTTGTGGCTAAACACAGAAAACTCAGAGGAAAAGTGGCAAGCAGTAAAAATTATTCAGCTAGGGACAAAAAAATATGTATTGTCCTATCTGTGGGTAAAGGGCAGCTTTGCAATCATCTCTATCCTTTTCATTTGATCCTAACCAGAAAAATAAAGAGATAGTATTATGTTGGTGGCTTTGGGGGTTTTGTGTTTTTTTTTTTTTTTTTTTTCTCCAGTAAATGCAATAGGCCACTTGCTTGAATTTTAAAGGAGAGAGTGAAAGTCCTGGACATGCTGAGATAATCTTGTGTTTCATCCTGCCTTCTCCAGCATACTCACTGATCTAAGCTAGCTGTGCATGCACAGCGCAGCAAACCTTGGACCCGAACTGAATAATATGCAGTTAATTCTGGGACTGTAAACTGGAACCTGTGGTACCAGAGATGCATGAATCTCAGGATCCTGGCGGGGCTGGTAGAAGAAGCATCCAGAGCCTGGTTCAGCCTCCTGACTGTGGTGGGATTATCCCCAACACTAGATCAGGGTGATCACGGTTCTATCTAGCCAAGCCCTAAAAATCCCCAAGGATGGAGATTCTCCTGCGTTTCCAGTGACCTGTCCCAGAGCTACATCATCTGCCTGGGAAATCAGTTTTTCCTGATGTTCAGCCTGAGCCTTCCAAGAAATTCATGGCTCTGATACATCCTCTTTGCAGTCTGTTCCCATCTTAAGTCTGCTACCTGAACAGTCTAGTTTCTGTGGTTTGGAATTTTTTTTTTTTTTTTTTTTAAGGATGTGGAGCTTTGCATGGAGTAAAGAGAAAGCAATATAATCTTACCAGCTGCTATTGCCTGCATTTTACAAAGGTGCTGACTGGATTGCAATCCAACAGCCAGAATCTCGTGAGCCACTAAGTTTCTTTGATTTTCTTGCCTAGTGTCATGGAAAGGATGTTTGCATAATTCCCATAGCATGTTTTCAAAACTGTCACTGCTCCTGCCCTTGGAAGGTTCAGTTTGGATCACTCACTGCAAAAAGTCTCCATGGTGGGTACCCACGATGTTGGTACAGTCTAGCTTTGGGTAGGGCAGCCTGGCTCTCTGCCAGGCTTGGAGCAGGCGTCACTGAGGTTCAACACAGCCACCAAGCCTCCAGCTCAGAGCTGGCATGCGTGTGCTGGGATCTGCACAGAAAAGCCCCTTGAAATCCAGACAGGTTTTTCAAAGAAATGCTAAATATGTTACAACACGCTTGTCTGGACTTGCAGTGACAGGGTATCTTGATGCACATATGCTGGTACATATGCTTCTAGGTGGGATACAGGGGAGCGGGAGCCTGCTGATGGGCACCCTGAAATCCCAGCTTTGATGCCTGCTGATCGACAGGCACGTGTGACTTGCTCAAAGCGATGGGGGGACTCATGCAGCTCATACAGAGCTGGGAAAGGGSGCTTTTCCTTGGAATCAGCCTGTCAAGACCAGTGTCCCGTTTCTAGCAGAGCAGCCTATATAGGCTGTTTCACATGAAAACACAACATAAAGAGCTGGCAGTTGCTGTTGTGATGCTCTTACAAGTGTAGGAAAAAGATTACTGTTAGGRCAGAAAGAAGAACATCAGTTTCTGTCAGCACAGAGCATCTCTGAATTGAAAGGACATAAGGAATCTGGTGAGAGAAGGGAATGGTGCATGACTCTCATGGGCTCCTTTAATCCACTGGCACATCGCTCTTCCTCCTTGCACCCTTCTCCATCCCTCCTGTGCTGAAGAAAGGGAGGGAGCACRAAGAGCGAGGTCTCCTTGGGTATGTGTCCAGGGAACAGCAACATCCGCACGTGCAGCGCCATGCACAAGCAAGTCAGTCCCCTCAAACCTAGCAAGAACAGCTCAAGTGCCTCCACCTCATCCTTCCCCTTCCGTGGTGTGATCACTCCTGTCCTTCCGAAGTGGCGAGACCCCTTCAAACAGCAGTTAAACCAACCCCAGTACAAACAGCTGCAAAATTTTGCTGCTGCAGAAGTGGGCACAGCTGAAGTCAGTGTCTCTGACCTGATTTCCACTGCTGATGATTTCACCTGTGTCATTTCATCCCCTGGTGCTTCTAAGGCTCACCCTATCTTGACCCAGCCAGCACTGTGCCCACCAGCGTGGCACTGCCTCTTCCAGAGCAGCTGGGTGGTGTTTCCTCTCCTTTCACGCTGTAAGCGCTGCCCTCCCTCTGCCCTGCCATTTGGAYGGAGTGATGATTCCTCTCTACTGACTTTCTTCATAAATGTCTATGGAGGCAAAACTGTATTCACAGGCACATAATTACCAAGTCGGGTATTTTCTCCTCTTAATTAGCAATGCTGTTGTGCTTTAATTGCTCGATTAAAGTTGCCCACAAGGAAGGTTTAAGGTACATTAAATTTGCTGATTGGTTCATCAGCATGAATCCCACCAACTGGAAAAAATTAACTGGCTTCCAGATTGTTAACCAGACTTTCCAGACTCATTTCCACCAGCCGTGTGTCACAGGAGGCACAAGAGAAACCAGTAATAGGGATGCCTGAGAGTTAGTCTATGAGGGTCCAACCGTCCTGCTCCTCAAAATCTCCTTAATTTTGGAAGTTGGAGGTGAAAGAGTCCTGCAAGCCACAGTCTCCCTCCCTTGTCCTCGTCCAGAGGACATAGTCTTCCTTACATGGGTGATTTTTCCAGTTTAAGCAGAGGTGGTAGAACCTACCCCAGGGCAATGACTGATTTCGGCATAAGGGAGGCCCTTTCAGTCACTGCTCATCCTCATTTCTGGCAGGCTACAAACACCCATGGTCGTTTTGTGCAAATGGGCTGGTGGAGCAGGACTTGCAAGCTGCTGCTCCCTCATCAGTGTCCTCCAGGCAAAGGCAACATCCCCATGAAGCTCCCAAGTATCACCGAAGGCAAGTAGCAATCAGAACATCCAGAGACTAAAGATCCTTGTCCCAAACCTTTGAGAAAAATATCTRAACAGCAAGTCCAACTGCAAAAAGTCATGGACATACAGCAAAGGCATGTTAAGCTCATTGGGAATGGCATTTCTGCCAAAGGCTCATCCACCTGCTCTGATCGCAGAGAAGGGGGGCTATCACTCCTGTTTTACCCTTTTTTATTTGTTCATTAAAGAAAATGCTTCATGGGAGATTCTGCAGTTTTGGACATCTTGCTGTCTGGATGAATGGATTTGTGTCAACTCCTAGACAGCAACGCTTGTGATCTGCAGCTGTGACACTATTCCCGATGGTCYATACTGGCTATCTGTACATATATAACTCACTATCAGCTGAACAGATTTTAACTCAACTGTCCAGTGTTGTTCGCTGMTAGCTGGTGACAAACACAGCAGAAAAATAGCTCCAGTGGCTAGTGTCTGAGGCAGCCCCAAACACRATGCAGTCCAGCCAAAGGAAGAATTTAAAGCCACACTGAATGGCTGACCCCACTCCCGTGCCCCTAAAGATAAGCCAGGGAGATGCATAGAGCATAGATACAGGGCACAGGTGGCTTGTGTGGTGCCAAGTGTGATGCATCTGATGCCAGGCTGGCTGGCTTCTTCATCATGGTCCTGATCCTAGTGCCACTGGGTGACAGAAAGGCTGAGATCTGACACCCTCTAAGCCCATCGAAAGCCCCTCTCAGTCCTTATGGCAAGCATCGGGACATCGCAGTAGGACAAAATGTGTGGATCCCACCAGAGCAAATGCAAGGGGTCAGAGATCCCAGSCATCACCCTCCAGTCTGAGCAAAGACACGTCCAGGTGACTGCCAAGAGTAAAGGGGATGAGAAGCCAAGCAGCCCACTGGGTATCCATGTATCCTCCACCCCATCCATTCTCATCCCAGCATCCTAGCTCCATGGCACAGCCTTCCTTCTCCTTCGGAGGGTTTGGAACAACATTGGCCATGATCTGGTTTCCTGAGCTGTCTTCCATCACTCTGGCAGGTCCTTAGAAAAATGAACATTAAAAAGGAGGGGGAGAAACCTCCACTGTTCAAACATCTTTAGCTTTGACAAATAAGGCGTCCGGCTGTGAAAGGCAAAAGGAAATTAATTTGGAATCACATTTTAAACATGGCCATCAAGGCAAAGTATCTTCTCTTTAATTTTTTTCCCCCACGGAAAAAAAATGAATTTCCCTGATATTTATAGAAAGATTATTAGGGCCACAAGAAGTGATTTATATCATCTCGTCCCACTGACGGAGAATGAAAAATTACTGGGGCGACAGCCACTGGAAACCTGCTTTTGTTCGCCTGACAATTAAAACGGCTAATTTCCAATTCCGACAGATCCACCAGGGTTATAAATCATTCCAGAAAGGCACTTTTCACCATGAAAAATGAACTCTGCCCCAATCAAGCACAGGAAGCTTAGATCAGAGATTTGTATCTGTTTGCTTTTGTGTGTAAATATATATACTCTGGCTCCACACCCACCTGCTGAAGGAGATGCTAGTAAGAAGGTGTTGTCCCTGCTCAGCTGCTGCTGGGTTATCAATCCCCCACCCCACCTCCATTCGGAGCTGTTGAGGGTACATGGGACAGGGGAGACACAAGGAAGAAATGACCCTGAACCTTTCTCTCTGAAAGAAAGGCCAGTGACATTTCTGCCTGCTTTCTGACTCAAAAAGCTTTGGGAAGTCTCACCCAAGAGCATRGCTGGTTGAATGGTGGAGGTATGAGTTTGTCTATATGTACCAGGACCAGTCTCCACCTGTGTCCACCCCATTTGGGGATCCACAGCTCCTTGTAGTCCTGGGGCTGGGACTGAACCGTTGAGGTGACCTGCTCTAGTGCCCTCTTTCTAGGTGACACACACCTGACCCTGTGCGTGCYTCACATGTCCCCTTTAAAGTGGGAGAGAAATACATATCCTGAATTAGCACATCTTTCCCAGGATGACTTTAAAATCAACGGTCACAGGCAGGAGGAATTTCAGATAGAAGCATTTATTCTGCCTGTCCTTCCAGCTCYGTATAGCTCAGGACTCTCTGGGGCCGGCACTGGTCCCAGCGGCACCTGGATCTGTTCCAGCCCAACATCGGACGTTTTAACCTTGCATCAAGTCTCCCTAAGACAAATGCTTCACTTAACATTTCTATGAAATTCAAACAAAGGCACCACACACTTATTTGCAGAAGCAGAACACTACTCCCCTAAATACCTTCTATGAAGAAACCAAAAGCAAACAAATCTGTGTGGAGGGGTCTCCCAGGGATCCTGGAGCACCAAGCTCTGTACACATCCACCCCCTTGCCAGCAACAGAGCCTGGTACACAGCTGCTGCTGGTCACCCCGCTTTCTTATCACAGTTTGTACAGTTGGCAGCCTGAAGTCTGTCCTGCGGCACAGAGGATCTCAGGGAAGGCTCTCCACACCTCCGGATGGGAAGGCACTGCAGCAGCCCCGGGGAAGAGGGGAGTGATGGATGAATGCGATAACCTTGTTTTATAAAGCTCAGTTTCTCTTTTTGTTTTCCTTGCTGTCAAACTCTCTGCGAAAGAGAAGCAAGCGATGGAGGACATCGGAGAGCCCAAGTGGGTTATTTTCTGGAGCATGTCAGCATGAATCACAGCATCACAGCTGCTGGGGGGACAYAGCTGGCATCTCAGGACCACACGCATCACAGTAGGGTAAAATATCTCCCTGTACCCAAGGAGGTTCTCATCCCAAAGCCAGGTCCCCATCCCAAAGCCATGCTCTGTGCACCAGGCACTGTCGAGTCCACAAAGAGCTTACAAATGCTATCAGGCACCTCTTTGCTAGCAGGAGACATACAAGCAAGCAAGCAAGGGCTTGGGCATTCCTCAGCCTCAAAAGGCCAAAGAAACAGTACTGGTCTCTGCCATGGTCCCACCAGCTCGTTCTGCAAAGCTGGCTCTCACAGCTCTTGCAAGCAGGCCTCTGTCCTCCACCCTTCCCCTAAAAAGGCCAAGAGCCTCCCCGCAGCCAGCCCTCCCCTTGCAGACACCATTAGCAAGAAGTGGGAACTCACCCACGCAGGAATCCCGCTGCTCTTCGTAGCCAGCACTGCACACACACTTCCCAATGGGCACCAACCATTCCCCCTCCGCACTGCAGTACATTTTGGGGGTGTCCCTCTCCTCCGAATGGCCTACGCATTCTCCCCGCACTTCCACCAAGGAGGATGAGTCAGCCCCAGTCACGGCCTCAGAGAAGGATGCCAAATTCCTCACCATCGCAGGACACTTCTTGTAGTACACCCGCACYGAAACGATTGCGATGCAAGCCCCTATGTCCTGGAAGGCCAAGTAGAAACCCCTCTTGCTCAAGGGCCCCACACCCCGCACCTCTGTGTTCAACTTCAGCCGCCTAACACCCAGGTCCACACTGGTGAAGCTCTCATCAGCTGCAATGGTGTCAATCTTCATAAATTGGCTCTCCCGAGTGCTGCTACCCAGGTCACGGTCCGACTCCAGGTAGTAGAGGTTGAAAGTCTCCTTGCAGGTGCCCAGCACACCCGGCATGCTATTGCAGTCCCGCAGCGTGAACTTAATCTCAGCATAGACCCGCCGGGCACCGTCCCGTTGAACCCAGTTGGTCCGTAACCARTTGTTCTGGTTGGGAGTCATGACATTACAGACCTGGTAGGTGTGGATAGGGCTGAAAAATTCATCCATTTCATTGATTGAATCCCACTGCGGAAGAGAGAGAGAACAGGTCATTCCAGATGTCCTCAAAAGGCATGGCGAGCACTGGGCAAGCATGAGTGTGCACCATCCTCCACCCAGTGACAAACTCCCAGTGCCCCAGGAGTGGCAACTGAACATGAGATCGCTGCCAGCATTGACCATCAGAAAATAATTAACTGAGGGGACCCTCCCCGCCAGGAGGTACTGCTTGCCTTTCTTGGGCTGCCAGCCCACCCGCCCACAGCCCCTTGCCACCAAGAAGGCAGGTGAAGGGGAGCCTCACCCCACTTCTGGCGTGCCATTCCTGCCTCGCCYGCCCGCAGTGTGTGCACGTGCCGTGGGACCGCTGTACGGGCGAGCTGGGGTCTGCAGGGRGCCTGTGCCGTGTTCCCAGCAACCAAGCCACTCCCACCGCAGCCATCAAATGCTCCATCAGGGACACGGAACAGGCAAACAAATCTTTTTAGCAGTCTCGCAAGTACATTAAAATAAAGCTCCAGGCTTGTTCTGAYGTGGCATGAGCCATGTTTCTCATTCCAGTGGTGACCCGCAGTTCATTAYAGACGCAAAACCAGCAGCAGCCCCGAGACAGCTGGCCTGATTCTCAGCACAGAGGGGGTAAGCCCGAAGACTTTCCCCTGGCGTCCGTGACAGCGAGCGAGGAATACAGATCTACCACAGCAGGCACCTAGCAGCCTTGCTGTGTGACCATGAGCACTGCAGGGACAGGCCATAGCGTGGGGAGAGCATTGCAGCTCCGGAGCATACGCATTATTGAAGGGTTTATCMGTGACACCTGTAAGACAGGCTACTGCCTTCCTCCTTTCAGCTAAGAAGGTCTTCCCTCATTTAACTTCCAGACTCCTGTGGAGGAGGTGTTCCTACACCCTCTGCAAATGTTAGGGCGATCAGAGCAACTATTTCAGTGATGTGTATCTTCAAAACTCCCCTGGCATTTCACCTTTAGGAGAAACCTCTACTTCTCACTCTCAAAGAGCTCACAGAAGCTTGGAAAAGGCTGCAGCTCCAGGTRGAATCTTCAAGGGAAGCCCATTCAGCAAGCAACAGGAAAGTTAAGCCACTTGCAGGAGAAAAAAATCATTTCTAGCTCTTGAGGAGGGGGGAGAAGGGGGGGAATCTCCTGGAATCCAGAAATGTCTGGGCTTCTCCCAGCACTACCTGGCCCAGGGACTGTGTGGAGCTCCATAGGACCTGCTCTGGACCCCAGCAATCAGGCAGAAGGTGTGGAAGTCTATGATCTCCAGCAGAACCAGTGCCTGTGAACAGCAGTTCCCCTCCAGTTATGCCTCCAGTTCACCAAGTGTGGAGAAGAGCCCTTAGAAGAGCACTGGGAGAAAGCACTTTGGCACCCAGCGTACACTCCTGCCACGCCAATGAGCATGACAAGGGTGCAGTGTCGCTGCCCTTTGTCGCATGCAACGACAGGCAGGCGCAGCAGGACTCCCGAGCACTTGGCACCCTGGCGATGTCACCCGGAGCATCTCTTCTCCTCTCCGCACACACCACTTGCGCTTGGGGCTGGCAGGAGCCGGCCAGCCTCCAGCTCCCGCGCRGATGCTGCGGAGGGTGTGGAAGTCATCGTCACAATTAATTGAGCACAAATTAACACAACATCTGCTTTCTGTCTTTTTCCTGCTGGATCCCCTGAGAAATGAGGCGGAACCGCGCGCTGGGAGAGACGCATGGCACGATGGCAGAGCAGAGAGCAGCCGGCAGGGATGCGCCTTCAACAGCACAGCCAGCCCCTCACTGCAAAGTCTGCGGGCTCAGGGCTCTCCAACAAGCCAGAAGGAGCTAACAGGGTGGACAGAAATACCTTGGTGTCTGGCTGGTGTGGTTTGCTTTGGTTTTCCTGCACTTGGAAACATTCATTTCTACCGTAAGTCTGGCAAAGGGAATGGTGCTCCTGACTACAGCATCTCCTTCGCTCATGTGACGCTGTCATAGCTGGAACTGTTCTCACCGCTGGCTGTGAACGAAGGGCTCATCTATCTCCAAGCACTATCAATGATCAACCTCAAGCCCRGGGAAGAGTTTGGAGGGTTTACACTTGGAGCTTTTCTTTTTCAAACCCTGCATTTTGCAGAGCACCTGGACTATCAGCTCTTCCTTCAGGTCACGCAGCATCTTGGGCTCCCAGTCCATGACCATCCTCAATACTGTGCCCATATAGATACCCTACAGGACAAACACCATACCACCAATGGAAACGCATGACGGCTACATTGGCTGGTGGCTCAGACGCCGCAGGCACATTTCCTTGCTGAGAAGGATCAAGCTGGCAGGTAGCCGAGAGCATGCCCAGGTGAAAAGCCCTGGCAACAAGGGACCTCGCGTCCCATCACCTCCATTCGGATCCCAGTCCCCAAACAGTGGCACAGGAGACCATCCCACTCTGCCAGGCAGGTGGAGCCATTTGGTACCGGGGGACCTGCTTTAGGAACCACCATGACTTGAAGGGTTTTTCTGTTTCACCTTAATTAYAGACTCTTATGGCGAACTCCCTTCCCAGGGAGGGGAGTCTCTGACCATCTGCAGCTTTGACTTTGAACGGTTCAGGGCTGGCGATACGATCAGTTCAAGAACGCAAGCACTGTGCATGCACCTGGCCTCCCGGCCCTGCTCGCATCAGCCTGCTCTTGGCTGCTGGTTTGAAGTGGCTTTTATTAAATGAAGCTCAGCTCGGCCCCTGTCATTGCGATAAGATCCCCTAGCGAGACAGAAATGAGGACATCATAATTAACGTGGTGAGCGCGCGTCTATGTGCGGGGTTGGGGGGGGTATGATTTCATCTGCATTCAGGGGCTTGTCTAATAGCTTAAATTAAAGTCAACATGAGTTTTTTTAAAAAAGTTGCCAGATTATGAAAGGCAAAAGATGCAAATACTAGATATCTGGGCAGCTGAGCAAGGTCTTAAAAGTCTCCCAGGGCCTGTGCGGTACAACATAGTAGGGAGGAGGAGGAGGAGAAGTGGAGAGGAATGAATGCACAAAGGAGAAACTACTTTACTGCGAGGAAGGCTCTCAGCCTCTTCCCAGCCAAAGAGAGATGAGGAACCAGGCCTTCCCAGCCCTGGGATGGCTTCTGGGAGGGTTGCAGTGTCTATCCATCCCAGTAAAGCTTTTACTACTCCTGGGACATCCAGCAACTTCCTTCTTTCTGAGAACAAGCACTGAGCTTTGGTTCTTCCCCAGAAGCCATCTAGTGCTTCACACCACTGTCACTGGGTGAGGAAAAAGAAAAGATATTATTGCAGCTATAAATCATTAGATGGGGTAGCGGGGGGAATTAATAGACGTAATCCCCATGAAATCAGTCGCTGCAACGGCTAACGAGGGATTTGTTAGGCAGTTAACTACCCTGAGCTTTACTGCAGGTGATTAACTCCTGGTAGTGACCAGCATCTGGGGAATTAGCAATAACACAGCATTTATGAAAAAGCACTAGGGGATGAGC
This sequence comes from Rhea americana, assembly GCF_003343005.1. Lineage (NCBI taxonomy): Eukaryota > Metazoa > Chordata > Aves > Rheiformes > Rheidae > Rhea > Rhea americana. The sequence continues at coordinate 565,993 of NW_028186317.1, forward strand.
TTTTATCTCAATTACTAGTTTAAATCTTTATTTTTCAATGTTCTGTTCCTACTGATCCATTTTTTAATGAAAAATGAGTTTTGCTGCAGCTTGCTCTGTAACATGCTGATATTCTTGTAGGCAGAGGGGCTCTATTTAGAAGAGAAACCCAAGGAAATGATACCAAGGACACCAATGTGACGGACAACAGAAAACATGGCAGCAGGCAGCCAGGAGAGCCCTGATATCTTCTAGTGCTTCAAGACAGCTACAACCTCAAAGCAGGTGTCCAAATGACAAGCACACAGCACAGCCCAGGCTGGAGCCATAGTTTTTGCAGGGTGAGCTAAGGGCGAAGGGAGAGTTAGATCCAAGCACCATGGCAGAGCTAGCAAGTCAGACCAGGTCCTTCCAAGTCATGAACCTGTTGTTGGCTGCAAGGCCGAAGTCAGGCTCTATTCTTAGATATTTTAGCAGCCAGACCATGACCTCACCTTCCAGAGTGTCCCCTTCTGTATAGGGTTTGCTTTGCAAGCAGTTTAGTTTAGGGTGTTTGCAGTAGCATGAAATTCCCATTGGCAATGTGCAAACACTGCTGAGAGACCATCCCATGAGCAAAAATGTGCTGTCTGTACTCTCAGCTGGTTGTTTAAGCAAATCTGGTGCTTTTCTGACTTTGTCTCTCTTTTTTTTTTTTTTTTTACCCCTCTAAGTTGCTGCGGAATGAGGAAATAGCTCATCTCAGCTAACCCTGTTCAGGGACCTCAGGACACCACCTTTCGACAGGACAGAAGAGGAGCAGAGAAGGGGATGTACAAGAATCATCTCAAAGGTCTTTCTCCATGCTCCTGGAGCAAAGCTAAAGCCATGCATGCCAGGGAAAGGGGCGCCTGCCTGGATGGCAGATGCCCATCAGCTCTCCAGGCCTTTACAGCTGTAGGGCCAGATCACGGAGGTCGTGGCAGGAGGTGGCCAGGGAGGTTGCAGGGAGCGTGGAAGGGTTACTTGCCAGTGCTCAAGGTGCTCCCATCATAATTAATGCTGCAAGGCATCATTCAAGCTCCTTAGATACCTTGTGTCTGAGTAAAATCATTTCCTGTTTGACTTTGTAAATCAAAGTAGATGATACAATAATTATTAATAATATGTTGACTTATCTCATCACCGTTTTAATTAGTCAGTAGAAAAGCAATTTGCAGAGGGGCCGATCAGGTTCCCTCTGATCCAGCAGGTCATGTGCCAGGCAAGGAAAGGGGAGAGAAGGGCACTGGGGCACTAGGGCTTTTTGGTAGAGAGGGCTGGCAAACCGGAGGCACAAAAGGGGAAGGGGCAGCCTCTTTGACAGCACTGATAAGAGTTTAATTATCAATGCAAAGGGAATTGTTCCAGGGATGGAGCCGGCTGCAAAGCTCCTGGGAGCTCTTTGAAGTTATAATTGAGAGAAGCCAGAGCCTGTGGGACAGGGATGCTCTTGGTGACCCTTCTGCTTCCTGCACGTGTCACAGGGGTGGAGGTGAGGGGCATGCAATTAAACCCCAGAGCAGCTATTACAGCCAATTACCCCCCAGTTAATTATCCAGTGAGAGGAAATGTCAAAACAGGCCATGCATGCCTCCCTGATGGCTTGACCCTCCCCAGGGCCAAAGGGTGCCTGCCAAAGCRCAGCTGACCCTGCTGTTCCCAGTCCTCCCAGCCTCCTGCTCCTCTCTYCTAGCTGGCCACGGCAGATTCAGGGAGGAAACAGTTTTCTGTGAGGCAAGATCATCCTGTTCACAAGCACGATGAAAACATCAGGGCTTTGCAAATGGTCACGGTGAGGCTTAGTTGCAGCATCCTTCCGGCTTTGCACTGCTAGTGCTTTTCAGCCCCTGCAGACCACTGGCTTGGCTGTAAAACTGGGCTCTGGGATCTTCCCTATCTGAAGAGGAAACAACCGAGCCTATGTCTTTTCCTGTGCCAACCCCAGGAGCCCCAGGAAGGAGAGGAGAGGTCCTGCAGGTGTGGGGAAACTCAGAGTAAAAAAGGAAAGTGAGAAACTGCTTTTCACAGCAGGTCATCAGGTGTTGGAAATGGGGCTATCTGGTGCAGGGGCAGGATAGGGGAGCACTGCTGAGATTTTTTTTTCCTGCTGAGATTAGCTGAATTCAGGACACAGTAGCGAAAATAAGGGACCTCAGATAAAATGCAGCTTCATGGTACACCTTCTCCCCACACCACCAGCAACCAGGCTACCTAGCCCTTGCAACCTAACAAGCTGCCATGATGGGGGTTAGGTTTAGCTTAGTTGGTTAGAGCATGGTGCTAATAATGCCAAGGTCATGGGTTTGGTAGCCGTATGGGCACTTGTTTGAGGATTGGACTAGATGCTCTCCAGAGGTCCCTTCCAACCTTACCAATTCTATGATTCTATGGGCAGGGGATTCAGCAGTTCTCAAGGACAAAAGGTCYGAGGGACACCACAGGTGAGTCATGATCTCTCCTGAATGCAGCTGAGATGGTGCTGGGCAAACTCAGTCCCTCTCTTGGAGCAGAAAATAGGCTAGATTTGGAGCCACGCAGATTCAAGCCATCAAGTGAGCCTGTGAGACAACTGGCCACCCTCCCATGTGAAGTCAAATCCTGTTGTAGGATCTGCTCAGGAGCTAGCCAGATGATTGGTGTTAGGAGCAAGTATCACACAGCAGCTCCTCTGAGACATCAGCACCCCATCCTACCTCCATTCCTATGAYGACAGCTGGGTCCAAGTGCAGATTTATTAGTCATAAAGCACTTGGAGCTGAAGGACCAGCTGGAGGATAAAGGAATGAGATGTGCTTTTGGGATGATGATAAGCAACGTCCAATGGAGGAAGAACCACATTCTAGGAGTTCAGAGGAGACTTTAAAATATTCAGCTGGGATATGCAAAATTTTTTGCCCCAATGTCACATCCAAACTAATGCGCCTTCCTTGGAGGTGTCAAGACAGTTTTCAAAAAGCTGTATGGTCATCATCTTCATAACAAGGCCATGAGTTGAGCAAAAACACAGGGTAMGGTAAGAGTGGCTTTACCTCTTGACTGACTTAGGACTTATTGGGGGTGGGGGGGGGGGGAGAAAGCACAAGGTCCTACCTAGATGTGCCCACCTGCCTCTAGGGACTGTAAGGAGGCTTAGGCCAGCCAGCTCAGATGGGCAGATCTGTACYAAAGTCACCTATGCTGGGGTGACGAACCCTATCTGCATGGCTGATAAATAGCTATGGGCCTGGGGACACGGCCTCCGAGATATCTGGAGAGATGGGCTCCTGGAGGTGTATCCAGAAGGTGTCCGGCAGTCTGCAGTTAGTGGGGGGTCTGATTAAGAAGAAATCACTTTGGATGCAGTGAAGGGTAAAGCAGTGAATGCRGACAAAGAAAAATAGCCTTCTTTCCCAGAAATATCCCCTGCTGTGGCTCTGAACTATTTGCCAAGGGAGCAGAAGATATCGCCTGGTCTCTGATCATTTAAATGTGTGTTACAGGCCGCTCCAGAAGAACCCCAGAAGAACAAGACAAGGCAGCAGTGGGTACCATGCCTGATAGCAAGATAATCTTGCATCTTGCACCCAAATGACAGATTACAACCAGTGCATACCCACATGCAGGACGCTTCCGAGACAACATCTCTTCCACTCAGCAAAGACAGAACAAGATTCAGTGGCTGGAAACAGAAGCTGGGTAAATTCACAGTGCAAATAAGCAGTGTTTATAAAACAGTGACCTCCTAACAACTTGGAGCAACTAACTAAGGGACGCAGAGGATTTACTATCACCAGCAGTTTTGAAATCAAGAACTTTTCTAAAAACTCTGCTTTTATCAAATGCAAGTTAACTGACAGGTCTGCTGGCCTGTATTTATGCAGGGGATCACATCACATTAGCTCCATGGTCCTCTCTGACCTCGTATCTGTGAATATTTCCAGGACAGTCATCATTGCAATAGCTAAGTGCTAAAATTAGAGCTGAGTTAATAATTTCATTCATATATATATACGCACACACACACACACACACAGAGCAATAATTGATATAAATCTCATTGTTGTTATTATGAATTCACAATTCTGATCACTCCTCTTCAAATACAGTGCAGGGACTGAAAGTCTCAGGCAACAGATCAATGAAAATGATTAGAGGCCTGGAAAGATTTCTGCAGGTGACGGAATTGAAAAGATTAGGACCATTTAGTTCAGAAGGGGGCTGAAAAAGAGGGCATGAAAAAAAAATCAACACAGCAGCAAAAGCTAACTAGGCACCCCAGTCCTGCACGCTTTTTATATGCAGCAAACCACACTGCACTTTGCACTTGGTCCCATGTGTCTTATGGGATTGTTCTGTTCACTAAACTGATGAGCAAAATTCTTAGGGTCGGGTTGCTGTTACCACCAAAAATTCATATTCACCCTCCCAGGGGCTAGGAGCAGTGTGAAGTGACATCTCCTAATAGGCCATATCCCACTACTAGCCTTTCAGGCATGGCATTTTCCCAGCAGATGAGGTCCTCTTTGACCATCAGCACCCACAAAGCCACCAGCCCACGACTGAGGAGATGTCCACTCACCCTGCCCACATGGCCAGTGGTGGCCTGTCCCTCTGGAGTCCCCAAAGTGCCAACAGTCACCTCATACTTACCCCATGTGAAGGGTAAGTGAGCCAGCCCCAGTCCCCTGGGATTGTCGATGTGTCTAGCAAGTTCACTGGAAAACAYGGGAGCAAAACATTTTGTTAGAAAACATGTTTCCCACCCCCGAGGAGCCAGCCAACCACGAGTAGCCTCTCCTTGCACACCCACAAGCATTGCACACTTGTCCCCTGTGTCCATCACCCCAGGAGACTGTGACACCCCCCCTGCCAAGTGCTCCAACCCTTGTCCCATCACAGGGAAGAGAAGTCATGTTTACTAACAGGAAAGAACGACCACACACGGCATCACCCTGCTCCAGCACAGCACATACAGACAYAGGGCAGAAGGAAGAGATAACTGTTATTCAGCCACTATAAATCCAAGTCACCTTCTCATTCATGCCAAGGGGTGGTTTGCCTGCAGTTGAGGTAGATGGGAAGCAAGGAGATAGCGATAAATGCAGCTCCCCCAAATCTGTGGGGAGAGGACAGAGCATACGACTGAGAGCATGACTATGTCCTTTTGGAGGAGAGAGGGATGAAGACTAGGTCGGAGGAGATGCAGAGCAGGAGGGGAGCCAGAGAAACAAGAGCTGAGGATCAAGTTCTCCATTAGCCCCGAACAGCCAGCATTTCTCATTTAGATAATTCTCTTCCAGAGGCTCCGCCAAGRCCTTTAGGCTCACTTCACTCATGGCAGTTTGAAATTTGCACTCCAAAAGCTGCTGTAATTATGCACTGYGGCACCTGGCTCTGGCACAAAGTGACCCTCCACAGTCCTGGCCGACACCGCACCAGAGAGACCAGACTGCAGGGAAGATACTACACGAGGAGGCCAATTGAAGTGACCCTTTCAAAAGCCCTGCCACCACCAGGAGCCTAGCTTAATGAGGAATCCTGGGAAAATCCAGGCAAGGAGAGGGAAGTCGTTTAGGCAGGGGGACAGACACCTTTCAACATGTTGAAGAACTTTCTATTGAAACCAGTGAGGTGTCAGCAGGTGGAGGATGATGGGAAGCAGCGGCATTGCCGCACACACAAGTGAGCTGCCTGCAGCTATAATCCACTTCATGTGCTGTCCGTTAGCCCCATACTCAGGTCTTGACAGTGTTAGGCAGGGGGTGCCTCATTACTCTGCTCAGAGCCYGCTTAGATCCCTGAGGATGCTTGGGTGGATGGAGCTCACCAAATAGTTATGGGCTCCCGGGATCTTCTGCAGGGGCAGGGTGGACCRCCAGGACCAGAACAAGTCCCTTGGCCTCCTCCAGTATTGCCCTGCCATATCATCCATTTGCCTTTTCCCTCCTGGCCTGGCAGCTAGCCCCCCGCACGATCTTAGGCTGTTGATGGGCTCCATTTCCTCTGTAGGGTCATGCTCCACTGGGGGCTCATGGTGTCAGGGCCAGACCCAAGTCTGGAATGTGTTTCCTCCCACTGCATGTGGTCACACTACAACTTGCCCTTTCCTGCTCCACCAAGCAGCTCAAAGTGTCTCATGCAGGATTCTCACCAAGCCCCACAATCCCTCAACCTCTCACATGGCATCTCACACTGCTCAGCACCATGGAGAAGATACACAGAGCCCAGCTTGACAGTGGCACAGAGGCTCAAACACTGTCCCTCACCTGGACCAGCAGGGTCCAGACCCAGAGGCTCAGTGAGCAGCTGCAGGCGAGAAGCATTGACACTTGAAAGTGAGTCCAACAGGCACAGACACCCACTGAGCCCACGTCTTGTCACCTCTTGCCCAGCTCTGGGCTCCTGCAGAGCCTGGCAAAGCCTCCAGCCTTTCTCAGTGCTCTTCCCAGCAACCTTTGCCCTGCAACCACCCTCTCACCACGGTAAGGCCAAATCCATACAGGATTCTCAGTCCCTCCTGGTTGCTTTTCCTAACACTCAAGCAGTGCATTAACCTGGACCTCAGGCCATCTTTATGCAGTGTGTCTGTCCCAGCACCAGCCCTCAGCTGGACCTCCAAGGTCTGAAGCAAACTTGCTCTCAGTGCAAGGCTTGTCACAGGGCACATGTGGCTTGTCAGGACAGCAAGGTCCAGTCAAAGCAAGGCCCAGGCTCAGCATGATGTGGATCTGGGCAGCTGGAGGAACGGGTGCCACTTTCATTTACTATTACCAGGCAGGGAAGGAGGGTGGGGGAGAAAGAAGCAGGAACGTGAGCTGGCTGTGAAACGCCCAGACGTCATGCTACTGACAGAGCAGATTAGAAGCTTTTGAGGCATTTATTAATGTTAGCAGAACAATTTGAAAGAATTTCCAGGGTTTCTAGTGTGACTTCATTGGCCCAACAGCRGGTTGAGCCCCTCTACTCCCCGCAAGGCACTGCTCCGACTGCTGAAGAGGCCCCTTGCCCTCAGCATGGAGTAATTACCTCTGAGATCTCAAATCCATTTTTATTTGTTATTGTTAATCTGAAGATTTTCTGCCTATTTTCCCTGGGTAATTCACYCAGCAGGAGCCAGGGCTCAGGAGTTTCCCTGCTTATAGTGTGGGAGCATGGTCCTGGTGACCCTCCACCATGTAGGGCAACCTCCTCAGCAGGCAGGCAGCAGGAAGGGGACTGCTCCTGCAGACCCTTTCTCCCCTCCTCACGGTTTCTGCACCCTCTTTCCCACGCTGAGAAATTTAGAGACAGACACAGCTACATCTCAGTGCAGAATGGGCTTTCCAGACAACTTGAGGAGCCTGCACACACCAGGGCTCAGTTGGAGCATGGCTGCATCACACCATGGCCAACAACATAGAGATCTCCCCAGGCCACAATAGAGCTTTTAGCCTGACTTAAAGATACTACTCCRGTCCTGAAAGCTTTGCAAACTCTTCCTCACAATATTGCATGGAAGCTAACAAGCCCTAGGGTCTGGTGATGGACCCGTGCAGACCCAGTTCTCCTGCTCCCAGTTGCGATGCCAGCTTGCCACACTCCATCCCACCATGTAGATAATACAGGTGTCACTCGCACYTCCTGTAGAGCAAGGAGGTGTCTTCTTCCAGCGTGCTGGTGCAGAGTTCTACACTAGCACGCATCCCTTACAGCGCTCCGATGGAGCAAGTTACCCATGCCTTTGTGCGGGAGGAGGACTAATATATTTCTTCTATTATTATTTAGTAAGTGTTTCAACCAATGCTGAATGAGTGCAAGAGCCAGGCCAGTGAGCTCCGAAATGGAGCTGCCACATGCCATGGGCTCACCCACCATGACAACGGCCACACACTACATTTAGCACCTGAAACACGGTCCGTAAAGTGAGTTGCCCAAAGTGATACAGGGACCACTGGGCCACAGCCCACAGTAGCAGCTGGCTCTCCCAGTACTGAGCACCCTGCTCCAACCACAAGACACGCRCCTTGGGAATGACCTGCTTGATCAGCAAAATAGTTCTCCACTGAGAAATAAAGCGCTCGGCGGCTCCCCAGGCACCCATCTTCTCTAAACCCCACTGTCCCTTTGAGGGAAATGCCTCCATGCCACAAGACACACATCACAACGTACGTGACATTCCTGCTTTCCCATGCAAGCACAGAAAATATGCACCCTCGGTTGACCCAGGATACTGAAATACAAGTAGTAGCAGGCTGAAAGGAGCCTGATGCTTTGCACGCGACTGCTCCAGCCACCCTTTTGCAGGTGATTCCCCCACTGCATCGCCCCTCCGGCTGACAGGTGCTCAGAAACAGCCTGCTCTTGAGGCAGGAGGGTGAACGAGACCCCCACAAAGGACCACGCTCAGCCAAAATGTTTCTCAGCAAACGTGATGGTTTGGGAGACCTCTCTATCTACAGCTGGGTAATTCTGTTTGATGTTATGGACTGTCTGCACRTATCAGTCTCAAACGACAAGCTCCATTTTGTTTTTCTGAGCACCATTTTGATTTTCACTATTCTGTGCCTTGGCCTTGACTCGGCGTATTGAGCCAAAACACCAGGAGGTGTCAGGAGGAATTCTTGCACTGATGGAAAAGCTGTCAAGCCTGATTGTCCATTCAAATGGAAGCTCCTAGCAGTGAGCAGGTCGCTTCCCYGGTGCAAACTAGCTCTTTGAGCCTGGAGTCACTCAAGGGAGACTTACTTGTTTCTTTATAAAGTTGCGTGACATAAAGTTGCATGAGTAGTGCACATTACAATTCCATGCAAGCAGATCAACCAGGAGTCAAAGATGACGAGGTATTTATATTTGTATCTATCTAACCAAACTCTAGACAATACTTGATGGATGAAGAAACTGAGGTAAGGTGGTATCTAAGTAATGTTTTTGCCTAGGTCCATATACCTCTTGCTTAAAAAAATAATTGCTCAGAAATCCTTCCCAATGCCTGGAGATCACAGATCCTGCAGGTGTTCATTATATCCACACAAATAGAGGCTGGGACATCATAAGATCCCACTTTCAAGCTGTCAGCACCCAAGAAATGTGTTTACAGGAGCCACCATGACCAAACCAAGGGGATCTGAATCCTAAGCCAGTTGGCATTGTACAGCATGGCAGTGCGACTAGACCATGGTAGCATGTTCAGGGGGTGCCCCAGCCTCCACAGAAGCAGTTGGGGGCCAAAAGGGGCTCTGAGCTCCTTCACTAATTGTTAACCCACTGCAGTCCTCGCTAATTACTCCATCATCTCCCTCTGAGGTAGCGAGCTTTGCAGAGTGCACATGGGGAGGAAGGGTCAGTGGGAGCAGCCTGGTTCTCCTGGGCTTCGATTCCTCCCTATCGCAACTTCAAAGGCCTCCCAAGACTTGCAGCACAGCTCCCTCCCTGCAACAACGCCTTTTGCATCGGTAATTAAACTCCTCTTGGCGCTGTTGGACACTCCTTGCTCTCTACTGCTGAGCATCACCCGCGTGAGTCCACTCGGTCCAGCTCCGCCGCCTGACCTCGGTCGGCAGGGGGAATAACGCCGAGGGGTTTAATCGCAGCAGAAAGCAAGCATCGGGGCCACGGGAAAGGGGCCGGGAGAGGCTCCCTGAGAGGAGGGGAACGAGAGCAAGCGAAATTCATTTCCCGTAATCTGAGGCAGGACTTTGAAGAGGCAGGTGGGGCCGGGATGGGTCAGCTATTTGTATCCCACCGTTTAATCCACGGACACGCTGAATAGCCAGCCACGACCTTTCCGAATTCGGAAGGGAAAAGAAAACACACAAAGCGGCGTTTTGCTGGCCCCCAAGCATCCGGGGGAAGGGCGCCTGGCTTTCAGCCTCCTCCTCCTCTTCCCCCCCCTCCTCCAGAGTGGATATTTATCTTTAAAGCAAGAAAAAATACATAGAGAGAATGAGTCTAACACGACCCCCACATCTGRGGCTTCAAGGCAAAAAAAAGCAGCAAGCTTGGAGGACACTTTGGTATTTCCCCGCTCGGGAGCCGCGCACGAAGGACGGCCGCCCCGCAGATTTTGGCCAGCACAAAGGCGGCGGGGAGCTACGGCGGGGTACGCGCTCTGTCCGGGCTCTGCCGTGCAGCGACCGCATCCAGGGAGCTTTCGCCGAGCAGCTGCTCGCTCGCCAGGCTGGATGCACCAAGGACCTGGCAGGGAGAGCGCTCGCGCCGGGACCTGCTGGCAACTGCTGCCCAGAGAAGGAATTTAGGAAAGAATTGCAAGTAAATATAAAGTATATATGACCAAATCCAACAGGCACGGAGGATTTCCGTGTTTTGGGAAGTGCCSGAATCAGGCCAAAAATAAGAATGACAAAGAAATGTTTTCAGATARTTCCTGTGCAAACCCAGTGCTGGCTTTGGACGTGTCCTAATTGCCATTTCATTTTTTTCCCCCTTCTTCTCAGATCCTCTAGATTTTCACTATGAACTTTCTGCATTCTTTAATTTTATATCATTTTGTAATGCATCAGGAGCTGTAATGCCCTTAAGGACTGCCCAGAGGGTCACCCCTTTTCAGCATACCAGGAGCAGGAGATACTTTGATGTAGGAAGAAAGCTTGTTTGTTCAATCAGCGCTAACAAAAAGCTGCACTTTGGGTTTTAAAAATAAAATGATCAACCTGATCCTTCCAGACCCTGCATGATATCACGTAAGA
>NW_028186317.1:576759-620962 GCF_003343005.1 Rhea americana
AAAAAAAAAGAAATTCCAAGGCAGGTTTTTTTTATTTTTTCCACTCAGAAAAAAAACACCCAAAGTAAACCAAAAAAGTCCCTCTCTCTCAAAAATATAGATGAGAAAATACAGACATAAACCATTGATCTTTSCTACTCAGTTTGAGGCTCTCTTGATGTTGTTTGCACGGTGGGACAGCCAGGGCGAAATGGCCACGTTAGCTTAGGCGATCTGAATTAAAGCACGCGTGTCTACCCACCGCCGCGCACGGTGTTGCGGTACCGACATACCCTAGCCTAATTGCCCATAAAGTTTTCGGTGCAGCAGCAGAGCAAATGGTGCATGGACAGAGCCGGACATAAATAACTGACTGGAAACATCTGAAGAGCTGCAAYGTCTCCAGGCTCAAGGATGGGATGCTCAGGGGTGCGATCCTCAGCCGAGGCCCGGAGTGAGRGGGCGAGGACACATTTCCTCTTGCTTCTCTGCTCCCCAGTCCGATAGCTCTGCCGTGGAGTCATGCTGGACTGGGGAAGGAGCTATTTTAGGCTGAAGGGGTGGCTGGGCTTGTTGTAATTCAGGGCAGAAGACAGAGGAGGAGGTGGGAAGGCTCTAGGGACAGGAGGGGGGCGAGAAAGGTCAGGGAGGCAAGAAACTCCATGGAAACATTCAAGGACTGGGAACGTGAGTGAGGGGAAGGAGTCGGACCGTGGCGAGCCTTGGGAGAGGGCAGCCGCTGAGGAGAGGAGAGCTGCAGGGAGCCAAAAGGTCCCAGCAACACCAGACACATCCCTGAGGCTGCAGGGAGCCCCTAACACAGGACCTATCTCCTCCCCAGTGCATCCAGCACCCTCAGTATAGGGGCTCCCCGTGGGGAGAAACACGGTACAGGCAGGGCACAGACGTCCTCAAAGAGCCACACCATAGCAAGAGGTGTTYGTACCTCCAGGTCTGCTCTGCAGCTCTGGAAGGAACAGGACTCTGCCACCTTGACCTCCCAATATTTGAATTTAGCTACCCAGTTTTGCAAGTTGTTTCCATCACAACATCCACAGCTTACAGGCAACACCACGGTCCCTCTCTCAGCCCATGCTGCAGCTGGGCAGAAGGAATCCTGCACAACACAGCCACCCTTCAGCCACCCTGTTTCACTGGAGCACTCCTAACGTTAACATGTTCAACTGTGCCRTGCACACCATCTCCTGCCAAAGTAAGGGGCCTCATCCCACACATACACACATGCAACCTCCTCCTCAAAGCTCCTTCAAGGGTCAGCACCTTGCATCTTTGCCTGACCAACCTCACTATAATCCAGAAACTTGAAGAACAAATTATTGATCTTCCCTCAAACTAGGACTTTCCATTTTTAACCAGGCAGCAATGTTCGTGACATACCTTTTCCACTTAGTATGAGCAAAATCTRTGTGGCACCTACTGACTGGAGCCAGAAGAAGCCATCTCTAGAAGAGTTTGTACTCATAACTCCTTTAGGCTCTTCTGAGCTGGTTATCATACTGGTTTTTATCTATCTTCTCATTTCTCACTTCGTTTGGATATGACAAACTTTGAGCAGCTGGGTGCAATTGAGATTTCACACGCAGGCACCTGCCAAGGTTTTGGGGAGTCACAGCTTGCACCAAGCAACCAGGCTTCAAAATCAGGCTTCCCCTAGTATCAGCTGTCATGCCCTTCACAGTCCTGCAGCTGTCTGGAGCAAAGATTTGAATTTTATCTTCTCTGGAGGATTCCACTAAGAAAATGTGGATTTTTGCAAATGTGCTCATGTATTTAAGCTATACGAAGGGGCTTTGGATGGCAGTACTGTAGGCTATCAGGTGCTTCTTCACTATTTTCTCTGAGGATGTCTTTTATGCTCGCAGCACTTGGCCACCCTAAATCATGCTGAGATGTTTGTACCCCAGTGACATTTTTCAAGGAAGATAATTTCTTTTAATGGCAATTACTTCGCTCTCTTAAAAATAGCTTTTTAAAATTGAACCTTTTCATGGACAAAAATACCAATACTAAAAACATTTGAGGAGACATGCTGAATGCCTCATGCCACCAGTAATGAAATATCGTGCAAGTCTTTAAAATTATACGGGAGAATTTCCTAATGAAAAAGATAACACATCTAAGGAAGAATCTCTTTATCAAATGTCATTATAAAGGTGAATTAATCACTGGACTAGAAATTAGTGGTTGCCTACAGATCGGCAGCWGTGACCTGAGCACCCACATCGCGGACAGACCCAACGATTTGTGTGTGCCCTTGATGCTGGGACAGAGCTGATTTCTCCAGCTGTGATCAGTGCTGGTGGGACTTGCCGTTGTCCTTAAGGCATCCAGAACTTTTCCTGTGAAAAACTGGAGGTATAGCAGGAAAGAGCCATGACTGCAATAACAGGGCTGGAGGAAATGCCTTAGAGTGAGAAACTTGCAGTGCTCAATCTCCACGGCTTATCGAAAAGAAGGGTGTGAGGCACCGTGATTATACTCTGCGTGCTTTCGTGGGGAGAAAATACGGGATGCGAAGGGCTCTTTAATCTAGCAAGAAAAGCATAACAAGAACAAATGACTGGAAGGTGAAGCCAGACAAATTCAAATTAGGGAACAAAAAAAATCCAATTTTTTAACATTGAGGCTGATAAGCCATTGGAACAAATTATTAAAAGAAGTGATGGATTCTGCCTTTGCTGATGTCTTCAAATAAATATTGAATACCTTTCTGGCAGGTATGCCTTGACCAAAAACATTTAATTAGGCTTTATTGGTGTGACTGGACCTGATCCGTAAAGGACTTACGTCCCTTATGTGGTTATTTCTGTCCGTAAGTAGCACAAATCTACATATGTAGTACGTGGAATTTTTTTCTGTTTATTTTTTTTGAAGGAAATAGCACTTTTGAACTATGCAGGCTGAAGGGGTTAATCGTTTCTCTGGGACAGGGGAATAATTTTGAGTATCGGTCATGCTAACACGCCTGGGTTAGGAGAACGAACTATCAAAAACTGTCAGCGTATGAATAGAGTTATCATATGAATGGATTTGCCTCTGGAGATAAAGGGAATACCAAAGGCTGCCAGCAAGGCGATCAGGGGTGTACGAAACGGGGGACCTGCCTCAAACAAAGAATGGAGATGTCAGGACGTCTTGATAAAATCCGTGCTACCTAGCGCGGGAGAGCGGGAATCCTGCCCGCCGGGGACGCGGATCCAGCCCCTCCGAAAGGACGAGCGGGAAGAGCCRTTCTTCCTCCCCCTCCAGCTGGAAAGGCTTTGGGGAATTTTTTTTGTTGTTGTTGTTGTTATTGCTGTCTGCTTGTTTTTACTTTAGGTACACTCTTTTTCTCGCCATTTTCCAGCTATCAAAAAAATAAAACGAAAAACGAGAGTTCCCTCGTCCCTTTAGCAATCAGCGGGGTTTTCGGTTGTGTTTAAATCTGGATTCATCACACCTATTTCAACCCCTCACGTTTTTTTCCCCCCACACCACTGTAAACAAACCCTTGAGGATTTCAGGAAACGAGAATTTGAGGAGGATGAAAAAGAGCTCAAAAAGAAAGTCCATGCTGAGCCCTGTTGCATTATTTTCCTGCAAACATTTTTGGTTGGGTTTTCCAGAAGTTTTATAAGCTATTAATACCAGAAGGACAGAAAGGAAGGTGAGAGCAGAAACACATCCCTCCTGAGCCATCCTATGGTCATGCAAATATTTACCTTGTATTCCAATATTTTGAAGGCAATCAAAAATAATACACCYCAAAAAATGAGTTTTTTGTTGGCGGTTTTGTTTTATTTTGTTTTGGTTTTTTTGGCTATCATGCTGCGAATCAACGGCCTCTTTTAAACTAATGCTTCTCCATTCTCCCATCCCTGAAAGACTTTTTGCCTAAAACCCGTAATTTCTTATCTTATTAAAGAACATGGCATTCTTTTTGCTGTTGGTAAAAAAAAAGCTATTTCCTCTCTCTTTCAGAGCTTTGCTTAGCCCGCAGCCCCAGCTCCGGCATTGCTGGAGACCGGGTAGCAAAATACCATTGAACAAATGTGCAGATGAGGTTTTTTACCTCTTTTTCTTTCTTTCTTTTTTTTTTTTTTCTGTGTGAGCACAGGGGCAATTAATGAGATTACGATCGAGAGGTTAACAAGGGAGATGGCCGCAAAATCCTCTCCGTGTCAGGCTGCGGTCCGTGCTAAGCCCCCGGGTTCGACAGCAAAGCAAGCAGCTGGGTTTTCCCGAGGACCCGGCGCCCGGCGTCCCGGATCCCCCTCCGCAGCAGGCCACGGCGTCCGTGCGACGCATCCGTCTCCTCTTGCTCCCAACATCATCTCTCCGGGACAAACCAGTCCCCGTCTATATCAGCTGCGAAGAGGAGGAAGGTTTCCCACCTAGCAGAGGGAGAGCGGAGCGGAGCTGGCCGTATTACCTGGAAGCAGACCCCAGCCCGGCGGTGGGCTTTAAAATGCTGTTTTTCCAGAAGGAAAAAACAATTTTGTCACCTCCAGCCCTGAAAACACGGTAATTTCTACTCTTTCAATTTTGTTTCAAAACAGTAAAGGTATTTCGTATTTTATTATTCAATTTTATGTCGTGATATCACATAAAATATTCACGTGAATACAGTCACTTGTGCCACTCTCTGTGCAGCGGTGCTAATATTTTTCTCTATCACACTATTTCATATTATCAGAAAGAATTTTTTTATCCCCCCAAACAACTTAATAATATCAAACTGAAAATTTTTCCAGTGCTCCTTAAATTAAAATATTTTGGATCCTGCGGATTTTTTCCACTACAGGAAAAATCCCAGTTTTCGCTTCCGACACATTTTGCAATGGCTGCCACATCGAAATGTGGGGCTTTCCCAYGGAATGGCAATTCCATTTTCCTACTGGCTCCCATTTCCAGGGCATCCATGGCACAGTGGGCTGAAGAGAAATAAAAATAAACTCAAAATTGCTTGGAACAAATCTTTTCGGATAGATAACCAGGCTGAAGCAGATTCTTAGGATTAATACACATCTTTACAGACCAATTACTTCCCAATACGCGCACACAGAGTGCAGCACAACCCAGCCTTAAATTCGCTTTGTAGCTGTAATTTTCTACCCTGCAGGTCTTAAAACTCCCCCAAATAAAATTGGTGATGCCTGGCAAGTGCAGAATTGACAGCTTGTGCCATGTGTGCTGGACGGTATTGCCGCTGTGATACCTCCTGGGTCATCGTCATGAGACTAAAGTAGTGGAGAAGTCTCCATGAGGCTGAGACTGTCACCATGGGGCTGGGTCTGTGGCCACAGGCTGTGAGATGGACTATGAATCCCCCCCCTGCATCTCCACGATGTTGTGTATGGAGCCCCGGCTCTATTCTTCGCACCCCAGATTTGGGAACCTAGTTGGGGACAGCACAGGTGGAGGTGACRTTAGAGGGATCGGTTGGTTCCTGCAACCTGCTACTGTGGACACACTTGCGTTGGTGACCCTGCCCAGCAGGATAAAAGGTTCATACCCTGTTTGTGCTAGGATCTGTCCCATGCCAAGATGTGTCCCACAACTTTACTGCAGCCCCATGGACACTTCTGTCCTCCAGCTTGCCTGCAGGGCTCCTGGCCAGATAGATATATGAGGCAAGAGGCATATTCTGCCCACCATGGCTGTGACAGCAGGGAAGTGCGATGATCAGAAGCAATGTGGCACCATCGCATATCACTGCTACACCTTCACACCACGCCGGCACACACTAAACACTGYGGAAACTGGGTAGCAAAACTCGGCACAACCAAGGTCCAGGAGACGTCATTGCTGAGCTGTGCTTTGCAGCGTCTCCCCATCTCTCCAGTCCCAGCCTAGTGCCAAGACTCTCCACCACCACCATCAAACCCAGAYGATCTTGCAGCTGCATCTCTGACCCTTCAGACACTTACGATACCTAGGCATGGTCAGCACAGCCCCTGCACGAATGTTGTCACCAGCCCATCCCAGAGTATGCAGTCATATCCTTAGCTCCACTACCTTTGCACCACAGCAGAGCTGTGCCCTGCTTGTGGAGGCTCTGGCATCCTAGGGGACAGCAGACAGCACCACTGGCTTTCTGCAAAGCCCCACAGTCATGACAACACCTAGCACCTTCTGCATGGTCCTACCCCATCACCCCAAGATCCAGATTGTCAGGTCTTCCCCACTCCATGCCTTGTACATCCCCACTGCCTCTGCTCAGAGCCACCGCTGAGACTAGCTTTCCTTTCGAAAATGTCTCGCAAGAAACTCAGATCTTTCCTGGCCAAGGGCACATGGAGAGCAGTCCAGGGCCCAGCTGTCCCTGCAGATGCTGCAAAAGCCACTCCAGCAGCCAGCAGTCTCCATGGGGCCTTACCTGACATGCAGGAGCTCCAGACTGTGAGTATTATGGGAAGAATCATCCCTCCTCTCCAACTTGCTAACCTGAGCCACACAATCCCACACCACAGTGCAATTTGCCAACCCACAGTTTTGGGTTTTTGGCCCTGTTCTGGGGACAAAATCAGAGACTGCAGTCAGAGTGGACGGTCACCACAGCATGGTCATGACAACAGCCAGACCCACCTACCCAGGGCAGTCTCCAGGAGGTTGTACCCTGGAAAACCCACTCTCTTCCTCCTCTGCATAACTGCCTCCTGGCTACTATGCCCTAGAGAAAGCTGAATTTCGAGCTCCCCACTCTAGTCTGTTCACCACCCAAGGAGCCTGGAGCAGAGGAGACCAAGGAGCCAGCAGCTGCTGGCTATGCCTGTGCCTAGGGTTAGCCGAGTCCCAGCTGGGCTGTCCTGCTTTGCAGTGCTGTAGCTCCGTGTGCCGTGGTACGCGGAGAGGACAACCCAACAGGGCACCTCAAGTCAGCCCTACTCAGTGCACCATGCTCAGGGCAGTTAGTGCACCATGGAGTGGAGCGAGAGCAAGTGCTTGGGGGTGTGAAGGTGGCAAGGTCCCTTTCTATCCCCGCACACCCCATCCCCAGGAACAAGAGGCTGATGTAGCCCCGGCAAGGGCAGGAAAGCCGATGGGGAAAGGTGCAGGAGGAGTGGCAGGAACTGGACAGCGAGGAGCTGGCAGAAAACAAGAGTAGGACCAGCAAATAGCTGGAGATGAATAATACAGATGAGGAAGACAGGCTGGGAAGGAGGGAAGGTAGGGATGCGTGTTGGAAGATGGCAGCTGGAGCAGGGACTCGGCCCTGCAGGGTGCCGCAAAGGGCATGAGGCAGCCTGCTGCCAGCCCGTGGGCCTCGGCATGACGGGAGAACAGCAGGGCAGGAGACGGGAGGGATGCCACCGCTGTGATGGGGTAGGGACACAGGCACCGGGGCGTGCTGAGGAGGGCTGTGCAGCGCTGGCCGTGGATATCAGGCATAGCAGAAAGCAGGAAGGATGCTGCTGCCGGCGCCAAGGACAAGCTCGGGAGTAGGAACCGCCACATCTCCGGGTGACGAAGATCAGCAGACCCGGAAAGCAGTCACACCACCGCCAGCGCAGAAAAAAGAGACAAGGGAATGGGTGACAGGCAGCGGGAACGGCGCTGTCGGAGCCGAGAGGGGCCCGAGCTGCAGGAGCAGGATTTCACTGCTGGCAAGGGCCGGGGCTGAGCATGGCTGGGAGCAGGGTGGAGCAGCCTGGGCGGCCAGAGCAGGCCTGACGATGCTGACATCTAGCCATCAGGAGAGGGTCCCTGGCTGCATCCCGGCTTCCCACTTCRGAAGTTTCCAGCCCCTTCCCTCTCAACAAGTTTCCCATCCGAGTGCCCTTCCGCCTGCCGTGACCTGCTCCCTGCACCTTCTGCRCCACCCTCCCTAGCCTACCTGCCCAGCCTGTTACAGCCACGCTGCCCTGCCAGCATGCACTGTCCTCAGCCATCTCCAGCTCTGGTGGTGGAGATCACCACAGCTGAGCTAGCACTTGCGTCCCAGTCCCCGCTGCACCCGTCCTCTGCATGCTGCAGCATAGTCCTTGTGGGGGGATGCTGGGCAGAGCTGSCAGGTGTTGTTACAGAGACCAAGTCCTCCCGCCTGGCTCTGAAGTTTAGCCACTGTGCAAGAGCTCCAGGATCAGCAAACTCTGTCAGGCAGGAGCCCAGGGCTGTGTTCCCCTGAGAGCGGGGAGAAGTCAAGCCCGGTGGAGAGATCATCACTTGCCAGTAAGCCCACGCAGGCACATCCAAACTAGCCAGCCAAACCGATCCCGTCGGTCCCCCCGACATCGCCCCGTCACGCCAGGGCCAGCCGGGCTCCTACCTTCACTGGTGGTGGCGGAAATGCAGGCAGCCAAGGTGACGATGATGGAGAGCGAGGACGTCAGATCTCCCTGTGCCCATGCCATGGTCTGGCTGGGCCGCCAGGCGTGGGACAGGGCTGCCCCTCTCGTCCCGGCACCTTTTGCGAGTGAGTGCCCRGAGCTACGGCGCACGCCGGCTAATGCAAAGGCACTTTGCGCACATTGCTCGCATCCACACAGGCAAGCGGCTCGGCGGGGAGGGAGCAGCCTGCCCGTCATTGCTTGCAAGCCAATTGGATTGGCGGGCTCTGCAGCGAGCCCCCCTTCCCGCTCCACTCACGCACGCTGTACCCAGCCGGAGCATCCGGACCGTGGGCTCCCGCTCCCCCCTGATAGCCTCCCCCCCTCTCGTGCTGCTTTGCTGCCGGTTAAACTGCCCCCGCAGCTTCTTTTGCTCCCCGTCCCTCTTTGCGCTAAAGCTCTCGTCAGGCTGCTGTGAAAGCCAAACTTCCAGCCCCAGCTTCTGACACTGTGTCTTGGAGGCTGCAGTGGTGCTCCCTGTCCCGGCAGGGCCCTCAGGAAGAGGTGGAAGAGGYATCCTCAGCCTCTTCTCCCAGGCCTCCTCCCCTGGGCCTCCTCTTCTGGACAACAACGGAGGAGCTGCAGAGGAGGAAAAGCTCTGAGGTTTGTCCGCTGGTCAACAGAGAGCGAGCTTGGTTGGGGTCAAGCACGAAGGGAGATGGGTTTGCTCTTCATTGCGCTGGCCTCTTGCAGCAATGCTCCCATCCTGGTACACCTAGAGGAGGGTTTGTTAGGAAAATCCCTTGCCTGTGTTCTCCTTGCCTGTCTGGGGCCAAAGGAGGCAGCAAACAGCACCTTGGGGCCTCCAGTGCCACCTTGTCCTGGGGCAGACACCCTCCTCCGCTCACCCCTGAGCTGGGCCAGCGGGAGCAGG
This sequence comes from Rhea americana, assembly GCF_003343005.1. Classification (NCBI taxonomy): domain Eukaryota; kingdom Metazoa; phylum Chordata; class Aves; order Rheiformes; family Rheidae; genus Rhea; species Rhea americana. The sequence goes on from NW_028186317.1 coordinate 585,943, forward strand.
GGATAACATGGCTGGGGCTGACAACATCCAGCCTGTCTCAGCCTGCTTGCAGCTGCACTGGGCCGTCTGAGCTAAGGGCTGGCCCGGTCCAAAGCAGCACTCACAAGGGCACGGACACAAGGTGATTCTCGTGGCGAGGCAAGACCAGATGCTGAGCCAAGGGGCTCCAGGATGGGGGGACCRGGTTGTCTCCACAGCACTGAGCATCCACCCCACTGCTCTGTGGGAAGGCRTCTGCATCCTCCTTGTCTGGAGCTGCCAATATTGCCGATCGGGGTGAGTACCTTGCTCAGCATTAAACACTCGGCATCTGTCAACAGACCCCGGGCAGCTGCCACTGCTGTTTCCCCGTCTAAGCGCTGAACGATCTCTAATACCTGCCTGCGATCGCCACAGATGCTGACTCCTACCTATGCTGTTCGCGTTGATTTTATTCGATCTCTAACGCATTCACAACAAGAGGGTGGATATGTGACAGCAGCCATCCGCTGCCCCTCACATCTCCTCCCAGGCAAGATGCTCGTGGGAGCACAGACCTTTCTCGCTGTTGAGTGTGGGGCCAGGTCTGGCTGATCCCTTGATAAAAACTCACCCCATATCTGCAGGTTTGCCTGAGCTAGCTCTGAGGATGGAGGAATTTCAGGGGGAGTGATACATCCTGCATCCAACCATATAGTTCCTGCTGGGCCAGGCTCATCCCACCCTGGATCTTGTCATGCTCCTTGGAGGTGCTGCATCCTGCTCTGGATACCCCATGGCAGCAAAGCCCSGTGCTGCCAATGGTTTCCTATGAACCCAAGAGAGAAGGGCTCCCTGCCAAGGAGGTACCTGCCTGTCTCACAGTGGCAACAATTCCCTATTCAGAGCAACCGCGGATTGCGTGTGCAGGGGCATTTCCACGGCACTCATCACCAGGACCTGGGAACAGCCCAGGGTATCGGATCGCTCCAGCTTTTTTGCTCTCTCCCTACCCAGGAAGCTGTCCGCCTGGAGACAACACTGGAGATCCTGGCATCAGCGGTATCGTGGGATGGGCTTTCAGAGCGAGTCCGTGCGTTGAGAYGACATGGCCTCAGGAAGGCACTGTGCTCTGGTGGCCGCTTAATGGTGCTCCAGGAACCAAGGAGCTCTTGAGGCTGGGAGTGGGCAGCTGCAGCCACAGCATGGTCTTTGTAACTAACCTTGGAGCAGAGAGGTCTGGGCTGGACCCTGTCCTGCCAGCCCCTTGTTACCACATTGCTGCTCCATCTCAGCAAGCTCCTTCCATTGAAAGGACTTGTCACAGCTAGGTGCTGGATCCCTCTCTGCCATCCAGTGCCCAGGAAGAGCCAGGCATGCCTGAGGGACCCCTTGCACCATTCACACTGCTCCCATCTCAGTCCTGAGCTCTGGAAATTAATTTCCCAGGAAGCAGAAGCCAGATCTGGCCTTGCAGACTCTGAAGGCTGCCCACTCCTTGAATGATGGTCTAACCTGTGGGGTTAACACCAAATATCTCCAGTCCAGCTCAGATACACATATACAATGTTGTCCCAGCCCCAGGTGTTCCAGAAAAGTGGGTCCTCCAAGAAGCTCTTGCAGAGGTGCCTGTGGCTACTACTTATTGCACCTGCACATGCCTTTTGGCCTTGCCATTATCCAGGATTGTAAAGAAGCTGGTGTGGTGGGACCCCATTATAAGATAAAGAGCGGCATTGCAGGAGTCAGGACTCAGTGACCCCAAAACTATACTCAGAATTCCTCCCAGGCTGCCAGCCCTGGGGAGGAGAGGTTTGCACATATCAATGTGGTGGTGGTTTCACCAGATCTTTGGTTTTGTACTCTGGATGTGCTCAGCATGTATAAATCTGCAYGTGAGCCTAGATGCTGGGCACTGTCAGGAGTGTACGAGTTTATACAAGGTGTGAATGCACGTGCAAGGAGCTGCTGATGCTGATGCCCTTATCATATCAGGAGAACRAGAGACCCACATGAAGCTGCGACACAGTCCAGAGGCATCCTTGGGGAACCTCTGAGCAARGACTCAGGGTAGAAAGCATGTCTGTCGCCTGCTCTGGCCCCCATCCCTTACTGAGCTCCGGGCAAGGCGTATTCCCTGGCTGGCATCTCACCCGACGATGAGGGTTTGGATGCACGTGGGCGAGAGCTGAGAAGCCCAAGCCAGAGCATGGGCCACGCAGCCCACGTACCAGACACCAGGAAGGCATCACGCCAGGATCCCGGGCCCTTCTCCCCATCTGCATCCCTCCTCCCTGCTCCTAATTGCTTTTCCCTAGCTGTGAGCTGGTCAGAGTCTGCCCCACATCCGCCAGCAGCCTCTCCCCATCTCACTGCAGCCTCTCTCTCCTCAGCGAGTCTCTTGTCATTGCCAGATTCCTTAGACATGGCCCTGCACCTGGCTGTCACGGAGATGGGGAGGATATTTGTAGATGCCACGGAGGGAGGAAAGCACAGCTGAAGCAGAGAGAAGGGGATGCACCAACAGAATGGGGGAGCCAAGCCAGGCTATACTCCCTTTAGCAAGACTCAGGTTAGGCTGAGCTCCCCATGCATTTACCARGGAGACCACCACCTCCTGGTGATGCTCCCTGCCCTGTCCCACCTCCCTGGTGGGAATCGCTAACCCTCAGGGAAGAGCAGCCAAGATAAAAGTGGGCACTGCCCTTTGCACCCAGCTGCACGGCCATCACACCTCAGCAAGGCCTGCAAGAGTAGATCTGCCCTCTCTGGACACCTGGTCTAGCAGGGAGAGTAGCTCTGTCTCCATCCTTATGTTCTTGCTACTTTATGGCCCATTTTGGATCAGGACAGTGTGGGAGCAAGGGAAAGTGTCTATGCACTTCTGCTCTCCTGTAGCATTTGCAGAGCTGGGCATCTCCAAAATGCATGTTGGTGTAGGCAGAGCGGGTAACAGAGGCATTAAGTGAACAGCACCATCTTTAGTGGCTCCATGCCACCAGCAGACCAAGGACCCCCTCTTGCTCCCTGCCCCCCAAGAAAGGGGATGCTCAGAGCTGGGAGCAGAGATGGGCTGTAGGTCTCTAGACCCCTGTGATGCTTGCCTGTCAGTCTATCCTCTGTTGTACATCCCTTTCCTGGGAGGACAAGTACCAAGACATGCATCTCTCTTGAGCCCAGATGGCCCCATGAAGTTCAGTTCATCCCTGTCTCACTCAGGGCATCTGCAGGAGGAGGACAAGGATGGGATGAGGGTGTCTCGTGCATGAGCAGTGCTGCACAGAGAGCTAGGAACTCCCTGGCCAAGCTGTAGTCCCTTGTGGATGGGAAGGACATGAGGTCTCTGCCCCAGAGATGGCCACATGCAACATCCCCTCCAGCTCTTGCACAGGCAACACTCCCAATCTGGAGAATATTTTAAAGCTGGGGTTGACTGAACAAGATGGTGCCATGCCACTGGCTCCTACTGCCTTCACCCCTCCTGCTTGTGCCCTTCTGCCATGGCCTTCCCAGCAAAACTCCAGCACGTAGCTGGACAGAACACAGGAAGCTGGACCCTGCCACCCCATGTGGCAAAAAAATCACTGAAAGTATCTGGGTTGTATCAGGCCTAGGACAGACGAGGAGAGACCTTGAAGTTACCCTTTGCCATATGAGATACCTAAAGCTACCCTTCTCTAGGGTGTGTATAAATGTGGGTATAAATGCTAGCTGGGAGGTATCCCAAAATGGGATAACATGGTTAACACGGTCTTGGGGACTCTCTCCCTGAGAGCCTCCTGTTCCCTCATAGCTCAGTATCCCAGTGCCTCAAGTTAGTGGCCCCACCTTCCTGAGGAGGCAAAGTTGTAGTGTCCAAGCATTTGGGACCAAAACCGTCATCTTTTGCAGCTGGAAAAATGAAATTTTTGCCCCCAGATGCCAAACACTTGCTCTTCTTGCTCGGYCATAAAGTCAAACACCACAGGGAAGGCATCTCACTGCCTTCCTGCCTTCTCAGGTACCTTCACTGCTCTCTTTTCCCTACAGAAGATCTGTGTTTTTTCCCTCCTGGATGTATCATACTTAGCACCCTTGCACATGGTGAAACCACCATATTTCACAGCGTGCTGTGGCTGGAAAAAAAAAATAAATAAAAAAATAAACTCACCTGCAGTGTGGCTGCAGCCGTCACTTCCTTTTTGATTACACCACGCGGGTACCCTGCTCCTTCCACGAACGTCACCAGAGAGTGGCCAGCCCCTTGGCATCCGTCATTACAGGGCATGACTACGGAGGCCTCTTTCCAGGCCCGTGGCCAGCTGAGCAATCAGTGCCCGATTAATTCAGGTCAGGACTGGGGAGGCCTGGTGAGCTTCTCTTCCTTGTCATTATCAGAAATGCTGTGTATTAATATCCTTTATATTAAAAAAAAAATCTTATCATAATTTTGCCTCATTGAAGGAGCTGGTTTGGAATTGGAATTCAGACAAACATAAGCCAGGAGCACTGGCTGCAGAAGGGGAGAGTTTAAGAAAGGCCTTTTGGTAATATCCATCGTTCCCTTATCAGTGAGGATATTAAACGTATTGAAATGCTAAACAGCTCTTTAATGGCTGTCTCTGATTTTCATTAAACAAGCCGAGGATGAGCAGGAGGGAAGGGGATGCAGTACTGTTCTCTCTCTAAGAAATTCTGATTGCTGGATATTAATGGTATTAATGCTCTTTTATCCAAGAATGCCTGGGTTGTGCTTGCCTTTTTCAGTCTTGCTAAAGTGGAACTAAGTTCCTGCTCCCTAAGGTGGGCACATTATTGCTGCTAAGCTGTTACAGACAGGGGTTTTCTGGCAATGCAAAGCAAGGGCCTCCTAGAGGCCATTTTTTTTGRTGCTGGCACCTCCAAGCCCTAGCACCTCCCTGCTGCCCAAAARGACCTGTGTGTTCATGCCTCAGCGGGGCAACACAGTCCTGAGAAGTCCTGCTGGAGCAAACAGCAATCTGCCACTTGGGTRTCACAACGAGCAGATGGACAAGGGCTAATCCTCTTGCACATGTGTTGAACCCTCTCTCCACATCACCATCACCATGGGGAGAGGCTGCAGGGACTCAGCTGAGCGGAGAGCGTGTCCTCAGGCATTGCCTGCAAGTGTGGGAATAGCCTAGCACAGCCCTCATCCCAAGGGACAGTGCGCGATGAGCTGCACCTTTGAAGTGGGCACGGCAGGAAGACCTGAGCAGCCACAGGTACCTCCAAAAATGCATCTGTCCATTTCTCTGAAGCCTCCCTCTGCCTCCAGGGCTCTGCTAACCTCAGGGATCATCCCTTAGCTTCCTAAACGGGGCCACTGTTCTGGGAAGCGCTGGAGAAAAATCACTGTAGCACCTCACACCGCAGCGAGGGCACACAGCAGGGCTGGGGCACACGTGGCGGTGGCTGGCCCGTACTCACGGCTCTGACACCAGGAGAAAGGCTGTGACAGCCTCCCCTGGACTGCCTTGCAGAGAGCCCAAACGATGCTTTACCGGCTGACGAATCCAAGAGGCAACACAGTCAAGTCCAAGCACTTCAAAGACTCATCAGGAAACAAAACACACAAATAGGGTGCTAAAATGACATGAGAGCCACAAATATACTTTGCTGCTCTTAATGCATCTCCTTCGCCTTCCGTTTTTTAACCTCGGCATGCACATGGCTCTGTTCTGCACGGCTGCAGAGGCCAAGGGCTTTGCTGTTATATTCATACGCCTCCAGGAGCCGGGGCTTGAAAGTATCCAAAAATATCACAAGGCTGCCCATGGTTTTGTGAGAGTCAGCAGCCACAGAGGAAGACCATACTAAGCAGTGGACGTGACCAGCTGGCTGAAGTCCCCTCTCCCCATCTGAAGCACACGCRTTCAGCAATGAAAGGGATACAGAGACAGCCCCAGCGCTCTCCTGGGAAAGGCTGATACAAGCAAACAAAAATTAGCTGGAGCTAATAAAACGGGGGCTGCAACTAGCCCAGGCAGCACGGCATGTATTTAATCCCAGTCTCCAGAGCACAGCGGCTCTGATATTGCCAGAGGGAACAGCTTTGTGGGCTAAGCAGGTGGTTAGAAATGTGTTGACTTCCTGAAACCACAGGGACCCTGCAGGACAGCTCAGCCCACAACCAAATTCACAACCCCACCGTTCGTGGGACTCTGGTGCCTTCCTGCTCTGAGGCTTCTCTCATATTTCTCAAATTCATCTTGTGCTTCTTTCCTCCTCACCCCTCCACTCTTGTTTTTTCTTTCTCTTCCRTAACTTGTACTCTCCCATCTCCCAGTCTTTACCTACACGGGCAGATGAGCTGTTTCATTTCTGCCAGATGGTGATGGTACCTCCATCCCCTGCCACCCATCACCTCTTCCTCTGTTTGCAGCCATTTCACAGTAGGTCACTGCCCCCCAGCCCCCAACACCTTAATTTAGGTACACGGCCAGGTTTTGAGTATCTGCAGTTAGGTGAATCCTTTTCAGCTGTGCCTTATTCTGTCTCAGCCCCATCAGCTTGCAGGAAGAGGATAAGATCTGCTGCTGCCTCTGAAACCAGTTTAGACACCACTGGGTCTAGAGTAACAGCAATTTGTTACGTGACACCAGCCTCATCTTACCCCGGCTGGCACCATCAGTCCTCTCAGGTAGCAACCAGTCAAGTGCTGTCCAAGGCATCCAAAGACCGTGTGAACTGTGTCATGGTGTGCAAATCTTCCATAGGATAAGAGGGCCACCTCCATGCCTATTTCTTCTCAGGGCTCCCGGGCCAAAAGTCCAAGCCTCTGTCTGCGTACCAGAGGTGAGCCTGAAAGCAGAGAAGAATAAACTACCTTGGCCACCTCCAGCCTCTCTCCGAAGCACCTTACAGAGAGTCTCACCACCCTCAGCCATGCTCTGCCTCCGCTATCCCAAGCAAAAGCTCTCTGCTTGGTCCAAAAATTCTAGTGCCAATGTCTCAGTCAYGAGATGGGCAGGAAAAAGCTCCAGCCCCTTGTCTCAGGCATCCTTCAYGTTACAGACAAAATACACTGATAACTGCCTAAATGGTCGGCTTTATTTCAAGTGCTTTGTTTCTGCTGGAAGTGGAAATCTCAGAGAGACTTAATTATAGAGCTGGGCAGACGCAGGCATAATCCTTTTGAAAGCTTACAATGAGACTTGCTCCAAAATTAATTGTGATGCTGCAAAATACCAAACAAAGCTCCATTTAAAATTGGGTGAGTGATCAGGGAACAATAGCTAAACAAATGGGAACACCCGCAGCCACTTCAGAGCTCAGCCAGGGTTGACTCTCTGCGAAGAGGGGCACTGGGTGAGGAAGAGCTGCTGGTGCAACTGCTCCTTGCTAGAGGTACCTGGATCTCGCTTGTCTGGAGTACACGCTGACAGCGTTGGGACGTGTCTCCTGCCATGCTTCAGGRAATTTGGGAACAAGCCACCGATATGCAGAGATGGGACTGACAATGGCAAAGAACAATCCCAAACCAAGATTTTCTCCTCTGGTTTGGGTTGCATGCCCTGGGATCCCCAGCTGCAGTTTTAGCTTTAATATCTCCTCTTTCCACCGGTGAAGTTCACTTATGTGAGGGACTGTGCCACCGGCTGGAACCATTTATCACACAGTATAGGCCTTGGTGTGAGCAGTTTGGAGCCAAAATCCTGCCTGGGAGCTGTATTCCTTTGTGTGGGATGCTACTTGTAGGACTATTTAAGGAGAGATGGAGCCACAGACCCAGCTCTGGCTATAAAACAAAGTTATATATAACTTGGTTACCTTGGGTAACCTTGTAGAATTACAGGCTAATTTCTTCAAACATCCACTTCTCCACCTTATTTCACTGAGATTTAACTCTCTGTGAAGTGTGAGGGCTCAGTGAAAAGCCCTTCGTGAGTTCAAAGGTCAGTAGAAGATGAACAAACAAATTGAAATTTTGTAAAGGGCTTATATTTAATTAATATTGTCTCAGGAACTAATTAACAGATTCACTTGGAAATTGTCAGAAATATAATTTATGTTTCAAGGGTAAATGGCGAAGGGTCAGAGAGGACATACTGTATAATTCACATGGAAAGAAGGGCTCTAGGTACCAATCCATGGACTCGTTAGTTAAACCAGCCACAGCGCTGCTCAAGCATCTCACCCTTCAGCGTTTGGTTTTCAGCTTCTCCCCTGGCTTCCCTCCTGGCAAGTCTTCAAGTCTGTGTGATCCCACGCAGACCTCCRTGCGGGAATATGCTAAAATGTGTTACTGATGCTGCTTGTTCATTCGAAGACAGTGCTCATCAGCAGGCAGGTCAGGAGCAAGAGATCGCACTGCCACATCCTGATATCGTGTTTCCCCACTCTACAATTTCAAATATCACAAGACTTTTGGAGTCCTTGACATGGACAACACTTCTTTGTCCTCTGGTTCAGGGCCTTTGGGATGAATAGAAGTCTCATGACTTCAGAATGGAGCTTCAGCAAAATCCCAATATTATAAGGCCTGAAACAAGTGCCTGGGAATGGAAAGGATTAGCTGTCTCTAATTTTCAGATATATCCATTTCTTACAATGCTTTCTCCATTCTGTCTTTGGAAACACTCTCTCCTATGAGGCAAAATCAGAACAGCTCCAAAGGGAGCTGAGTCACTTCAGCATCCCCATGCATTGTTCTTCTCCCAAGTACCCTGTMCTGAAGACATTACAGTAAAACTCCTTGGGCATCGCTACCAGCTCCTGTGTAGGCTATTGTATTTTCCAAATTCACAAGTGGCACCAGGTACTGGCAAGAGACTAGCCAAGGTTTTGGTCGGACCACATGGCTTTCTCCTGCTTGGGCATCTCAGCCCTTCGAGGAACCTCCCCGAGGATCACATCTTCCTTTCCAAACCACCTTTAAAAATACTTCTAACCAAGCTAATCACTGAGGTCCCTAAAAGTGTGTCTCAAGGTGTCCCCAGACAGGGTTTGGGCACTAGGGTTGCTTTTGAAGGAAGTTCTGCTGCGAGGTCCACTTGTCCTGACTGATACCTTCACGGGCGGAACAGCAGACTCCATGCACCTTGACTATTTCATCTGGCCACCTGGAAGGCAATCCTCTAATGTCTTCACCTCCTTTGGTCCCCCAAGTACAGCACTCACATTTTGGGATGCTTGGCTGGGTGATGGTGCTGGTACAAACAGGCTCTTCTCTGGTCAATGGCATGCTCAGCTCACATACATACGCAGCAAAGAGAAATCTGTTCAACACTGTCAGATGTAGCTCCTTTTGTAGAGATATACATGCTYAAAACAAAGCATATTTCCTTGGCCTTGGGATTCAGAGACCATTTGCCTTCTGCTGCAGCRCTGTCCTTCATGCCTTTGAACAGTTCATCTGAATTAATAGCATGGTTACCTTCTTTTTTATCCATCCCATGCATCTGCTAGTGCCTGCAAACTCCTGCATTTCCTGTATTTCTCCAATACTCTCTCCAATTTGACTGCTTATCACAGCACCTGCAGCTTCTAGGTGCTGTTTTGGCTTCATTCCTGCTTTCAGATCTGTTCTCAACTCTGCTGTGGGTCACTCTGGTGGTGTCAAGTGTTTTCAATCATGTCARTGAAGGCTATATGCTACCTACCCTTCAAAGTCATAACTTTAGACAGGGTGACTTCTCCTGCTTGACAAATTCTAATTGCATTGCCTAGAGCTAACACTGCAACTAGAGCTCACTATCTCTTTCGCTCTCTCTTTCTCTCTCAGTTGCCTCTTCTTCAGCCACAGATCAGTCACAAGCTCTTCGGTAATTTCTCTTTCTTTTAATACACTCTGATTAAAAGCATGTCTTCTGTATGGTCCATTTTTCCATGGTGATCCTGTATGCCTCAGATTTCTGTGATGTACTTTTGTAATTAGCTTCCTCATCCTGAGTCAACTGAAAGCTGTTACAGAAATCAGATCAAATGTTTCCAACTCGCCAGTGTCAAAAATAAGGCAACTTCCTTAACACCTTCCTTTTTACTGCAACCTATTGCATACAGGTGTAGTGAGAAAAGCTACTTGAACTTCCTTCACTGTGCTGGAGAAGTTCAGCTCTGGAGGAGCTTTTGGCATTCTCCAGTCACCAGTCTGCTCATAATCAGCAGTAGGATCAGGGCAAGWGGAAAAGAGCTACTTCTGTTATACAGAGGTGCAAGTGGCTAGCAAACTCACCTGGCGTGTGGGATACAAGGACCACACCTTCCACTACTTCAGAGGCTTAAAATCCAGCATTTTGCCTCACCAGACTGTGCCCTAACCATTAGCCAGAGAGATCAGGTCAGATCCCTGAACACAAAGCCTGTTGCAGCTGCACAGCCACATACAGGGCTTAGAAAGGCAAATTTTATTCTGGGGAGGTTCATGAGAGGTCGGGCATGGATATCAAACTCTGAAGCAAGATCTGAATCTGGGATTGTACAGAGGAGATGCACCTCAACCTTAGAGAGGGTAGAAATTTTGGCTCCACAGCTTTTTCCAAGCTCCAGAAGACTCCAGCTGCTCTGTATGCATTATACCATGAGCCATGGACCAGGGAAGTGGATTGCACAAACAGAGCTGGTATTGCAGTGACAAAATCCCCTTGAAGATGTGTAYCTACACAGCTGAGGTGCTTGAAAGTGAAGGATAACAAGCTCTAACCAGCCAACTAAAAGTTGCATCTCTGCTTACATGGGATGTTCAGTCTTTAACAGCAGAGATCCCTATAACATGTCCCAGTCAGGGGGTTTCCAAACCATTTTTTCTCCTCTAGCCGGCAGAAAATGCTGCTGCTCCAAGAACTTTTTAAAAAAGTGATGGAAGGACCAAGTGCACCAAACAGGAAGCTACCTGAGCTGACCATGGGGTTGGAGAGTCCTGCTATCTGCTCCCAAAGACTTTGCAAGTATATCAGATGCAGCAGAAGAGGGGAGCGGAGGACATCCCACTTCCAGGGGTGGCAAATATCCTACAGCCTGGGATCAAACCCGGCACAGAGGGAATTGCACCAGAGCCTGCCACGCAGGAAACAGTCTCTTGAATGGCTAGGCTCTCACTTGAGGCGATAAGCTCTAAACCTACAATGGAAACGTTTTTTTCTGTCTAAAACGTTTAGCAAGTAAAAATCAGAGGTGCGTGTCATCAGGGAAAGGCTTAGAAGTCAATGGGTGAAGTCAAGGACTGGGCGAGGAAAAATCTACATGGGCCAGATGGATCTATCATTAATCACAGCTTCCTTCCCTCCAGCAGAGTTGACGCCAACATTTCCTCACTGCTGTCATCCCAGGTAGCATGAAAGCACTGCAATGGGTGTTATTGTGCTTGGGGATGGCAAAAAACCAAACAGCTTCAGACAGAAGTCAGAACTGAAATTTGGGATCACTATGACTATCCCTGAAGCTCTGGGATTATCTCCTCTAGTCTCTCTCACTTCAGCATAAATTTGGCGACCTTTTCACTGAAGGTATCCTCTGCTCTGGAGGGGATCAAGGACAGGGCTCCCTGAGGGACAGGGACTGCTGTGATCCTTTGGAGACACTTCCCTGCTTTTATGATCACCAGAAAGCTTGGATGCTGGAAGCATGGCTCAGAGCAAAATGTTTTTGGAAAACTGAGATCCTTGGCAAGCAAAGAAGGCTGATGTTGGGAGGAGAAAGCAGCACATCAGACAGGCTGGATTTGCTAAGAGTTGGGTCATGGTTAGCTGAGACCTGCCTTGGGTTCTGGATCAACTTATAACCTCTCCGCACACATGGGCCCAGCAAGGCAGCAGGTCCTGGGCCCAAGTGAGACATGGACAAGCTTTTCAAGCAGTAGGATGTCCTAACCCCCATATCCCCTTCGTCATGAACAGGCTGTCAGGCTTTCGTTGGAAAGGTCATAGCTTGGCAGACGTAGCGGGCCCAGGCGGCAGAGGTGGGTGGTCAGACCCCCAGGGATGGCCTGACAGACAGGGCCTGGAGCTGATGCACCAGCCAGATCCCCCCGAAGCATCCACCAGGGYTGTATCGGGGGCTGCAAGTGCTGCCCTTGCCCGTCACGAGGCCAGGGAGGGCCTGCTATGGGCTGTCAGCATCTTGTCAAGGCAGAGCACGGGGGCAGGAGGGTCTGCTGGGGGCAATGCCAGCCAGCCTGATCTGACCRTGTGTATGCTAACAGCAAGACAAGGTCCTCCGGGATCTACAGAGAGGACAGAGTGCAGAGCATGACCAGGACAGAGGTGCACCCAAAGGTCCTGGGACGTGATTGTGTGCCTTGCAAGTCTTCCAATCCCATCTGCTGCATGCTGCAGAGCTGGGAGCATCCGCCTGCCTTCTCACCATCTTCCTCACGTGCAGATATCCGATGTTCTGGCTCAGCATCAATCCATAGGTGGGTTTGCTTGAGGTGTTGCCAGCTGCCTGCTTGCCCCAGCCCCAGAGACAACCCAGGAACTCCAGCCCTGGTAGGAAGTGTCCCTTTGAAGAGGACTGGTCTCTGGCTCAGGTTAGGGAGTTATTACTCCCCTGTGCTTTTTGCTGCTCCAGTCAGCGCTGGAGAAGATAATTGCTAGTGATAATTTATTCATTACGGGCTTCTTTAACCCGTTTAGTCTGCCTAAGCCTGGCTCTAATTAGAAGACAAGGACCAAGCTGCCTCTCCTAGGTGGCCTCTTCCCYCAGAGAGACTTTTCCATTAGCAATGCCCCCTTCTAAGCAGAGAAGGAGACTGCAGGGCCATTGCCCTCTCCTGCAACCTAGCATTGTGGTGCTGATGGTTTGGAGAGAGTAGGAATCTGGTTTCATCCAAGGACCCATCCCCAAGGCCTCCTCAAGCATGCAGAGGGGCATGAGGCACCTCTGCAGGCTGAATTTCATTGCAGAGGGATCCATAGCTGCGCTGGGGCTTGCAAAAAGATGCAGGCCCTCCGTTGACGTGGTTGGCACCTGACTCAGGCGTGCCGTGGTGGAGCAGGGGCCACAGGGCTACCCGTGAGCCTGCCCGCTTGTGGGCAGCCCACAGCTTCGCGTGAGGCCACTGCMGCGCAGCCCGGCCCTGAGCAAACTGCACACAGCTGCTCCGTGACTGCCAGGCCTCCCGCTGGGCACCAATCTTCATCTCTTTGAAATACACATTAAAATACATGAGCCACACTCTCTGGCCAGGGCTCCCAGCACTGGATAATTGCTTCTTAAGTGCTTTCTAAATGCAAACCGCATGTCACTCTTACCACCACTGCCACCTCCCCTGCACCCAGCCTTTGATCTTCTGCGTGTCCTGACAATATTGCAATTACCCCGTCAGTGTCAGGAGGTGGAGGCACTCGCGGCCGGAAAGCACGGGGATGAGCTGGACTGCTGAGTCCTGTCCTCCCCGATCGATGCATCTAGCTGTCCTGCAAGGGTCCTTCGCGGTCCGTCCCGGCCGACCCCCCCAGCACAGCGGTGGATCTGGAATAGCACTCAGGGAGGTGCAGGAGAGGGCAGCTGGTGCAGAGCTCCTTGGCTGAAGAGATGATGTGCAGCAGGCTGCGGCTGGCTAGCTAACGAAATGCATCGCCTTGCATCGCCTGCTGCATGAATCTTGCTGGAGATAGATGCTCTCCTTCCCCCATGGCAGGGCACCTGCAGGGTCCACGGCCTTTAAAACTCGACCTCACCTGAGCTCACTGCTCTCATACCCTCTCTCCTGTGGCCCTCAAGGTTTTAAAGATGCTGAAACGCAAAAATCATTCATTTAACCCCAAGCTGRCTTCTTTGTGACTTTTTTGATCTCTGTGAAATATTGGGGGGAGGAAGTCCCCATTATTCTGGACTAATCTCAGATGTTCATTTAAAAGCACCGTTTTCAGAACTGGCAGAAAAGCTGAACTCTGATTCACCCGTCTCATCCCGGGGAGACGCGTCTTTGAATCCGTCACGCCAGCAGTCGGTGACACTTCCCCGAAACTCGCCCCAAGCTTTCCTCGAGCATCGCTCTTCCGAGGAGGCGGGTTGCCAGCGTGGGCCCGACCCGGTGACGTGCCGGTGGGGAGGTGGCAGCGTGCAGCCAGCCTGACCCCGTTGCTGCCGCCCAGACCAGGACAACGCAGGGCTGCGGGGCGGAGAAGATGCTTCGCACCGGGCCGAGACGACAAGGCAGTATTGTTTAGCAGAGCATGGCTGGGAAAACCTTAGGGGAAGCTTAGGGCATGCAGGGAGGAGGAGCAGCCCTGAGGTCTTTTCCATCCCCACCTGCTCCGTCTGGTCCAARCGCGGGAACGGGGAGGCCAGGGTGCCGTCGCTCCCCAGCAGGAGACACCGATTGTGATGGAAATACCGTGCAAAACGCCTCCCCAGCAGCACGAGAACCCTTTGGACCATCACGCTAGCAGCCCCAGGAAAAAAAAAATCCTAATTAAGCTCTGCAGGTGCAGTGCACATCACTCGCAGACCACAGCAGCACTGAAAGCATTGCCACGAACGGCCGGGCAGGGGAAAAAAAATCACTGCTGCTCCCTGAGTTATCAGCACACAAGTGCAGCCTCCGGAGGGGACTGCGTGGGGGGGGTAGGGCTGGGGACCAGCTCCTCCAGCAGCCTGCTATCGACTTCCAGTCTGCCCAGTGTGCCTGGCAGAGCACCCTGTCCCCCCCCCCCCCCATCCCCCAGGGAGAAGGCACAGAGACCTGACAGCTTCCCGCTCCCCCGGGGCAGGACAGACCACGTCTTGAAGCCTCGAGGGCTCCAGGGAGCCACACCGTTTGCTAATGCTGGGGAAGGTGACAGCAGGGACATGCAAAGAGATGGTCTTGATATCTTTTTTTTTTTTCTCTCTCATCCATTTTGAGTGGATACCTCACTTCTGATCGTTCCTAAATCTTATGAGTATGATCTATTTCTGCCTGCAGCACACCCCTGTCTGAGCCCCTGAGCAACTCAGCTCCCCAGCATCCAGCTCTGTGGCCACCCACCACCTTCAATTTACAGCACCCAACAACTTCTCAAGCAGGATTTGCCTGTTTCCAGAGCCCTTCGCCCACTCACATGTGCACCGAGTTACCAGTGCTCGACTGGGGCCCGCAGAGGAACCCATTTGAAAACAACCCAGCTTGGATTCACTGCCCCAGGGGCGAGATGTGGAGGAGAGGGAATCGGCAGCTTGTCGAAGCCGAGGTGGGAGCACGCCGATCCCCGTGGCTGCCGGCCCTGACTGCGTTCGCCACGTGCCGTGACCCGCTCCGCACAACGCCGGAGGAAAACACCGAGGCAGGCTGCGGAGGGCTCACCGCCGCTTTGGGGAGCAAGCAGGGTAGATCAGATCCTGCCYTGCTGGACGCTGCAGTGAAGGTGGAGGGAGATGGAGACAGATGCAAACTGCTCCAGCAGAAAAGAGATGGCAATCCGGCCTCTCCGCTTCCTGCAGCCTTGAGTCCCACGGATGGATCACTTGAATCGCTCCGCTAGAAAGTCCTTCCTGGCAGTGGTGGATGTGTCTGCCCTGGCTCGTTCATTATTATCTCCATTGCACTGTGTTCGCTCTCATTCACCCCTCTCAGACTAAATAACTCCTTTCTGCTCTCTCCTCATGTGGAAATCYTTCCCCACCCATTATCGTTTCCATGATTTCATTTTTCGCTTGTGTCCTCTGTGACGAGACTCCTGAACGTGGCTGTTACCTGTGCATCTCCGGGCACGTGGCACACCTTCCTTCATGCTGGCGTGTCTTGTCTTAATGCATGTGGAAAAACTCATTTCCTCCCTTTTAATGGAGATGCCAGTCCCCTGCAAAAGCTCTCTGCTGCAGTTCCCAGGCCGTGTGTCGATACAGGGACATCTCTCCCTAACACCAAGGAAAGAGATTGCAGGGGTCTTGTTCCTGACCTCAGATGATCCTCTGCTCTGCCCTGCAGTGCCTTCTGCAATTTCTGTCTTTGCATCCTCCCATGCTAGAAAAGGAAGATGATACACCACGCGCCTCTGCCGTGTTCCCCACAAACTCTCCTCCCAGCTCTCAAAATCCATCAGAGCAGCAGCTCACAAGCATTTCCTTTGGTGGGTGATGCACAGCGCCRTGCCGGGAATAACGCTTTCTTCAGGTTAGACTCACGTTGCTTGCATCAGACACGCTCCATACTCAGTGGAGCAGTTTCTGGAGTCATCTCCACTCCAAGGCAACATCTTTCTCCTGTGTGATATAGCAGGGGGCTTTCCCCAGCTGCATCCAGCCTGGCYATTTGTAGAGTCAGCTGCTTGCAGAGCTAAACAAACACTCAGACTGGCATATTCCTGATAAGGCTTTTTTTTTTTTTTTTTCTTCTTTTCTGCAAAACAATGTCACACTTCTTATCTGACATGAATCCACAGTGTTGCTCCAGTAGTTCTCCAAAGCAGTAATTTAACCCCAGACACATTGGTGTGAACTCGGGTAATTATATCCGGAGCTGAGTTTAGCTCTGTAAGGTCTGTAGGTGTTACAGGTGCTCTGTCTCAGCAAGGTTAGTGGGATTAGATACATCATCCTCCCATGAGACGCTAGCTCAGTCATGGAATATAAATCAGCCTTTTCTCTAGGCTGAAATGTCACCTTTTTCACACGACCCCCAGAGCACGGTGCAAAGCTTTGCATCACATTTCCCCTTTGACTAACCAAAGCATTAGCATTTGCAGCTGGTCTTTGGGGTCTTCCGGTTCATGGTCGGCCGATTATTGAGGTTGCTCTCCAGGTCGTCACCATGTTTCACCCCAATCCCTCAGCCCCACCAGGAGAGCCCAGAGACAGTGGGGCTCACAGAGGCTCCCCTCTTTTGCTGCTGCTGCTGGGCAAAACTGAGAGGAAGGAAAGCATGGGGTTAACCCTTTTGACCCCGGTGCACCCCCACAGAACCAGGTCAGGTAAGGAGAGCACCCTCATTAGCCAGCCACAGCAGGGAGGAAGAGCTGGCCTCGGGGGCAGTGCAGGGATCAAAGGACAGATCCTGCARGGAGGTCCTTTTTGGCACTTACCAGTGACAGATAGGCCTAACACATGCCCCGCATCTCCTCGTGATGGGAACAACCCAGATGACTGAGCTACTTGCACCCCAGTCCCTCAGCCTGCAAGCATCACTCATCATACCTGGGTGAAGGTGATCCATACCTTGGGACAGATGCACCCTGTGGTCACCAGGGTGAGTGTGACATGGCAGTGACATCCACCTTAGCGTCCTTCTCAAACCTCAGCACATCCCACGAGCCCCAGTCTGTCCAGCAGGAGACCTTCCTGACGGAAAGAAAATCTGCTCCTTTCCCGGGCCCCAGTAGAGAAATGGGAATTTCCCAGGGTCGGGGACAAAAGGATGGACAGGGAACGGGGACATCAGCATTGTGCACAGGGCCGGGGCAAATTTTAGGGCTGAGCTCTCCATGTCTAATGGAAAGAGATGCCTCCCCACAYAGGCTGTTCCACCGCAGCGGGGACAAACTCAAATACACTCCGAGGGAAGCACACAGATGCCAGTATAATTAGCCACAAAATAGACTTTTCAGTATCACACAATGACAAAGAAAAATAAAAAAAAAAGGCCTGCATGCTGATAATTCCTCAATGCGCCTCAGTGACAAGGAACTGGGACAGACCTGAGCTTTCACTGAGCCAGAGGAAAATGTATTTTTAAAAAGCAGATTATCTGGTTAAACAGAGGGCAGGGGGCTGAGCTGAGAGATAATGGGGGTGTCTGTGACAGCTTTATTAGGAAGTGCCTAATGTCGGAGTGATTTCACGGCGGATCTCAGAGTGACGGGCTGACTCCAGGAGCTTAGGTCTCCGCCTGCGGAGCCTCAGCAACACTGTCAGACGGGCTTAGACGACAACTGACCCCGGCTCTGTGCTGCGGGAGACAATAAAAGCGGCAGGGAATCTGCATTCCCGTCGCCCACCTCGCAGGGGGGTCGCGAGGCTGTATTTATTAGTGCACGGAGCCGGTACGAGGAGCGCGGGCTGAGGCGGGATGGGGGAAGCGCCGTGTTCGTTAGCAGTCATTAGCAGTAAGATTAATGCTGCTAACCTGAAACGAGGGGCATGCACGGAAGTGTAGGGCGGTGTCRTTCCTTCTACCGTCGGTCGTGGCAGCCCTGACCCCAGGAACTTCAGGGCCCAGYGGATTCACCATCCAATCTCCCTGTKGCCCACGGATGCCTTCCAGGATACTCTCACCTGCCTGCTCTCCSTGTCTTTTTTGCAGGGTTTCCTGGTTGCTCCTTTCTCAGGGAGGACTCCTTCACCTTGTTGTCTTCCAAGACGGTGCAAAGATCTCAGCAAAGCTGGCAGGGGAGCAATGTGGCCAAGCTAAGCCAAGGATGGTCCTCATTGCATCTCCAGGACCTTCTGCACCCTCACCCCACAGCAAATATCAACTTCAGCTCCGGAGGCCTGCAGGGTGGGCTGCCAACCCCTTCGGCAATATGGCATGCCCCACACCAGCACCTCCTGACACTGATCCCTGCACTGTTGGGCTCCCAAAGGTTTGGCAGTGCGCAGATCCAGGGTGCACAGGCAGGACTTCCAAAGGTGGGGGCRTATGCATGGGCCCACTTTCCTTCTCCAGGCTTTTCTGCCAGTTCTAGACTGGCCTCCATCTTCAGTGTGGGATGGAGCACTGGAGGGATGCTCATCATTAAGAGACCTAAACTGGGAACATCCCACTCCTGGAGACTGGCTAGCAGCACAGAAGTCCTACAGGGTACTAGAGAGCAAGCATGAAACGGGGATTGCCAGCATGATGCCTGGCGTAGGCCTCCAGGAACAGCTGTAATCAGGAGCAAGGGGCATACGAAACAGTCTCTAATCCCAGATTTTCCATCAGCTGAGCAGGTCCTGGTCAGGTTGCCTGGGGCTCACTGTGGGATTGACAGACACTCTCCCACCGCCCTGAAGGCCCAGATGGCTGGAGCAGCCCCGAGTGGATTTCCTCATCCGGGCCGAGGCTTCCCTGTGTGAGGAGGGCAAGCTCTGATGCTGAGGACCGGCGTATTGCACAGCCCTGTGCAACCCAGGCCATGGCTCCATCCGTGGGCATCAGATGGAGGATGCAAATCCGGGTCTCTGAGAACAAAAGACCAGGGYGCCTCTGCCCCCAAAGCTGCTGGCTCAGCATGATGGGGCTCCCCGAGGCGCAGGGGAGCCAGCAATGAAGCTGTCTCTGACAAGGGAAACTAAAGACATAAGCGGGAGCATGAAATTGCTGGTGACAACCATAGCAGGAGCAGCTCCAGGCAGGAGATGGGGGAGYGGGAGCTGCGCCGCACGTCCACCTGGGACGCTTTGCAGCCTTTGTAAAGAGAAATGCAGCGGGGTGAAGGACAAACCRGCACGGCTCCCCGCTTGCACGGGGGACCGGCACCCCTCGCGGCAAGCAGAGAGATGGGGATCAGCCAGATGAGGGGTTCTGTGCTGGGGATCGCAGCTCCGAGGGTGGGGGCTTGCAAGAGCCAAGCAGAGTTCGTGGGGGCAGGTTTTCCCAGATAAGCCCGAAGCCTGCCTGCTGTTTTCCCCTGCTACAAGAGCTCATCTCCAGGCTCCTGGCCTGGGCAGCCAGCTCAGATAGAAAATACTTGCTAATTTTCCCGTGAAAATGTTTTCTGCGCCATTATCAGTTTAACCCAGATTGCCTGAGCCATTACACAGCTTTGTCAAAACCCCCTGGAGCTGCCGAGCAAGCTGTGCGTGCTGGCAGGGCCTGCTGCCCGGGGCCCCTGCCCGCAGCACCCTGCCCCGGCGCGCCGCCCAGCCCGCCGCGCTCCTCTCCCCGTCTCCTCCGCGTCTCCTCCCTGCCTTGCAGCTCTTTATTCCCCCTCTGCGCACATGTGCGCAAGTGCACCAGAATTTAGCCACCCTCTCTTTCAACTTTTCCCCTCTCTCTTCCCCCCTCCCTCCCTGTAACAAATCGGTGAAAAGAGGGAAGAGAGGAGGCTCCAATGACAGATGGAGCCAGTGCTATCATCTCTCTTAACTGTCACYGAGAAAATCACACGGCAGCCACTGAAATTCAAATTAGAGTTTTGCTGAAGCTGCTAAAACTCATCAAAAGATATCTTTGAAGTCCACTGGCAGGCTGGTCATTTCTTTTAAATTAGTCCCTGTTGAAAATGAAATTGCAGGGAGTTGGTGTATTAGCATATTGGAGTGCGAGAGACAGCATAATACCGCCTTTCCGGGGAGCGGAGACAGTTTGCTCCTGCACAAAGAACGCGCTCAAACCAGGCTCTTACTGCATTAGGATAAATGAACGAGTCATTTCAAAGCTCCCCATTAACGGGGACGAGCTGGCACTCAGCCGGCAAAGACAGGTCAGTGCCGTCCCTGGCGTTGGCGCCCTTGAAGCCAACCTCCAGGCCGCGGCATCGCAAGCACATGCAAATGAGGAGCTGCCTCATTAGCAGAGCCTGCTTGGTAACCAGGCAGAAAGGGTCCATCGCCGTTCCCGATACACGGACTGGCGTTTCCCGGTGTCTGTGTGATGTTGAGGACTTTGCAGCAAGAGCAGGGCACCTGCTGCTCAGCACCCAAACGCCGCTGCCCTCCACAGGGAAAGCAGAGCCGGGATCAGTGCCATGAAAGCAATTGCTTCCCCCGTAATCTGGTCCCCTGAACGTATTTGTCACGTTGCGCTTCCTTCGAGCACCTTGCAGTCAGGCTGGAGATGGCGTCCTGCTGCCCCAGAGGACTCTGAAGACTTCCTCAGGCTCTGAATCCAGGCTTGGAAAGCTGTAGCAGAGCTGGTGTGAACCCAGAGCAGGCTGCCTCTGCTTTAACATTTGACACCAGMCTGAAAAAGGGCAAAGTTCTGATAGTGACTCCTAAACCGAAGCCTGTGCACCTTGTGTCTCCAGGATTGGCTTCTATCATCCATATATTATGCATATATATATACACCATAACATATCAACAACCTGCATGGATTCATGGCCCATGAGATCTTCATGGGCCAAAAAGCATGGTGGTACGAAGGAAAGTGCACTGAGACACTGGAAACCAGTGGCTGGTCACAGCGGAGTGGTGGCCAGTGGCCATGAGAAGAGCTGTAGCATCTCCCATTAGTGAATATTTCTCAGTGTGGAGAAAACTGGGTTGAGATCTGGCTGCAGTTCAGCCCAGTCCAGGCATTTGCCCAGCAGTGTTGGCCCTTAGGATGAGTACCAATTTTCATTTCTCCCAGACTTCGCATCACACCATCACACCACCCTCCTCTCTCCYTTTGCTGCCTACTCAGGAGGCAAAGAGCCACTGCTGGCTCTTTCCCCAGCCCCACTAGCCTAGGGAATCCATTTTCCTCTCCCTGACCTGAATCTCTAAGTAGAGGCTTCCCTGTTAGCCTGAAACCTTGAGATGTCAGCTGCTTTTGGATAGAGCTGTTTCTTTCATTACCGAGCTGATGTGATGGGATTTTGAGTGGCACTAGTTACACTCCCGCGTTTTTACACATAACRTCTTTGAGCCAAGAGCGTTGTGCTATTGGCTGCAGATTTCACATGGCTCTAAGAGAGGTTCAGAGAGGGTCAGAAACGGGAAGCGAGGCCAATTCCCCCTTGAACTGCAGGAGAACACGGAGCAAAATTTGCCCCAGAGCATGTAACCTGTGACACTTTGCTGGGCTGATGCAAATTGCACCAGCACAGATGGAGGTAGTAGCTCCCGCCATCGCAAGCACACATGACACCTGCTGAACAGCGGTTGTAGCGGCACGTTTTGTTAGAAAAGTTGCCAGACTGTTTAGCTACTTGCTATGAATTTGCCCTAGATTTCCAACAAAGGGGCACAAGGAGGCCCAGATCCAGGAAATTATACGTCAAAGTGCACAATGAGAAGTGGTTTTTTTTCCCCCATCCTGGTTAGTTCTTGGTGTTTGGCTAAATTTCCAAGCCTTGACAAGGTCCAACATCAASGTTTTCTGGATGGGGACATTCTGGGGGATCAGGTAGACTGTGCTGTGAACACGCCACCACCCCAGTTTTGCAGGACAGAGGAGTAGGTGACTGCAGCAAACAGTGAATCCAGTGCCAGGGTTGTGGGCATGCATTTCTGCCGTGCCAATGCACAGGGCAGGAGAGGGCCCTGAAGCAGATACCACTGTGCCTGCTAAGGAGCAGCAACCTCCAATTTGGGCCAGGGGAAACAATGCCTAGGAATCACTGGGTCCACCACAGTCCCTTTCAGCAAGGAAAACAACTGGCTGGTCTCCAGTTGGTGGTACCATGCCCTGGGCATCTTAGGCAAGATGCTGCATGCTCTGGGGARTCAAACCCAGCCTGCTCTCTCTGATGCCAGTTTTGAGTGTCCAAACACTCAGCTTGTCCCCTTGCATTCCCCCAGAAACCACAATACTTTTAGGATGGGAGAGCGATGGCAGAGCGAGAGAGCCAAGCCAGAAGTAAATTTCTTGCCGCTCTTGGTTGTTAATCATCCTCTCACTAAGATGGGGCCAGCTGCTGAGATGCTGCAAGCTTCGATTGCTTTGCTTTTTACTTGYGCTGTCATTGCCCACCCTTGGCCATGGCAGGTCACCTTCTCCCCACACACGCYGCTCAGACAGGCACCTCCATCGCTCGCTCCCTAAGTGCAGGAAAGCTACAGGTATAAATAACAATAGCTGCCACGCTCCTTATTATTGCCATTGTAGTCCTCGGCTCCCAAGATGCCCGCTCTAACGAGAGGGGAGGGAGCAGCGCGGGGGGTCTCTGTTTCCATATCAAACACATGGAAGATTGCTCCTTTCATCTGCTCTGCACGATGAGAGAAGCAGCTGGTGTCTCCTCCGATCCACCCCTACCCTGCCGCCTCCTATCTGGGCAAACACATTCTAGCCCGGCCATCCAGCCAGGATGTTAATTGGAGAGTGGAGAGGTCGGCGGGGAAGGGAAGAGCCCAGATTCAGCGAGGCACAGTTACCTTCATTAACTTTTCATTGCATCTGCCACTTCCWGTTAGGGAGAAAGGGCTTAAATGTCACCATTTTCTGTTTTAACAAAGTTAGAGGCAGCCACTTGCCGAGATGCCCAGCTGAGCGGCCCCTTGCAGGGGACACCAGCCACGGGAGGCCAGCCTTGGCCTTGCATCACCAGCCTTAGCCACAGAAGGTTTCTGACTCAGCCCTGCTGTGTGGGGATTAAACCTCTGCAAGAACTGAAAGCCTCTCTCCAGCCTGGGTATCACCAAGAGCTGAGCACCCTCTTCTGATCCCAGAGATCCCTGCACATCATTGGAGTCTCTGGCCAGCACATTTTTTCCCTTTTCTGGATATTTCCTCTATGTCTCTGGGAGCCCTTGGCAAGAACAGATGTCATTTCCCTGTGGGATCACCCAGCCAGGCTGCTCCTCCTTCCTTCTCTAGCCATAGASTCAAGAGATGGATTAGAGAATAGAGAAGGGGAACATACATCCAGGGCTTGGACATAAGATGTTAATTAATCATCCTATCTCCTAGGATCCTCTTGACTAGTGATGACAAACCGGCTTTTGCACATGGCTGGTGTACCCTTCAGGAGACAACAGTGATTACAGAGCAATCTCCACCTCAGCATCTTCCTTGCTTCTGCACTCATAGGTATTGGATCAGATTGCTTTTCATTTCTTCATTTGTGTTTCTCTGCATCTTCAGTTAGGGCGTCTTTATGTCTAGAGCCTGCCTTATTTCTGGAGAGGTTTTTCCCAGGGTTTTATGCCCTTGAAGTTCCTCTCCTCCTGCCACTCTCTGTTSCTCTGGCAGGGCAGAGAGGCTGGCATTTGAAGGAGGGATGTGAAGGGAAAAGCCCAGGTCATTAATAACTGCTTGGGGGTTGCTGCTCTGCATACATGGGCCAAGGAAGACCAGAATGTAAAGCTGAATTCGCCTTGCATGGACTTACCATCCACTGCACAAAGGGGCCTGAAAAGCAGCTGGACACTCAGCTCACCACACACAGACTGCAGAGAACACCCCTTCCAAGTCTTGCTCAAACAAAGGATTTGCCAGAGAGGTAAACAACCACCATTTGGTTTCACGGTGCTCATAAAAGCTTTATCACCCATTCCAGTTTGGCACTACCCATGGTGTCCAGCAGTGAGTAACCCAGGGCCTGCCGGGGCAAACCCCAGGCAGCTTGCAGGGCAGGAATTGGGTGGTGTGACTGTAGCACGAATGCAGACATGTAATTAGAAAACAAAGATCATTTTAATGTTATCCAAGAAGGGAGCCATGTTATCTGGAAGAATTAATTAYGAGGACAGCTCAGTCTGCTCTAGGCAGAGGGAATCATGTGTTTGCCTCTCTCTGCTGGGGACCTGACATTTTACCCGTATAGGGACAGTTGGGTTTGGCTTGATGGATGGTCTTTCAGCAAGCTCCCAGAGCTGTGTGTCTCTTTGGGCTGGACTCCTGTAATGAATCCTGACAGTCCCACTAGGATCTGCTCTCCTGCTCAGCATCATGTTAGTGATGGGGCAGAGGAAAAAGAAAACTACATACATTTTATTTGTCCATTGCAGAGAGAACTAAATAACCCACTAAGGGAAGCAAGCAGAGCCTGGAAGTGCTGGTGCAGGGCTTGATGCAGTACGTAATGGCTAGTGCAGCATATAAGAACTTGTCTCACGTACTGGGTCACTCTTTTCCTTCCAGAAGTAGTCCAGAAGTAGAAACGACATCAGGATGTGCTATCCAAATGCTTGCACCAGTTTCAAGAT
Source organism: Rhea americana (assembly GCF_003343005.1). Lineage (NCBI taxonomy): Eukaryota > Metazoa > Chordata > Aves > Rheiformes > Rheidae > Rhea > Rhea americana. Next base: position 610,540 of record NW_028186317.1, read on the forward strand.
CTCCTCATCTGCAGTTTGCTCCAGGTTAATTGGTGCCAAATTTGTCTCAGTTGGTTAGAGCGTGGTGCTGCTAACGCTGGGATCGTGGGTTTGACCCCTTATAGGCTACGCTGATGGTTGGACTAGATGATCTCCGGAGGTCCCTTCCAATCTTATGATTCTATGACATAAACACTATGTCTCCCTCCGTCTGATCAGGGCATCACACTCGTGGTGGTGCCTACATACAAGGTCCCACAGTGCCCCCCCAAAAGTGCTTACCCCACTCCTTGCCTTTGAGAGTCAGCAATCCGGAAGAAAATGATCAATACAGGCATAACTTGCAAGTAGCAAGGCCCCAATGAACACCTCCCTGAACCACAGAAAAGAAATCACTGTTCACACGTTGAAACAGAACCTAGCTCCATATGAAGAGATCCTCAACTTCTCCATTTTCACAGTATCCAAAAAGGTCACCTTAGAAAATCTGACACTTCTAAATCCTCTTTTTTTTCCCCAAGAGGCTTTTTTTTTTCCCCCCAAGCCAACCATTTCATGCTAACATTTTTGAGTTTGGCAAATTAGCATTTTCCATGAAAATGACCACTCTTTGGCTCCCATATGCCTCGGTCCCATTTTGCTGAAGCTGAATGCTGCTGAAAACATTGAAACCTAAAAAAAAAAAACAGGCAGTCACAAACCAGGAGCCAGAAGGAGCCAAAATGTGTGCCTATGGCATGTTGCACTCCTGTTGTGAGCAGAGACATACTCATGAAGTATCTCCTCATCTCCTGAATTCCCAGCCAGTGCTYCAGCCACAAAACCATCTTGATTTTCTCCTTCTCCTTCCTGCACTGCTGTATCTCCCAGCCAGCCTCACGATACAACTTTCCAGGACAGGAGATATTGTCAAGTGCAGCCTCAAGTCATAGCCCTGTGCCTACTGTATGGGCCACGGATGGAGACCCTGGTGACTCTCGATAMAGCCAACACTCATGCAGACTGCTAATGCCAGAGGCTGTTCTCAAAAATACATCCTTCAAGCGATGACAGGGCCAATCAATACAGTGGCCGCTCTTYAGTAGTCCCTGGCAGGGAGCAGCAGCCCTCCCAGCACTATCTGCCAGGCATGCAGCCACTCATCTGCAGGATGGATTAGGGGACAGACTGACAATGAGTGGCTCTTCCTCCCATGCCCACCACCCACACATACCAACYGCAACTGTACTGCATGGCTGCATCCTGGAAATGGATGGGGAACAGGCACAGAGAGTGGGCTGCGCATCCCATACATGCAACTTTTCATCTGTTTTTGTGCGTCTTASGGATATGCCAGAGGACACTGTGTCTTTCATACTGATCTCGAGGCCCCTCAGGGCACCACATGCTCCCTGGATGCTGTACAGCACAGTGGGACTCCCCAAGACTACAGCCCAGCTGGGCAGGCTGAGCAGCTGTGAGCCATGTCTGTCCCATTGCTCAACGGCGTTGGGTGGCTCCAGCACTTCAACTGCACCTTGATCTTCCATAGATAGTCCTTTGGGAAGGTGCCATCTCCACAGTACTTGCCTTTGCCTGCCAGAGTGCCTTTGCCTGCATGGACCTCATGTGTCTCCACTGCCCCAGCTGCACCAATGCTTGGTATCCTCACATGATACTGAGCTGCTCCAGGGACACAATTCATCAGCGAGGCTTGTGACTGCCTAGTGGGAATCCTCAGGTGGTCACTCATAGGAAAGGCCAGGCCAAGACCAGGCTCCTGGGTGGCCACATACAGCCAATGGGAGTCCAAACACRCTGAAATCCCACTGCTTCCCCAGCTCTGGGACTCACATGGGTGAGATTCTCAAAGAGGCCAGGGAACAAAGGARCAGGAAGATCTCGTGTTGCTGCCAGAGGTCCTGCTGGAGCACAAGGATCAAGGGCCTGACATAGAGTTAACAGACCTGGCAGTATCTGTGTGCTCAAATAATCACTCRTGAAGCTGAGATGAGCTGGAGAAGGCAGCCAAGTGGCTAGCCCGTCCCAGGAGAGGGGGCAGTTTGTTCAAAAGCAGAAGCACATCAAAGCCTTTTTGTTGTCTGCTGAAAGAGGAGAGAGCAAGATAGGCCCTACAGAGGTGCCACTGCCASGCCAGAACCTAACGTAACAGCACGGCTCAGCAATGCAGAGCATTGAGCTGCTGAGCACTGTCAGAGTTGTGACAGTGCTGGGAGCATGCAGGCTTGCCGTGCTCGCTGGCACAGGGCTTTGAGGGTAAAAGCAGTAGCAAGTGAAAGCGTGTTCCTCAACGTAGTAGATGAGGACTAAGAGATTTAGTGGTCAGAACGAAGCAAYGGGACCAGCTCTAGAGACAGTCACAGTTGCTAAATGTTAACACACATCTCTCACCAAGCTAATCTCAAACCAGCACCAACACGTAACAGAAAACATACTCTTTCCTGCCTTAGTCACCTCGTGGTCCCTTCAGGTGGAGAGCAGCAGCATTAGCACGAGACAGGTGCCCAGAGCAGACCAAGCCTAGCTAACAGTCCTCAAACTAATGAAAGACCACAAATTACTCCTGAGAGCTCTTCTGTGGTAGTTACTGATGACGAYATTGTGATTATTGTGCGAAGATCCTCAGTCTGGGAACAGAACAGTTCTTCCAAGTGCTRCAGGATGGCATGGGCCACTCCAGTCACTGGAGTGAACTGGACTCCTAGAAACTTTACGGCTGATGCTGGATCCCAGCCATCTCAGGCTCTCCAAAAGAGCAGGAAACAAGGAGAGCAACTTAACCCTCTCAAGGTGTAACAAGTGTATTAGCCTTCTGCCAGAGTAGAAAAGCCAAAATCACTGTAGCACTGGTCATTCTGCTACATCTGGAGCAAAGATCCTGCCCTGGGCAAGATAGACCTGGCCATCAGGCAGCAGGTATCTATCGACCCTTACTTTACAGGTACCATGTCTCCCCTTCCGTCATTTCAGAGAGACARAGAGAGGAGACTGTCTCTTCCTCCTGAAAGATAAATGCCTCCAGATTGTAGCCACTTGACAGGTCCACTGAAATTCATCAGTTCTGACTTGAAATGAAAGCTATAATAAATCTCCCTGTTGAMTAGGAGATCAAAGGCAGATCATTAGAGCTCTTGGATTACCCTGTGAGATTGTACTTCTATTAGCTGCCTTGCTGCTGGTTCCCAGTTTCCAGAATGACCCCCTTCAACAGTGGAGCTTTGACTCTAAAGAAAAAGACAATTTCCCTCTGAAGAGGTCTGGGCTCTGCACCTCTCTTCTGCCCAGTTCTCCTCACCAGGAAGCCTGTTGGCTTGCTCTGCAGGGCTCCTGTCCTTGTCCTCCTCTGGCCTGCTGTTGCAGCACTAATAAAAGGTGCTGCACAGCACAGAGGGGGACATTGCTACATCACAGTATCAAGAGCAGAAGAGCTCACTGCCTGCCTAGCCCTGAGGGGAAGGTCTTCTCCACATTGCAAAACTCCTTCATCTTCACAGGGAAGGAAATTCTTCCCCCAACTCCAGGACTGWCCACTGCTCCCATCTCAATTGCCTTTTTGTAATTACAGACAGATGTCATGCTGTACGGTGTACTGCCATGCTTCAGTGAGACCAAGGAAAAAAGTCCCTATCATTATTGGCTTAGGAGAGATGTGTTTAAGGATGTTAAGACTGATTTTCCATTTCCCCCTGTGGTGAGTTTCAGCGAAGATTTTGCTGACCCGTAGGGATCAYGAGCAATTTCCTATCTCATCCCTCTCCAGATGCATTTGCTGGTAGCAGTCTACAATATGGCCATGGTCTCAATAGCCAGGGAAGGGAAAGTTGTCCCCCTTTCCTAAATCAGTGTAGGCTAACAGCTTTTCACTGCTTGGACCACAAGATCTGAAACTCGGCCAATCCCCTGGGTTTTCTCCTTCCCTCATTTCAGTCTCAGTAGTTGTCTTCTAGGTGTCATGTCCCAGTCAGAGGGGTGCAGCAATCCCATGCATCAGCATGTTGATGCAGAATGAGGTCGTGTGGCAGGAACAAAAGGCAAAGGAGGCTTCAGACTGCAGATCTACCAGGCCCATTTGAGGAACATCTCAGTGATGGCCTGCTAGGAAAGGAAAAAAAATGCAGCTTGGCCAGCTGCACAACAAGGGGACCATAATCTCCAAGGAGCCTCCAATAAGTCCTTACTGTGATGACCAAATTTGAGGAGATCCAGGCTCTGGGAGCAGAGATTATCTCAGAGCCATCCCAGAGAAGACRTGGCATGAACCCAAGCTGTATGACGTGGGGCTCTTAAGTCAATGCTCAGAGGCTTCCCAAAAGCAAGGCTGGGTGTTACCTCCCCTTCTGCTTAGATACTAGCGAGCAGTAGGAGCCAACCCTTGAACTTAGAGGAGTATCCGACAGATAAACTCACCAGATGCAACAGCTGTTTGCTGCCCTGAGCAGAGGCTCACCTTAATACACCTGCAACATGCTCACAGCATGTTAGGCCCTGAGAGGAAAGAAATGGGAGAAGAATTAATGAACAGTGCACAGAGAGAGCAGAGTGTGCAGAGAACAGCCTGTGCACACATGGATTTCTGTGCATCTGTGTCCACTTSCATGCAAAGAGTCTACCTGGAGGTGTGCAAGTGAGTGTCCACCAGTCTGTGCACACACGTGCTCCCATGTGCATAATCAGGTGGTGCAAACAGTTTCCAGAGTCGCAGCTCAACAGCTGGACCTRCAGTTTGAAAGATGCCCTAAATGGTTTTATTTCTCTGGCAACGTAAGGCAAATTGATCCTTCCCAATGCCAAGGCCTTTGCATCGATGGATTTTTTACTAGAACAAATTGACTAAGCATCGTTTGAAGTTCCTCGCTCCATGCCCCGGGGACCTGCTGCTTCACTTCAAGCATGGGTGCAACAGAGACAGTGCTGGGTTTGCCTGCCTCTTGCCCAGTAGTGCCTAAAGGCACTCAGCCAAGGAGAGCAGTTCCTCAAGCATGCTTACGTGGAGGTTAAGCAGAGGAGTGAGGTTTATCTCCATGCAAAATGCATCACACTCAACAGAGTGAATTTCATTCCTGGAGAGAAATTTTCCACTGCAAGGGGAACTGCAACTAGGTTTGCTGAGCTTAGCTCTGAAATGAGGGACTATAATAAGTCCATTAGATTCAGAGGAGTTATCCTGAGCACACAGTTCGACCTATGATCCCTAATTTTACAAAAGGCTAAACGCAGAGTGGAAGTAAGCAAGAGAACCTCTGCYGCTTTTGCACACAAGAGGATGTGGCTGTGGTGCAAAAATAAGTACAAAAGAGTGGAAGCAGGGTTAYGCAGGACCTGCTTCATCATCTGAAATGCATGGTTCTGCCAACAGCTCTTCTCACTAKAAAGCTGCCCTTCTGTCCTGCAATATGGTGTGTCCTGCAATATTGGGGTCTTGATACCCAGGATGTCTAACTCCCTGAAAAGCGGTGCTTTGGCTTGCATTTTGGTAACACCAGCCTGGGTGGCTGCAGAGCAAATTCTGAAGCTGGGATGTTTGGAGGGACAGGATAAAAAGCAACAAGTGTCCCAGTGCTGGAGGTGGGATAATGAAGAAACAACCTTGTAATTTGTAGCTGATCTTACAATTTTGGAAGCTTTTGAAGTGCAAAGTTACAGYAGCGTGACACATTCGCACAGCTCACTGCACAGCAAAGAACACAACCCTTTGTGTCACCACAGCTTCAGCTCTGACACCTTCCTGCATTTTGGACCAAAACCTCTCCCCTGATCCTCAGACAGCTGAAATTGCTGAGTAAGAACAAATATGAACCATTCCCCAAGCTCCTCTCTGCCTTCCTCAGCTGCCTGGATAATCCTCCCATGTGAAAAGGACCCTGAATCCTCGGCAGTTTTGTGGAACAGGAGACGGAGCTGAACTCACGAACCCTCTTCTACGTTGCAATTTCTCCACTCCAGCCTGCATCCCACTTGCACTGAGGATGAGCTYCGGAGCTGCCCCTGCTCAGAGCTTCAGCCCAGCATAAACCAAACTTTTTGTTTAAGGTAGCAGTTTAAAAAAAGGGGGGGGGGAGAGTATATGTCTTTGATCTTGAATAAAGCTTTTATCACAGAGCCTTCAATCCCAGTGAGCAAAGGGGATTATCTTTTTCTCGCACAAAAGTTCACCTCCCAGCACAGGTCACAGGAGGAAGATTTCACTGGAGTGGGAGTCATTTTCTCTGGGGCCTTCACCCCAAGTCCGCCAGGCAGACGCTCCCAGGAAAAGCCTTTTGTGAGTGAACCTACTGCCTCAAATCCTCCCGGCTGTTTCCTTTCAGATGCAAAGGGAAAGGAAAAAAAAAAAACTCTGAAAGATGGAAACCTGTGCAAACGCCCTCATCATTTAAGAGGAAAGAGGGGCCTGCTTGCCTTCCCACCTGCTACCCTAACTCACTGCAGGCCGCCAGGACTCGGAGAAGTCACCTCGGGACTGTGGCCTGACCAAGTCAGACCCAAGGCAGTGCCAGCAAAGGGCTCCACACATGTCAAGAGCCACTGGTGGCTTTCAGAGTGACATGGGCTCCCCACCGGTGCATCTCCCACTGCCTCCTCATCAGTCATTCCTGTCCCACTGCCGCTCGCACAAGCCCAGCAAATCCTCCACTCRTTAACCCAATATTTCAAGAGGGAAAAGCGTACTTGGTAGGGCTAAGTCATGGGGCTCAGCATCTGCCTCTGCCCTCCCACAATACACCGGAGCTGCRGGAAGCAGATCCCATCCCTGACCTGGTACCCAGGGCTGGAGGCAGACAGGAAGGGTGCGGGGAGAGCACGAAGCTCCCCGCTCCCAGGACATTAATCGAAGTGACAAATACGCCTTGACATCAATTATGTTGCTTTCTTGTTCAGCCAAGAAGTAATTAACTTAAGTGAAGCAATTAGGCAAACTTATCAAGTGAGGTTTGCAGTACGTTAAGCAAACAGCTAATTGGGCTGTGGCGGGAGCGGAGCGGGGCGGCACGGGAAGCGGAGTGGGGAGAAGTCAGATGGGGACGATAGCGTCCAGCGGGGGTCCAGGCACCTCCGAGGAGCGAAGGGCTGAGACTGCCGCAGCTCAAGGGCAGAGCCCGTGAGAGGCACAGGCAGCGCTGGAGCGAAACTTCCCTCCCTTCGTACCTCTTCGAAACTCTGCGTAGCGCACATGAAGAGCAGATTGCATTCTCCTCCCCTCGCTGTCCTTTCCACTTTTCTCAAGACACAGCCTCAGGGGTCTCCTAAGAGCAGAGGTAAGAAATAAAGCGATCGATGGGGAACCCCACTGTGTACAAGAGATTCACACAAACAGGCCTCAAAGTGTTTGCCGATAATAGCAGGTGAGGCAAAGGATGGAGACGGCCGCTCGATGCCGCTGAATTACCTGCAGCGACAGCAAAGCCTCCCAGCAAATGAGAACGGAGCTGCTCAGCTAGCAAAACCTGCCTGCCCATCTCGTTTTCTCCTTCTTACAACACAGGAGCAGGAGAAAGRGTTAGGACAGGTTACCAGGGGTGAGCTGGCCACAAGGGAGCTGGCACGTGCCACAGAGGAGGTGGCATAGCAAAGGGATGCGTTGGGTTAGGAGCCCCTATGGCACAGAAATGCTCCTCTAACTTATGGAGACCTCAACTGTGAGCAAGGATAAAGGTCCCATCGCATTACAAGAGATTTAAGACTGCAAAAGCTGCCTCAAGAGTAATGACAGAGGGTCAGARCAGACAAGCCAGGCTCCAGCCTCCTGTCACGTGTGGAGACAGATACCATCCCCTCCAAACCCCAGCCCTGCCTCGTAGGGCAGAAAGCGTATTTGTGTGCCGTGCTGGCTTCACATCACTTTTAAAAGACTTTTTAGGAATTTTTCTGTAGTGAATCCAGCCCATTTTCYATTTTCAAGCCAATGAGCTACTGATTTTTGTGATTTAATTTCTGCAAAATCTATAGCATAAGCTGCTTTGGAAGTTTGCTAAGGTGTTGAATCCAAATGTAATGCTATAAATCATTAATGCACTCCCGTGTTGCAATGACACTGGAATATTTTAATCACTGAATAATGAAGTCAATACTCGCAAATCTCAACTGTCATTAACGTATCTACATGCCTCTGTGCCCCTGGCTGAAAAGGAAATCCTGCAAATGGAGTGGATTTGCTCACCGATGCAGGAGGCACAGCAGGAGCGGGACATGAAGGGCTGTTTTTTGCAGACTGTTTTTGTGCCAGGCAGCGGACTGGCTTCCGTTGTGATTTCTTCTCTTTAAGCCCTGTGATTGCTAACGGAAAGAGAGTCAAGCTGAACCACTGTATGGTTTCCGGCTGTAATCCTGCAGTAGAAACAACGGTGGGGCGACCTAAGTGCCTAAGTGCTGGTTCGGACCAGCAAGGGGTTTTCAAAGWGAACATCATTCCTAGGCTGCTTGCGTTGGTACCAAGAAAATAGAAGAGTTTTCTCCATCTCCACTGGTAACAGGCTGGAGCTAACCCAGAGCAGGAATGTCTGCGTACAACGAAGCCAGATAACATATTGGAGATCGAGAGGCCCCGGAGACAACAGCAAGGAGGAAATYTGAAAGGGCAGATCTGGAAGATGGTGAACAGAAGGCAGAAGGGCAAAGTTAAAACAACTTTGCAAATGCTGGGATGTGCCTGCAGGCAGCAAGAGACGCCATGTCCCCGGCACAGATGGAGCATGTGGCTTGGAGCTGCACAACAACGCGGAGGGGAGGAGGGTCAGCCCTGCCAAGGGGAAGGGGAACAGGCAGCAAGCATCACAGAATAAAAACACCTTCCTCAAGGAAAGGAACCCCCTGGAAAGGCAGCATCAGGCTGCCAAACCTAATCACAACCAGCACGGAGATTAGACGCAAGGACAGAGGTACCGTTATGTCTGTATGCCGCAGACCCCCCACTGCCAGTCACCTGTGGCACACCGCTCAGGTGCACAGCTCCACTGCTTGCAGAAGCTACCTTGCAAAGTCTCCTATCATGATGGCAAGCCCAAGACCCCAAAACTGCAATACTGGCAGGATGAGGCTGCCCTCCAGCCAGATGTCCAGGTATTTGGGGGAACAGCAAAGTCCGATCAGCATCATCAGGACGAGAGTAATGTGGTCCAGGACAGAGGAAGCAGCCTTTTGGTACCTCCAGAGATGGGTCTGAATCACATTTACACTAAGATTCAGCTGGGGAGACCTATGTGAAAAAGAAGTCAGAAGCTGCCCCYTCATTTCTTCCTAAGAGTTGGAGCAGTGGAAACAGTACTACTTCAGGGCTATTGCAGTGGACAAAAAACTGCCAAAGGGACACTTCAATTATCAAAAACTTCTCAGGCTCTGAAAAGAACAGGTGAAAATGCTACACACCAGTCCTTCTGGATCTCCTGGTATATCTGGGAGTCAGATATTCTTCCCCCAAGAGTCAGACAAGACGAGTTTTCCATCCCCAAGTTGTTCTGCTCCATCCTGTCACAGCACTAGGATCACACTGAAAGTCTCCTGGGTTTGGTCCACTTTCTCCCTAGCAGAAAGCAGTGTTTGAGTTGGAGCTGACTCAGTACAAGTTTGAGTTTGAGACAGCTCTGTGCTGCAGTAAGGAAGCCCTGTCAGTGTCAGACACTCCATCCTTGGGGGGGGGGGGGGGGGGGGGGGGGGAAGGGGGGGGAAATTAGAGAGATCTGCAATGAATTGCAATCACAGAACCACAGAATAACCAAGGTTGGAAGGGATCTCTGGAGATCATCTAGTCCAACCCTCCTGCTCAAATCCTTGCCCTGTCTATTTTCTTCCAAAATCATAAAGCACTTGGAGAAGCCACTCCAGCACTTCAAGCTGTGGAGTTTGACGCATACAGACATATGGCAGGACATGGARTTAACATCCCTCTATAAATGAACATCAGCAATGCCCATGGGATATGATTCCTGTTTAGAAGCCTGCTTCATGCTGTGTTTCTGGCCRTGATTTCCCAGGTGGAGTATCCCATGGAATGTATGTCCCAGGGCTGGTCCCTTGGTTTTCCCCATACACAAGGGATCAGGCTTTGAGGTTACAGCTCCAGGTTCCCAGGAGTCAGYTCGCATGAAGTCTATGCAGTCAGGTCGCATCTCATTTTCCTAGACCTGCCACTCAGTCGCTCAAGTTTATCTGATCATTGGGCAGGGCTGCGGGACTGTGTCTCCCAACACCCTGCATGGCCCGAGGATGGACAGCTTTTTGTATTGACATGGCCTGCCCTCAACACAAGGTGACTTTGCAGTCTGTTAGGACTTCAGCTGAACCATCTCTGCCAACCAGAAGCTAAATTCGTTTAAATCTGCAGAACAYTCATAGGATTTGCAGCAGTGTAACAGGGTCAGGCTTTGGCCCTCCAACAGGGATAACCAAAGCATTTACTTAAAAGTGGAAGGCCCTGCAGTGCGCAGGAGGGATTTCTTTCCCCGTTGGGCTA